>NC_040909.2:87181914-87497433 GCF_004126475.2 Phyllostomus discolor | reverse complement strand
GATTATAGCAAATCTAAACTTCCTGCCCTTCTTGAAAAGCGCAAATGAAGGAGTCTGGTCATAACCATTTTCCTTGTACAAAACCAGAATTTCATAATTACAGATGGGACCTTTTTCATTTTGGCAATGTGCCTACTAGAATCTGGTCTTAAGTGAACTTAGATGTTGCCCATTGATTTATTTATTTTTCATTCAAGTGTTTAACACCTTTTTTTTCAGCATTGACTCTATGCTGAGAACAGCAGCGGGTACTAGACATATAGATCTAGGTGAAACAGTCTGTGATTTTAAGGAGTGACTGCTTTCTGTTGGTAAAGGCTCACACCTTTTGTTGAGACAAGTAAAAGCTCACATCTATTGGTAAAGGTAAGTGAAGCTTCATGCCTACTGGTGAGGGAAGTGAAGGCTCACACATGTTTCTGAAGGCAGGTGAAGGCTCATACCCTGGGGGGTCTTCAGGAACATGAGGATCATGGAGGGAGCTAATTGCAGAACCAAGGCTTGAAAGACAGTTATGTCTGTAGACTTTGGGATTAGAGGTGGGTGAGAAATAAAATATAAAATTGGAAAAGTTCTCCAAAACCAGTCATGAAGAGTGTTATAAAACACACACAGAGGTTTGGGTAACAATTAAAAGATCATCTCTCCCCTACAAATATCTTTAAATTGACTCTCTTCATTGTACTCTGACAACAATCCTCCAACCCTTTGTCAGCTGAGCTGTTCACTCAAGTGTGTGAACGTGGCTGGAAAGAACTAAAAATGGGTGATTGGTCATAACATACATTTATTATCTTAGATCTCAAACACACATTTAACCCTGATGAACATTCCTCTGCCCTTCAGAAGAATGCTTGCTTTCCTACTTTCCCAAATCATTATTCTACACTATTTTTTCCATAAAGTTAGTCCTCTCAAAGGTGAATCCACCAAGAGTTTATATGTGTAATAAAGTTAGAAGGGTGTCTGCATAAGAAAAGGGTTAATAAATGTTAGCAATGTTGCTGCTGATGATGGATGTGGCACTTCTGTCAACAAGGATTTTGATGACGGATTTGCTTTGTGTCTTGTGCTATCTTGAATTCACTCAGTGCATACACATGAATGGTCTCTATATTCTCTATATGTGTTCTTACCACATCCTCACTACACGTTCTCTCACACTAACAACGGGCCAGGTATCAATTCATTCCCACTGATTTATAGTCTCAGTTTGGGGAAGATTCTCAACAGTTTCCATCTTGCCACCAACAACCAGCCACTGTTGTGAACAGGGTTCTGGCTGAAGAGCTCCCCCGGGCTACTGTGGATGATAATAATTCTACCAGACACAATCTGCTTGGGGAGGAAAGGCTGACCAGTCTCTCAGAGAAGAAAGGCCTTGAGCCTCTCTTTCTCTGGGCTTTTATTGGGTTTAGTCTGTATAGAAATACAGGGTATATACATACAACTCATCAATCATTGTCAGGCAGTAACGATCAAGGAATACATAACATTCAAAGAACTATAAGGGCTTATTCTGAGTCAGGGTCAGATAGATAGAGTGATGCCAAAGGGCCATAAAACTTTGGGAAACAAACTTATTTTATGCTTGGGCCATTATTATTTAAATTGAGGGCATTCTTAGCAAAGCAGGTTTCACAGGATTTTATGCATTCTTTCTTAGGCCTGATCACCCCTTGAAAACTGCCTGTTCGAGCACAGGGCTGCACACACCTCTGGCATTGCTTTAGGCTTAAGTCAGGCAGGCGAAGTAAGGCAGCCATGAGATTAGGAGACTTCTTACAGATAGAATGAGGACTCAGGCCATAACAAAGCTGAGGGGTAAGGGTCCATCAGCCCTTTTCTATAGTCCCCTAAGTCCTTCCGTGGTGGCCCCTTTGCAACTCTGCCTGTCTTAGGTTGTTCCTCCCTTGAGGAATCTTACCCATCATTGACTATCCAGCCATCCTCCAGGGGCCAAGCAGGGTGAAGTAAAGGGGGGGAAGCTGCACCCCTGCTGGGAAGATAAGTTTTTCTTTCCTTAGTGGCTTATGATTCCATGGTCTTTTTTACTCAATCTCAGCCATAGTGGGTTACAACTTCTGAAACCAGGCAGGACAGTTCCCAACAAGCCACCTTTCTGTGCTTTTTGTAGGTTTCTTCATCCAGTTCGAAGCTCCCTTTGTCTTGGTTTTTGTGGCTTTGCCTGTACTGGCTTCCCTTTTTCCTGCCTCTTTGATGCCTTTTCCTCTTTTTCATGTCTTGTCAGCCTGAAGAATTTATGATAATAACACTCCATTTTGTTACCGAGTTCACTGCTGGAAGAAAATAGAATGTGTATTGTAGATTTTTTGGTTGATCTTAAATTATTAAGGGGAAGAATTTGATTTGAAGGTGCATCTGAACCTTCTCTTAGCTCGGCAAAGCAAGCAAGCTGCCTTTTTCCTTGAATGATGTATTTGAAGCCAGTCTGGTAGCAGAGCTGAGCCTGGGAGCTTCATTATGGTTCTATTACATTTGATATGTCTAAAATTATAGAACTGTAGGACTTAGATTCTTAGTCTTCAGGGAAGAAATCTTGAAGTCAATAGTTTTAAGTTTCTCTTCAGTGTCCATGACACGTTCACTTCTGGTGACCAGGGTTTCCTTCCCTGTGTGCTTACAAAGCACCTCTGTTAGAATTGCACTGGCAATTGAGGCACACTGGCCTGGCCTACAATTCTAAATTCATCTCCTGCTAACCTTTTCAACACAGGTTTCACAATCACACACTACAGGTTTTAGCTGCTTTCCTGTTTTTGTGACAACACAAATATCTGCTGTGGTTATGTAATAACTTGTACCTCCAAATCATTCTCTTGCTATATATATAAAATCATAATGCATATATATATTATGATATTGTTCACATATGTTCAATGAAATACAATTTTTTAGGTTTATAGATAACTGTAGTTTTTTTCTACCTCAGGGCTTCAGTTCTCTCTTAGTCATGTTGATTCTGTCATTCAGTGTTTACAGTGGTTTTTCTTCATAGAGAAATGTAATACTTAGAGTATTATGCTAAGTGAAATTAGCCAGTCAGAGAGAAAGGCAAGTATCATATGATTTCATTCAAATGTGGAATCTAATGAGCTAACAAGAAAAACAGTGACAGACAGTAGATAGAGAGCAGGCTTACAGCTGTTGGGAGGGGGGTGGGTTGGGTGGTGGTGGGTGGAGAGATTGAGCAAAAAAGAACAAAGATAAAAAACTCATGGACATAGACTACACTGTATGTCTCATGGTGATTGCTGGGGGTTGGGGCAGAGGTAGAGGAGGCTATTGAGGGATAAATGTTTATGGATGGAGACTTTGACTTGGGGTGGTGAACACACAATACAGTGTATAGATGATGTGTTGTGGAATTGTGCACAGGAAACCTGTGTAATTTTGTTAATTAGTGTCAACCCAATAAAAAAAGAAGTAAAAGTGAATTCAAGTCCTTCCACTGTCACACATCTATTTAAAGCACTGAGCTTTTACATCTTCTTCATTATTTTTCTTACTCTGTTGTGGCCAAAAGGCACACTACCCTTGTCCAAGAATCAGAGATTATTAAGGATAATTGCGATGGTCTTGATGATGAGAATGATGGTGTGATGCCAATGATAACCATTATACTACTTCTAATATGATAGGACTGATGATGACAATAATGATACAACTACTAGTGTGGCTACAGCACTATAGTCATACATATATGCATATGCATGCACACACATGCACATTCATGTGTACACATTAAACTCAACATTCACTATATGCCACTTAGTTTCTGTGTAAGCTCTATGAGGTAGGTGTCTCCATTTCATAGATGGAAGAATGAGAATTTATGTGTCTCTTAGGTTATGGACCAAATATTCCAATACAGCCTTCTCTAGACCCAAAACCCATTGGTACAAACATTAATATAATACAAAGACACATTTTACATATTTACACTAACTTTTCTGTTATGTGACTGCCTCTCTTACCCCTTAACTTTTAAGCCAACATTTTTACCTAGGACTCTCAATTTTGAGGTCTTTTCTACTTTAACTCTTGTATCTGTGTGGTCATACTAATATTTTTGTCTGCAACATTGAGATGTGGCTTATTCTGAAATCCAAATCATGACTGATGATATACCTTATGAGTGCTTCTCCTTAGCTATTACAGAAATAATTTTCTATCAAGATTTCTCTTGTATGTGTTTTACCAAAACATTTTTTTACTTTAGTCAGAGTCAGATGTAGAGAAGTTTCTGTATTTGCTTCCATAATCTGAGCTATGGGGGAATGGTGTTAGGTACATTCAGAGTTAAGCATTGATCAGCATTTTTCTGTAGAAAACTGGAATTCTAGTAGGTCATAAGTAGTTCAGGTCTCTTGTACCATAAGTATATTCTCTTTTCTGTCAGTTTCATAATCCACAACTTATCACTTCTTTTTTTTTTCTGTCTGGTTTGATAGTCTTGGTACACTCCCATATGGAATATTATATTTTCCCTCATTCATTTTATATTAAGCTCTCTTGGGATTTAAACTGTCCCAAATCTAGATCAAGTGTGCTTGATTTTCTGTGGTCTCACTCATTTTGTGTTCATGAATGTAGCAGATGGCAGGTGCTATACCAGTTCGTGGCTGTATACAGAGATGGGTAAAATACATATGTCCCCTTGCTCATCTTTCTAATAGTTGCTGGAATGTCAGGACTTGTTTGGGTTCCGATTCAAGTAAGCCAACTCTTTCTAGAAGATAGGGTGGGACAGCAATCAATTATGCACAGAGAATCAGACTTTGGAGTCACAAAATAAAGAGCTTTAGCTTACCTAAGGTTTTAAGGAAATATTTAGGAGGAGATGGCAACTGTTTGGCACCAGTGAAATGAATAGGAAGTGCCTTTGACTTCTGTTTTGTGCCAAAGACTTTTAGAAGTTTAGGTTACATACCTATTAATTCGATAACAATGTAACTTCTCTCTTTTACTTATCACAGGAACTTCTCTGCTTCTCCATGCCCTTATGTCCAAAATGTGCATAATAGGTTATTCTAAACATCCAGTGAGATAACTGTAACTGTTTTTGTAAACCATACATTGACTCTCAATCATTTCTCTTATTTTGCTTCTAATTTATGTGATTTGCTGTATGGTTTGCAGTGGGAATATAGTAATATAGGCTTTGTTCTCTGAGTCCTGTGTAGGTCACCCACACTGTCTTCCTTTTTTTTCTTCCTGGTATTTACAGAAGTTGTCTTGTAAGTTTGGGGAGAAGGTTGGAAATGAAATTATAACATTAGATGTTCTAAATTCATTAAACATGTTTTTATTTGACTGAATGACTTGGGTCTGCTCTTAGTTATGACATTTTAATAATATTGTATTGCATTTATTCAACACTTAATGAGATCCTCTGTGAGCCACCACATTGTGGGCTGCAATATGATGCTGTCCTTTGTCTTAAGGAACAGGTTAAGAAGAAACGTGCCAACCTCCAAAGGTGTTGAAGTGAAAGAGGAGCATCATGTTTATGTCAGGGTCAGCAAATGGCATGGTCACATCAAATATTGTTCAGAACTTCTCAGTGCCTTCACAGGAACATGAGTGATTTTACATTTTATCATAACGCACTAATAACTGATTGGTACTATTCTCCCTGAGAAAAAAGTTTAAACATTGGCACAGTGAAATGCTGGTGTAGAAAGCCCAGGCAAAAAGCAGTAAAGGAGAATTGAGGAGAAATGGGAGAAAAATACCTGTTCACATGAAAATGAACAGAAGTAATGAGTTTACATCGATGTCTCTCACATGGACAGAAAGGAAAATGAAACATAACTTGAAATACAGATTCTTAGAAAACTAGACTAATGATTTTCTGCCTCACATCTGGGAGACACTGGCCTTCACAGAATGAGGGACATTGAGCTGTTGTGTCCCATCCCCTTCCCTTCAAACCACAGCAGCCTCTGTTTGTCTCTTTCAGGTACCTGTGCCCCTGTTCAGATTACATCTGAGGGGGAAACAAATTATCTGGAAACCTTAGTCCTTCCTTGTGTTTGTAAGGATGTTGGTTGAGTAGATGAATGAATTACTTCTGAAAGAAAATCAATTGTTTTTAGCAGATGCTAGAGTATTTGCTGGGATCTTCTATTTCATAAAAGAAAGCCTCATTTAAATTTATCTCCTTTTATACACTAAAACTAGTAGTTTTTAACATACTGAAACTACAGTTTCTCCCCTCTGAGTTCTCCTTTTACACAGTGTCTGGTGATAATGTCATTATCAGGGTCACTAGAAAGGAATGTAGTGTGAATTTTGGAACCAGTTACAGAATTTTCTTACACAGTTTCCTCTTATTTTCTCTATTTTCAGCTTTTTATTTATCTATTAATACACCATGATAACCCATATTCGACTTTAGCAGATAAAATATAATTTGAATTTCTCATGAAATTTCCTTACAGTATTTATTTAAGAACAACATAATATCATCATGTGCAATCCTTGTTGATTGTACAGGTCTTTAAATTGTAACACAGAGAAGAAAATTTTCCACTAGCCTTCAGATGAAATTCTATTTTCTTCATCCATTGAGCCTGTATTAAAGTCTACCACAGACCAGGTGCAGTGGTCCAGGGGTAGTGAGCTAGGTACAATGGACCGGGGGTAGTGGGCCAGGTGTAGTGCTGGCTGTATTAATGCAGGCAGGGTGATTCTTAGCCTATAGATGATCCCAGTAACACAGGCAACTTACTTAACCTGTTACACTCCTCATTTTTATTAGCTGAAAAGGGCAACGGATTGCCCCAAAGTTTTGTAAGAATCTAAGGAGCAGCTTTCTGAAATTCTGTGATTCTCAAAATTCTGTAGAAATATTAGTGTTCTCTCTTGGTCCTCCCATGTTGAAGCATATGAAAATTCACAGTGTTTATAGGCAGGTGCTATGGCAAAGTGTGGAAGCATGAGGAATGACATCTTAATTTTCCACATGTGCAAGTAAACTAGCATTCATCACAGAAACATGTTCACCCCCTGTGTTCTTCCCATTTCTGGGACTATTTTAGGTTGGTCATTAGGTTTCAACCAATGTGACAAGTTTCTCTGTCAAACAAAGGTTTTCAGGAATCAAGGAAGACCTGTTTGAAGGGAGCTGTCATGGAATCTGCATGAATGAAATCCAAGAAGGGTCAAGTCAAGGAACATGTATAAAGGAACCATGGGCAAGGACAATGGTGTGGGAGGGAGGAATAAACGTGGAAGAGGGGTGGGCAGGGTAGGGGAGAGCAATGGGGGGAAATTGGGTAACTGTAATTGTACAACAATAAAAAATTTTTAAAAAGATGGTTGCAAAAAGATGGAATAAGTTCTCTTTCCATGCTGTACAGCTCCCACTAAAAACTGAACAGTGTTCACCTCCCGTAGGCACAGTTCCTCTTTGGGTTTCTGCACGTGACTGAGAAGGCGACCTCTTAATGAGTATTGGAGTGGGCTGTACTGCATGCAGAAAACACTCTCAGAGTTGGGACCTGCCCTCTTCACCACAGTTGGAGGGAACTTGGGAAAATGGGTGTCAACACACATGAAAATGTGAAGCCATAAGGCCCACCTGAATGGGGTGGCCAGAGACCTGGGTCTTATGTAAGGATGTGATATTTCACTATATTGTCTCATCTATACAATGACACACTTATATTAGATAATCCTTCAAACTGCTGATTTTAGAAAAAGTTACTGAATCCCAACTTGAAGATGACTTTTTTTCCAACTGATGAGAAAACATGCCGAAAAATAGCAGATTTACTAATAACAAGATGCTGTTAGTGTGATGGACCGAAGCAAAATTGTAGGTGACAGAATTAGAGACCTGGAGGGAAACTAAGAGCTTATCTAGTCTACTGGCTCCCACCATATTTTGGGGAGTGAATTTGGAAGTAGGTAGGGATGTCTTTGTTTATTATAATAATGGGGACACCTCTAGCATTTTGGGCAACAAGGATGCTAAAGGTCCTCCAAATGTTTGGAATTGTCCTATATGATGAAGAATTGTCATTGACAGAAAACCGTTGATCCCCCATTGAGATACCATTGGACACATTCTATTTTTATGAGTTATATGGCAGACTTAAGAAGGTAAGGAAGCTGTGACAAATGCAGTTTTCCTTGATTCCCAGCTCTTCCAACTCCATTTCTCTGTGTTCTTAGAGCCCTTATTGTCAGCATAGGTCTGCTTTTAACTGCTTTGAAATCACCACCACCAAACTCTTGGTTTACACAAAAGTTATAAAATATGTAGTGTTTTTGTCAGCTTTTAGTTCTGGTTTTATAACTTTCTCCCAAAGCATAAATCTCCCTGTATTCATGGATTAGCCGAATATTCTCTCAAAGAACAAAGGTGAGATAATTGTGCCTTATTTGTCATTGAATTCTTAGTGCCTCCTGTGGTTTCTGTCTCTCATTGCATCTTGAATGCTTGAAATCCTAAATGGACAATGGGGTTTTGGAGAATGGATTTGGAGAATGGAGCCAAAGGACAACAGTGGAGACATGGCCCAGCTCAATTATTGATCTTGTGAACTTGATAGTCATCTTACCTCTCCATAGTATCTTTATCAGAAAAATGGAAATAATTTTTATCCTGACTCCATAAACCTAAGTTCTAAGTGTGAGAGCCAGTTGTCATGAATGCTTAGGCACACTGGTTACATCTGAATTCAGCTTTTATGCAGTAAGCTTAAAGGATACTGTTTACAGCAAGTGACTTAGGTAGAATCAGATAGGAAGTGTTTGATAAACTTGGTGGTCCCTGATTTCAGCATGGTGATGTAGCTGGGACAATGGAAAGACAGGACAGGTATCATTCTGCCAAGTCATCTACCCTCAGGGCTATTTTACTCTGTTATCTGAAGCTGTAGTGTGATTGCCTTTTTACATTTGCATAAAATATTTGACATCTGGTTTGGGCACTGTTTTTGCAGTACACCTTATTATATTAACCCTGTGTTACATAATAGTGATTACCATTACACAAGAGCTGCCCACCTACCACTGCCATGTGGTGAGCACCAGTCCATAGCATGGCAGTCAGGTGTGTGTTGTGTCCAGGCACCCTGTGCTTGAATCACTCCCCAGATTGTTTTGGGAATCAGACACTTGCCTGCATGTGCCTGATGCTAAGGAGCTAATTCCTGGTGATGGGTCCTCGTGTGCATCCTGTGTTTTTAATATTTACAACTGAGAAGTATCTGTAAATGATCAAAAATGCGGACTGTTACTTCTACCAGATAGTTATTGGCTGCTTTCCTGTGTCTCAAACTGAAGTGATATATACAAACACATATATGACATATACATATCATTATATATTTCTACTTCTTGTAGAGAATTCATAGCAGAAAAAAGTATAAGTATTGCACAGTACATATTTTTTATTGTTGTTCAAGTACTGTTTTCTGCCTTTTCCCCAATCCCCCCCCCATCACCCCAGCCTTCCCCACCTGACATGGACCCCGCCTCTTGGGGTCTGTAGCATTATGGATGAGATGAGATACATTCACATGGACTACCGAGTCCTGTGGAGGAAAAGTGATGGCATGGCCACTATCTCAAGGGGAGAGTACCTTGGAGTGCCTCAGCCAATCCTCAAGAGGAGAGCATGCCAACCCAAACCTTGACAAGTTTTTATTGCTTTTCTGGGCACATTACATGATGGTCCTCATTTATTATGCACAGGTTCACTTTAGGTGGTTACCTTTTACAGAAAACAAAGGAGAGGATGCCGCTAATTACTTCAAAGAGAAGGATGTTGGAGACAAAGGGCAAAAGTGGTTGAACCAGTTATACTCCATACTGGGGAGGTTTTGCATAGACTTTAGGAAGTTAGAGTAACCTCTTGCTGCCTCAATTCAGGGTGAGGGAGTTTTAGCAAAAGCAAGTCTCAAAGCAGCCTAGATACATTGCAGGCTTGATTCCCCATGGGAGAACCTATCCATGGGCATGGGTCCTGTGTATCTGACCTTGTTTTCCACTGGGAGCTGGGCCCACCCTACACAGCAGGGTCTCCTATACCCACCTCCTTCCACTATTTCCACACCCCTTTGTTATTATCTATGACTCCTTTATAATTGTTCCTGCAAACCTTTCACTCTTTTTCCCCATTATCCCCTTCTCTGTCCCCTCTGCACATTGTCAGCCTGCTTTCAATTTCAATGCCCTTGGTTATATTTTCTTGCTTCTTCATTTTGCTGATTAGGTTCCAGTTAAAGGTGAGATCATATGGTATTTGTGTTCCACCTCCTGGCTTATTTCACTTAGCATAATGCTCTCCAGTTCCATCCATGCTGTTGCAAAGGGTAGGAAGTCCTTCTTTCTTTCTGCTGCATACAATTTCATTGTGTAAATGTACCATAGATTTTTGATCCATTCATTTACTGATGGACACTTAGGCTGCTTCCTGCACTTGGCTATTGTAAATTGTGCTGCTATGAATATTGGGGTGCATATGTTCTTTTGGATTGGTGTTTCAGGGTTCTTAGGGTATAATCCCAGCAGTGGAATTGCTGGGTCTAAAGGCAGATCCATTTTTAGTTTTTTGAGGAAATTCCATACCGCTTTGCATAGTGGTTTCACCAGTCTGCAATCCCACCAACAGTGCACTAGGGTTCCCTTTTCTCCACATCCTCTCCAACACTTGTTATTTGTTGCTTTGTTTATGATGGCCATTCTGACTGGTGTGAAGCAGTACCTCATTGTGGTTTTAATTTGCATCTCTCTGATGGCTAGTGATACTGACCATATTTTCATATGTCTCTGGACCCTCTGTACATCCTCCTTAGAAAAGTGTCTGGTCAACACTTTTGCCCATTTTTTAATTGTGTTGCTTGTCTAAGAGTGGAGTCCTGTGAGTTAGGAGATCAAACCCTTGTCTGAGGTATCATTGGCAAATATGTTTTCCCATATGTTTGGTTCTTCTTTCATTTTGATGTTGTTTTCTTTAGTTGTGCAGAACCTTTTTGCTTTGAGGAGTTCCCATTTGTTTATTCTTTCCTTTATGTCTCTTTCTCAAGGGCACACATCAGTGAAAATATTGCTGCATGGAATATCTGAGATTTTCCTGCCTATGTTCTCCTTTAGGACTTTTATGGTGTCATGACTTATATTTCAGTCTTTTATCCACCTTGAATTTATTTTTGTGTATGGTGGAAGTTGGTGATCAAGTTTCATTTTTTGCATGTAGCTGTCCAGCTCTCTCAACATTATTTTTGAAGAGACTATTTTTGCCCCTTTTTATGCTACTGTTCCTTTGTCAAATATAAATTGATCTCAAAGACTTGGATTTATTTCTGGGCTCTCTATTCTGCTCCATTGGTCCATGTGCCTGTTCTTATGCCAGTACCAGGCTGTTTTGATTACAATGGCCTTATAATACAGTTTGAAATCAGATATTGTAGTTCCTTCTACTTTGTTCTTCTTTCTCAAAATTGTTGCAGTTATATGGGGTAATTATGGATCCATAACATTTTTTGAAGTGTTTGTACTATATCTGTGAAATATGCCATTGATAACTTAATAAATATTGCATTGAATATATAATTGCTTTGGGTGGTATAAATATTTTGATGATGTTAATTCTTCCTATCCATGAACATGGTATCTGTTTCCATTTGTTTGTGTCTTCCTTAATTTTTTTCTCTAGTGCTGTGTAGTTTTCTGAGTATAGGTCTTTTACCTCCTTGGTTAGGTGTATTTCTAGATGGGTTTTTTTTTCTTGTTGCTATATCAAACGGAAATTTTTCCTCATTTCTCTTTTTGATAGTTCATTGTTGGTATATGAAAATGCCTTTGATTTCTGAATATAGTCTTTGTATCCTGCTGTATTGCCAAATTCTTTTACTGGGTTGAGTAGTTTTTTGGTGGAATCCTGTGGAGTCTGCAGGATTTTCTATGTACACTATCATATCTTCTGCAAACAAACACAGTTTTGTTTTCTGTTTTTGAATTTGGATGCCTTTTATTTCATTTTCTTATCTGATTGCTGTGGCTGGGACTTCCAATACCATGTTGGTTAGAAGTGTTAAAAGTGGGCAACCTTGTCTTCTTCCTGATGTTAGTGGGAAAGTTTATGGTTTTTGCCCATTGAATATGATGTTGGCTGTAGATCTCTCATACATGACATTTATTATGTTGAGGAATGATCCCTCTATTCCCACTTTGGTGAGTTATTTTGTCATAGATGGGTGCTCTACCTTATCAAATGCTTTTTCCACATGTATTTATATGATCATGTGATTTTTGTCTTTTGTTTTGTTTATGTGATGTATTACACTTACTGATTTGTGAATATTGTACCATCCTTGCATTGCTGGCATGAAACCCACTTGGACATGGTGTGTGATATTTTTAATACATTGCTGGATGTGGTTTGCCAATATTTCGCTGAGCATTTTCGTGTCTATGTTCATCAGTAATGTTGGCCTGAAATTTTCTTTCTTTTTTGTATCTTTATCTGGATTTGGGATTAGGATGATGCTGGCTTCATAAAAAGAGTTTGGGAGTATTCCATCTTCTTTAATCTTTTGGAATAGTCTATGAAGGATAGGGGTTCACTCTTTGTTAAAAGAAGTTTTGTAGAATTCTCCTATGAAACCGTGTGTGCAGGGTTTTTGTGTGTCAGGAGTTTTTAGATTAATGCTTCAATTTCATCTGCTGTTATTGGTCTGTTTAGGCTTTTTGTTTCTTATTCTTTCAGTTTTGGAAGATTATATTTTTCTAGAAGTGTGTCCATTTAACCTAGGTTGTCAAATTTCTTGCATATAGTTCTTTGTAGTAGTTTCTTACAGTCTTTTTATTTCTGTGGTATCAATTGAAATCTCTACTCTTTCATTTCTGACTGTGTTTATTTGGATCCTCTCTCTTTCTTCTTGATGAGTCTGCTTAAAGGCTTTTTGATTTTATTTATCTTTTCAAAGAACCAGCTCCTGGATTTATTGATCCTTAGAATTGTGCCTTTAGTCTCTATGTTGTTTAATTCTGTTCTGATCTTGGTCATTTCCTTCTTTCTACTTGCTATAGACTGTCTTTGTTGTTGTTCCTTGAGTTCTTGTAGGTGTAATGTTAGGTTGTTTATTGGAAATGTTTATACTTTTTTTACGTAGGCCTCTATTGCTATGAAATTCCCTCCCAAGACACCCTTCACTGTGTCACATAAGTGAATTTCATTTTCATTTGTTTCCAGAATATTTTTTATTTCATTTTGCCCCATTCATTGTTTAGTAGCATGCTATTCATTCTCCATGAGTTTGAGTTTTTTTGTGTGTGTTTTTACCTTGAGGGTTGGTTTCTAGTTTCATTCCCTTGTGATCAGAGAAAATGCTTGATATGATTTCAATTTTCTCAAATTTGTTGAGGCTTGTTTTGTGTCCTATCATGTGTTGTACCTTTGAAAATGTTCAATGTGCATTTGCAAAGAATGTGCATTTTGCTTCTTTGGGATAGAAGGCTATCTATATTATCAGTTAGGTTCATTTGATCTAGGACACTGTTCAGTGCCACAATATCTTTGTTGATATTTTGTTTGTCAGATCCATCCATTTTTGGCAGTGGGGTGTTGAAATCCCCTACTATAATTGTATTGCTGTCAATATCTTTCTTAAAGTCACCAATGATTTCTTTTTGTATTTGGGTGCTCCCATGTTGGGTGCATATATATTTACAATGTTTATGTCTTCTTCATGGATTCTTTAATCAATGTGGAAAATGAATAGCATGCTATTAAACAATGAATGGAACAAAAATGAGATCAAGGAGGAAATGAAAAAGATTCTGGAAACAAATGAAATTGAACTCACAACAACCCAAATCTTATGTGACACAATGAAGGCAGGCCTGGGAGGGAATTTCATACTCAAACTGTACTCAAATAATACTCAAATTCTTGAATATTATGAAGTGACCTTCTGGGTCTCTTTTTATGGTCCTTGTTTTGAAGTCCATTTTGTCTGATATGAGTATTGTTACCCCAGGTTTTTTTTCCCCCTGTTCATTTGCTTGGATTGTTTGTTTCCATCCCTTCACTTTCAGTCTGTATAGGCATTTTGTTCTGAGGTGGGTCTCTTGTAGGCAGCATATGTGTGGGTCATGCTTTCTTATTCATTCATCTGTTTTATGTCTTTTGATTGGAGCATTTAATTCATTTACATTTAAGATTATTATTGATAGGTACTTATTCATTTGCATTTTTTCATACCTGTGTTCCTCTCTGTCTTACTCTTTTTCTTTCTGTTCTTCAAGTGGTCCCTTTAGCATCTGCTGCAGAGCTGATTTGGAGGAGATATACTCTTTGAGGCTTCTCTTGTTCAGGAAGCTCCTTATTGGTCTTCCATTGTGATTGAGAGCCTTGCTGGATAAAGTAGTCTTGGTTGTAGGCTTCTGGGTTTCATTAATTGGAATATTTCTTGCCATTCTCTTCTGTCTTTGAGCGTTTCTTTTCAGAAGTCAGCTGCTAGCCTTATCAGGGCTTCCTTTTATGTTACTACGTATTTCTCCCTTGGTGTCTTTAAGATTTTCTCTTTCCCTTGGAATTTAACCACTTTAATAATTATGTGTCTTGAAGTGGGCCTCTTTGGGTTCCTCTTGACTGGGACTATCTGTGTTTCCTGGATTTGTGAGACTTTTTGTTTCATCAAATTAGGGAAGTTTTCCATCTTTACTATTTCAAATAGGTTTTCTGTCCTTTGCTCTTCTTCTCTTCCTTCTGGTACCCCTATTATACGAGTATTATTACGTTTCATGTTGTCTTGTAGCTCCCTTATCAACTGATTGTTTTTGTGAGCCTCTTTTCCTTTTCTTGCACTATCTGGGTGTTTTTCTCTATGTTGTGTTTCAGCTCGCTTTTTCGGTTCTCTGCTTCATCCAGCCTCCTTATAATTCCTTCTGTTGTGTTTTTTATTTCCAATATTTTCTTGTTCGTTTCTTCCTGGTTTTTGTTTATAGTTTCTATTTCCTTTTTCATTCTGATGTAGTTCTCACCCAGTTCCTTGTAGTAGTCTGTGAGCTCCTTGAGCATCTTCATAAACATTATTTTGAATTCTATATCTTATAGTTTGCTTACATCCATTTCATTTATCTCTTTCAGTGAAGAGTCTTCCATTCCATTTGATTGCATGTTCTTTTTTGGTCTCCCCATTTTAGGTGACTCTATTTGTTTGCTTCTGCACTTCCTGATGTTTTGCTTTGCTAGCTTTCTTTGTAAAGTGAACTTCTGTGGTAGGAAATCTATATGGTTCAATGGTGTGGTCTCTTTGATCTCTTTGTCTGGATCATCTAGACAAAGTGTTTTGTGTTTTCTCTTTGTGTGAGCTCTCTTGTTGTACTTGGGTTTTTATCTTTTGGTGGTTCCTTTGTTGGTGGTTTTTCTCCTCCAGCAAGTATACTGATGTTCTCAGCTCCCACCTATTCTTGTATGTGATCAGTGGCAAGGGGTAGGCAAAATGGATTAAGACAGTGGGAGAGTATTTTATGGGATTTAAAGTACCAGCAGTAGTCAAGAAATACGAGAGTCTTTGGATAAGTATAGCTTTAACTGTAATATTTCCCCCAACTAGCTACTTATTATAAGGGGTGAAAGAGAGGTAAGACTCTTGTTAGAGGGGAGGATTATTGTGAGTTGAATCCAGAATACAGAGCATGTATGCATGGTTAGATGATGAGATATAATGAGGGTAAAGGATAGAAATTAGGGGTAGTGGGAGAGATAATAGAGTTAACCACAATAATAATAATGATCAGGATTAAAGCGAAGTGGGTTAAAATCAGGGAGGGTTTCTTTGTAGTATGTACCATTGTATGGAACAACAATTATTTACAATAGTACTGGAACAACAATAATATAATAAGAAATATATGATTTGGATAACCAGAACAGAAAGTACCCAATCAAGAGTTGTGTGTTATTGGAACACAAGTGAAGTGAAAGAAAGAAAATTAAAATACAATAAAGAGAGAATAAGGGAAACCAGTCAAACAATGCAATTAAACATGGAAATAAAACAAGGAAAACTAAACATAATAAAGAGAAATTAAAAATTACTAATGAAATGAAAATGATAAAAATAATGAAAAAATAATAATACACATAAGTAGTAAAATGCCCACTTTATGGGATAGCAAAGTGACATTTGTATCATTTTCTCAGTTTTTGGGGTTAGCCTTGTGCTTTCCCTTTGGATCTGTCTCTGGACAATTTGTAACTCCACATCTTATCGTCTCCCTTGGGGGAAGAATATAAGGAAAAAAATGAGAGAGGAACCAAAAACATAAAGATAATAATATGCCTCTTGCTGACTTTAAACCTGTTTAGGGAGTTCTGCTGGTTTTCCTAAATGTCACTGGAAGAGGAGGGCAGGGCTTTGCTTTTCTCCCTTCCTATGGTTTTGAGAGGATGGGAACCAGGTCTGGGCCACAATATTCACAGTGTCCAGGCCTCTGGCCCAGGTCTTCAGTGAGCTGCCTGGTCAAATCAGCTACTTAGCTGCTCACAGCATGAGTCACTCTTGGATGCACTGTTTCACTAGGCCACTGTGTCTCTGGTGTGCGGCTCTGTCATGGCCACTGGCCTGCAGTGACCATGGAACGCTGTGGATGGCTTGTAGAAACACAAGAAAAACATACACAGAGACAACCAGGTCCTGTGGGGAAATAGGGACGAAATGACCACTCTCTCTAGTGGGGAGCGCCATGGCCACCCTCCCTAGGGGAAAGCGCCTCGTTCTCCAGCGCAAGCAGGCTTTTTTTGGGTTCGTTTACACAAGAATTCAGGTAAAGCTCATTACTCATTACCAGGAAGTAAGGATCAAATGATAGATAAGAAGGAAGTCTGAGGGCCTATTTTGAGTCAGGGTCAAAGAGCTGTAAAAAACTTTAAGGAACAAACTTACTTCTTCCTTGGACCCTTATCATTCAATTGAGAGCATTCTAAACAAAGCATATGTGAACAGGATTTCACATATTCTTTCTTAGACCTGATCACTCGGGGAACCCGCCCTTGCCAGCACAGGACTGCACCATCCTGTCATTGTTTCAGGCTTAGGTGGAGCAAGGGAAGTAAGGCAGTCAAGAGATTAGGAGATTTTCTTGCAGACAATGAGGACTCAGGCTATGTCAAAGCCGAGGGGCGAGGGTCCATCACCCCCTTTTGCTGTAGCCCCCAAAGTCTTTCCTTGGGGGCCTCCCATGTGATTGTGACTGTCTTAGGTCATTCCCCCTTGGGGAATCTTACCTGCCATTGGCTAACCGACCAAGCATTCGGGGCCAGGCAGGGTGAAGTAAAAGGAGCAGAAGTAGTGCTCCTGCCAGGGAGATAAGCTTTTGTCTCCTTGGTGGCTTATGGTCCAAGGTCATTCCCTCAGCCTTAACCTTGGCGGGGGTTACAGCTTCTGATACCAGGCAGGGCAGTTCCCAACATGGCTCCTATCAGCCTCTGGATGCACAGTGTGAGACAAGCCAGGCGTGTGGTTTCCCTTGGTCTCTCAGCCTCTGGCATGCAGTGTGAGAGATGCTTGGGTGCGTGGTTACACTTAGTCACTCAGTCTCTGGATTCACACAGCTCAAATCACCCTTGGGGCAAGCCAGCCACTGCTCAAGAGTTCCTCACAAAGCATCTGCCCACTGTTCTTAACAAGTACACAGCTTTTCACACAATCCTGCTTTCCAGCCAGTCCAGAGACTATTTGAGTCAGTGTCCAATAGGGCCCAACTCCTCCCTTTTCCAGGTGTTGCCTGGCACTTCAATTTCTCTGGTGCTGGTGTCCACAGTTGCAGCAGATATGTACTGCCTCTGTGTGTCTCCCACTTTGTCTCTATTTTCACCAGCAACTTCCAGCATTTAGATCCCTTCTGATGCTGGGCTGCCCACCTTGTTCTGATAGGGTTGGGACCTGGTGATCTAATTCCCCTCTCTGTATCCTGCGATGGACACCAGGCTGGGGACTGCAGCAGTCCTGGTCCCTGCACAGATCCCAGGGACCTTACTGTCTCATGGCAATCTCCTTACCCTCTGTTTTTCAATACCCTCTGCAATTTTTGGCCTCCAAACTTCGTATAAGCTGGGATTTTGTTGGCTGTTCATGCTGTTCCTCAGAAGATCAGCTAAGTGTTCCAGCTGGGCACAGTGAGAGCTGGGCATAGGGAGAGCTGGGCTCTGCTCAAACCTACCTGACTGTCATCTTCTCAATCCAAAATTTTAAATTATTGCACAGTACACATTTTCCAGAATATTTGTATGCACCAGCTCCTGATTGGTATGGGTGCAGAATCTTGTCACAGTCAATTTGCTATTTTTGTGACTTAGAAGTATGGTTGCAAAGGTAGTGGCCTAGAAACACTAATAACTTTAACTTACTTCCAAACTGCCAATTCCTTGAAAAGAAGATTTTTAAAAAACAAAGTTTAAAATGCTGGCAAGGTCCAAAGAAAGTCAGAAATCTATAAAGGAAGCAGCCCAGAGATATCTACACTTGCCCCTGTGTTGAGGGAAGCCAGCACATACAACCACTGCACTCTAGGCAGGCAGTGGGTCATCCAACTGTAGCCTTAGGTGCAGACTTTCCAACTCATTGATGTAAAAGTAGGAACACAGAAGTGGGGATTTAACCTCTGTTCCTGCTGTAGTTACAGAAAAATGTTCTAGAGGATTATGACATATAATGTTAGTAGACCAACCCCATTACCGTGCCCAGCTTATGGAAAGCCTTGAGGGTCACATGCAATTTCAACACAATCTGCAAAATGAAAGTTGATGCAGACACCGGCCAGCAGTGTCCTCGGTGTTGTGGATGGACGAGACACGAGAGAAATTCACATGGACTACCGAGTCCTGTGGAGGAAAAGGGACGTCATGGCCACTCTCTCAAAGGAGAGTGCCTTGGAGTGGCCTGGTCACTCTCAAGAGGAGAGCACCCTGACCCTTGCCTTCACAGGTTTGTTATTGGCTTTTAATTTGCACAGGAATACAGGTAAAGTTCATTAATCATTGTCAGACAGTAAGGATCAAACAATAGATAGCATACAAAGAACTACGAGGGCTTACTCTGAGTAAGGGTCTATCACCTAAAAGGCTACAAAACTTAAGGGAACAAACTCATTTCCTGCCCTGGCCTTTATCATTTAATTAAGAGCATTATTAGCAAAGCATGTTTCACAGGAGTTTATGTATTCTTTCTCAAGCCTGATCACCCGGGGAACCTGCCCTTTCCAGCACAGGGCTGCACTGCCCTCTGTCATTGTTTCAGGCTTAAGGGGAAGTAAGGCAGCCAAGAGATTAGATTTCTCACAGGCAGGATGAGGACTCAGTCTTTGTCAAAGCTGAGGGGCAAGCATCCATCACCCCCTTTTTCTGTAGCCCCTTAAGTCCTTCCCTGGGGCCTCCACATGATCATGCCTGTCTTAGATCGCTCCCCTCTTGAGGAATCTTACCTGTCACTGGATAACTGATCAAGCATTGGGGGCCAGTTATGGAAAAAGGAGCAGAAGCAGCTCTCCTGCCAGGGAGATAAGCTTTGTCTCCTTAGTGGCTTCTGGTCTGAAGGTCACTCACTCAGCCTTAGCCATAGTGGGGTTACAGCTCCTGAAACCAGTCAGGGCAGCTCCCAACAGAAGGTATTTAATTTTTTTTTTCTGTCAGAAATGTGAGCAGGGTTTTGTTTTTTGAGTCTAGCTGTGTGTGGCCCCATTTTGAAAAACACACGGCAGTCACCTGTAGAGGTAAGGTCATCACATTTTATTACTTATTAATACATTTATTCGTGTGTACCTTTTTCTATGAATAATACATCTCAGCTCTGCATGCAGCCATCAGTGTTTACATTTTATAATTTTGTTTGCTTTTGCTTTGGTGAGAGTGGAACTTTGGTTTGGGTTGACCAGAGTTGAAATGTCTCTCTTTCTCAAGTACTGAAACACATTTATTTGGTGTTGAGCCAGACACTCGAACACACCAGCAATGGGACAGAGCCCTTTGCTTCAAAGGAAACACAGACTTTAGAGCTTATTTACCGCTTATTTACTTGCTACCTGAGTAATCTTGACCAGGTTTCTTGGTGAATATTAAATTACTTGTAATTAAAGTTATTTGTGCGTTTCGCCTTTGCCTTGGGGGATTAAATAATATAATGTATCATTCTTCGTCTGTCTGTAGATGGCTATATGGCCCATCTATCTATGATATCTACATGGTGTGGGTGAGTATACATATGTGTGTATACATATGTATACACATGCACACAGGATCCAGCACAAATAATGCCCCTTTTTGTTACAAAATTATAAGCATGTAATTCTATAACATAAAGATATCACGCTTAAACACATAATATTACATTTTAGGTGAAGTGTTCAAATTAAAACTATAAATTATTACACCCATATTATTACCCTACCAACCATACTCAGGTAGGTGTTACTTCTTCCAGACCTTGTGTGTGTATGGATGGCATATTAGTGAATGTGCATTTATTTCTATATAAGATAGATACAGTATATATATATATATATATATATATATGTATATATGTATATGTACACATATGTATATGTATATATGGTATATACCTGGCATGTGTATAAAACATAACTAATAGAAAGGACTTTGAGGTACTTCTCTAGTATTAGAAATGGATGACAACTAATGAGCTCCTTAGTCTGGTATCTCTTTGCCCAGTGGTTTGTAGAGTGTGGATTGGAGGAGTTGAATTGAGTGGCTGAGTAGTGGAGAGAGAAGTTCTGATTATATTATCAAGTGTGGTGGTAAATATTGAAATAGGACTGGAGTCCAGGGCCTTGTAGTTCATGGTATAATCATATTGTAAATTATAGAGTCTTTCCTCATAAAACTAAAGTGCTGATCATACAGTAGCATACTTCTGGGATGGATGATGTGGTTGTCTATGTGAAATACTATTTCAATCAAAGGTGGCATATTTATTATGTCTTATATATTTTCTAATCTTAATACAGTAAATGACCAAATCAGTGCAGATCCAGCCTATCATTGTAGCTATTGACACTAGGCCATGGGGAATGATTATTTATACTGATGGTCCTGAGACTCAGAGGAATGGTTATGGTAGAATCAGTATGCTCTGCTTAATAAAGCCAGGAAGTATATACAATATTTTAGGTTTATTTCAACAGAAAGTGTTAAATACTTTAATCATTTTACAAGGCACTGTATTCTCTTGCCTGTCATGACTGGACTGCAATGAACTGTAAGAATGCTTACAAGGTGCTTCTGGAAAGGCATTAATTAGCTGAGAGCATTAATGTAAAATTTACCCACTTAGTGTATTGGAAGCTATTGATGTAAAACAATAATGCTCTTCATATGGGAATAATTTCTTCCTGAGGTAACAATTTACAGATTGAAATCTGATAGCTGACTGTTAAAAATGTCTGTTAACTGACTCCATTAATGAAACATGAGGGTCTTCCAGTGTAGGAGACCGTTCTGCTTGGTGTGGGCCCAGCTCCCACTGGGAGATGCACAGGACCCACGCCCACAGATAGGTTCTCCTGTGGGGAATCAGGCCTGCAATATGCCTAGGCCACTTTGAGTCTTGTTCTTGTTAAAAAACTCCCTCACCCTGAATTGAGGACATTTACTGCAAAGTAACTTCCTAAGATCCATGTTAAACCTTCCAAAGATGAGTGTAACCACTTCAACTACTTTTGCCTTTTCATTTGCCTCTTCTGTGATGTGATTAGCAGCATTGGCTCCTTTGTTTTCTGTAAAAGATAACCACCTAAAGCCAACCTGTGCAGAGTAAATGAGGACCACCATGTAATGTGCCTAGAAACCCAATAAAGGCCAGTCACGGCAAGGGCCAAGGCTTTTGCTCCCCTTGAGAGAAAAGCCATGCTGTCCCTTTTCCTCCACCAGACTCAGTAGTCCCTGTCAATGCCTCATTTCATCATAATGACTTGGACACTGCGGGCCTGTATCTGCATCATTCCAGGCCTGCACCTATGTTTACACTTTATATATACCCTTTTTCCTAATTTTTAATCTATATGGGGTTTTCCAAGTCTCATATGACTGTCGTTGGTTGAAATATTCATTTTTTTTTTTTTTTTGCTAATAGGTCTGGGCTGAATGGATGTCTCTGTTGGCAGAAGAAGAAGTGGTCTGTGATTTAATTTTATTTGTAAATTATTTACCTCATCTAAAATGTTAAACTATGAAGAGATGATAGCCTCTTTTATCGGTAACATGAATACTCAGTAACAAATGCACAAAATAGAAAAAAATGTCAACATATTTATTTTAGCAACCTAGTCAGAAACTTAATGATTGACCCTAGAAACTGAAAACAACATAAAATCTTTGGTCAAAAAAGAAGATGAATGGATGATGTGTTAACTGGCTAGGAAAATAAGTCTTTTACCTTTTTAAAATACATTTTATTGATTATGCTATTACAGTTTTTCCAATTTTCCCCATCTATCACCTCTCCCCCCTGCAACCCCCAACCCTCCAGCGTTTCCCCACTTAGTTCCTGTCCATTGGTTGTACATATAAGTTCTTCGAATTTTCTGTTTCTCATGCCATTTTTGACCTCTCCCTGTCTATTTTATACCTGCCAATTATGCTTCTTATTCTGTATACCTTTTCCCTCATATTCTCCCCTCCCCCTTCCCACTGAAAACTCCCCATGTAATAACAATTTTTCTGATTCTGTTCCTCTTCTGGTTGTTTGCTTAGTTTTTGTTTTTGTTGTTTTTCTTTTCTTTTCTTTTTTTAGGTTCATTTGTTGATAGTTGTGAGTTTGTTGTCAGTTTACTATTCATAGTTTTTGATCTTCAATTTCTTAGATAACTCCCTTTAACATTTCATATAATAAGGTCTTGGTGATGATGAATTCTTTTAACTTTACCTTATCTGGGAAGCACTTTATCTGCCCCTCCATTCTAAATGATAGCTTTGCTGAATAGAGTAATCTTGGATGTAGGTCCTTTCCTTTCATGACTTCAAATATTTCTTTCCAGATCCTTCTTTCCTGAAAGGTTTCTTCTGAGAAATCAGCTGATAGTTTATGTGCACTCCTTTGTAGCTAACTCTCTCCTTTGCTCTGTCTGTTTTTAAGATTCTCTCTTTATCTTTAATCGTGGGTAACTTAATGATGATATGTTTTGGCGTGTTCCTCTTTGGGTCCAACTTATTTGCGAGTCTTTGAGCTTCCTGCACTTCCTGGAAGTGTATTTCCTTTGTCAGATTGGGGAAGTTTTCATTCATTATTGGTTCAGATAAGTTTTCAATTTCTTGCTCTTGTCTTTCTTTTTCTGGTACCCCTATAATTTGGATGCTGGAATGTTTCAAGTTGTCCCAGAGGTTCCTGAGCTTCTCTTCATTTTTTTTTAATCCTTGTTCCTTCTTTCTGTTCTGCTTGGATGTTTCTTTCTTCCTTTTGTTCCAGTCATTGATTTGAGTACTGGTTTCCTTCCTGTTACTGTTGGTTCCCTGAATATTTTGCTTTATTTCACTTTGGGTATCCTTCATTTTTTCTTTCATTTTGTGACCAAGCTCAATCAATTCTGTGAGTTTTGATTACCACAGCTTTGAGTTCTCCATCAGATAGGTTGGCTATCTCTTAATCACTTAATCTTAATCTCTTAGCTCTCTTTCTGGAGTTTTGCTCTGTTCTTTCATTTGGGGCCTATTTCCTTGTCTCAGTGCACCTGTTAAATTTTTAGGGTGTGGGGTCTTAGGTATTCACCAGGGCAGGGCAACCCTCTTTGCCATGCTGTGGCACTGTCTGTGGGGTCAGAGAGGGGACAATGAAGTTCTCCTGCTCTGCTCTAGCCCTACTTTCCAATGAATTCTTGTACTCTTGTGTGTGACTGGGAGTTTCTCGCACTGAGGCCACCCTAGCTATATTCCACAGTCAGCTCTGAGTCTCAGTTTCCTGTTCAGCCAGCCCTTCCCACTTGGTCTACCACCTTGCTGTGGGTTCTCTCCATCTTCCTGTCTTACTGGTCTGGTTGGTCTGGTTGACTCTTTCTGTAATTCCTTGGTTGTCTGAGTTCCATGCAGTTTGATTTTCTGGCACTTCTGGTTGTTTATTTATTTTAGATTGGTTGTTATCCTCCTTTTGGTTGTGCAAGGAAAGAAAGTGTTTCTACCTTCTCTTCCATCTTGGTGGGAATTCTGACTTTCTGAATCCATGAGTCTTCTACCTACATTATGTTTTCATGTGTTACTTTGTTTTGCAAAAAATAAACATACACTCATTAAATATGAGCATTTTGTGAAACAAATATTTCATATGAATGATTATACAGATACTTAATTATCCTCTTTTCCTTGCACAGGTATAAAACAGTATTATAGAAATAGAAACATGGAAAAGTAGACCAAAGGTTAAAAGTATGGAGCATAAGTTTTATCACTTTGAGTGTTCTCAGTGGCCTTTTTCTTTCCAGTGCCATCATTGTTATCCTGTTTTTTCTACTTCCTTCTAGAATATGCCTTTTTTCATGCATAACTTTTCACTTGGTTAATTAAGTTAAACTAATGCTTTATTCCTTTAATAGTAGCAATAAATACAAATTTTGGAGTAAGAACAAGGAGACAACAATTCAGCTACCTAGTAGATTATGACTTGCTCACATAAGTTTACTGGGAGACTGTGCTCCAAGAATCCAACTTAGAGTCAGATTGTGTCCTCACTGGAAACATTGAGGGGCAAGGTAGAATACTGGGTAGGATCTGAAGCTGAAGCAGAACAGGCCTGCCCCTTCAACTTGTTCCTCTTCCTAAAACAATCTTCACAATAAGCAGTGTCTTTCATGTCTGCATAATATTGTGGTATTTCATGGAATCAATATTCCATTATTAAAGTAGCTGAAACCTAGTTGTTGGGAATTTCTTTTTTCTATTATAAATAATGATAAGGTGGATTTCTCTGTACATTTTATTTTTTTCACAATTTTTCATCATTTGTCTAGGATTTGGAGGATTCATTCTCTAAAGTACTATTACTGTTATAGATGGTGATAGAAATTACTATTAATATAAAATACCATAAGTTGTAAATTGCACCCTTACTGGTATACAAACATTATCATTTTCATTTTTGTTCTTCTAACTTAATATTCTCATGAGCTTTTCATTAAAACAATATACTGCATTCTCTTTGAGGCATTCCAATTCCTACCTCACCCTAAATTTTCCTAACTGTAACTTGGGCTTGACAGAACATTTTTCAGTGCTTATACAGATACTAATTTACAGGGTCTGGCACAAATAACATCCCTTTTTATCGCAAAATCTTTTATTACAAAGTCATAAACATATAGTTCTGTAACAACAATATCACACCTGAGCATACCATATCATATTTTAGGTGAAATTTTTAAATTTAAAGTGTGAATTATTACACACATATTGTTACCCTACCAACCACACTCAAAGCAAGCCTTACATCTTCTAGACCCTGGAGATAGCATCTCTCCATGGATCCCTCAATGTCCTGAATCTGGAGTTAGACAGGGTTTGAAATAACAGTTCAGCTACTAGACAAGACCCTTAATGTCTGTGTGTCAGAGTCTTTAGTTTCTCATTCTGTAACTTGGAGGTAACAGTGGTGGGAGGAGAGGGAGGAATGAAAGGAAGGAGCAGTGTGCCTCCTCATGCAGACACCACATGCAATTTTTAAACATTTTCATGGTTCCCAAATTTTTGTGTTCTAGATGGAAGATGAAATCTCTAAATCATGACTATGCAACTTAAGTGAGATAGAACTCAATCAAATATTTTCATTGTAATTTACTTTCTATCAGTGGTAATTCTCTGTTTTTTTGTTTATTTTTGTTTTGTGCAGTATTGCAGTTTTTGTGTTATGTCTCCCCTCTATAACAAGAAATGACATGGAAGTGGGCAGAGGGGAAGGGAAAATGGGGACATCTGTAATAGTCAACAATAAAAATAAAGAAAAAAATTAATTAAAAAAATGAAATGACAAAATGTCTGAGTTGGTTGAGCTAGGAGAACAGTGGTAACATGATTATGTTGCCTAGATCAGAAAGGAAAATACTTTTGGAATTCTAAGCCTTTTCTTTTATTATAAATACTAATTTAACAGTTACTATGTATCAGGTAGTATGGGACGCACAGCATGGCATATAAATACAACCTTTGTACATACAAGATTTTATTTAGTCTTGCTTTTTGCAGTGATTTCATTCGTTTAGGGTAAATGGCTACTGATGGGGGGGGGATTTAGGAAAGGAAAGTGAAGGCTTGGGCAAAAAAGTGACAGGCAGGGACCTGGTGTGGGTTAGACTGGCATTAGTATGCCTCTCAGCTGACTTGCTGGAAACTCACTTTGGTAAGCTATTCATAGGTTTTGAAATTGAAAACCTATTTTAGCTACTGATCTTAAGTATAGGTTTCTGACTGCAGAACAAGGTGCATTTTAATCATCTTTCTTCTTTAAGGCAGGCAAGAAAGGAATTCTATTAACCCAGCAGAGGGTTAGCACAGGAGCCTGGTCTGAGCAGCAGGCAAGGAGGATTGGTGAAAACGGTCCTGGGCCCAAAAGCATCCTTGCACTGAGACACTACTGGTTTAAATCAGGTACCCTTTCATGGGTGACTCTTCCTCACCATCAGCCTGCCCTTACTCCTGGAAGATATGTTTCTATCAGAGTCAAAGAGTTGACCCTCATGCCACTTTCTACTTAACTGTGAACACTATTAAGACAAGGCTCAAGTGTTACTTTTTGTGTATCTCTATCTCCCACAGGGAGTGCACTCTGCAAACTTTTGTGAAAAGGAAGTGCCAGGTGCCTTTCATTTAGTCAGTTGAGCAAATATTTATTCAGTGCATGTGATGAATCAGAGGTCGTTCTTCATGTCATCTTGCATTGGTGAACAACACAAACAGCCTTGTCCTCATGAGCGTATGTTCTATTGGAATTCATGGCAATGAATTAAAAATAACATCAGAATAAGCTTTATTGTTGGAGTGATAAGCCCCATAATTGGTAACACTCTTAGAAGGTATGCACCTGTCTAGAAAGTTTGAGTACGTAGTAGGTACATAAAATTCAAAGTAGGGCAAAAGTATATTTATAGTTGTTTGTATGAAAGATCATATAATAATTAAAATAATTAATAAATAATACAAGAATAAATTGTGTTTTGTGTACTCAAAACTGTAAACCTACTTTTGCCAACTCCTATATACGCCAACACCAGTCAATAGTAAATATTGACAATATTTAACTTTTTATTTGTTTGTGTTTTTCCCTATCAGCTATGGTTTTTCCACATACTTCAAAATTCTGTAGACATAACATCTAGTAACTTTTCTTGGAAGGTGACTCTTCCTCCATTCTTTTCCAGTTCAGGTTTTCAGAGATCACATCCATGGAATTTACTACCACATGTACATGGCTGTCTTCCTATGACATTCCGGGCCCTTAAAGGACAAGAATTATCATGTGTGTGTTGAATGAAGCAGGTCCTTATATTTAATGTTCTGTCACTGGATTAACTGGGTCAAGTGAAATAGAATCAAATACAACCTTAATAAGTGTTTCAAGAAGAGCTGTTAAAAAATGTAAAGTGGAAACTAGTTGTGAAATTAAAAAAAATAAGTTATTGAATTTGAAATAAGAGAAAGTGAGAAGATACATTGTGTGCAATTTAGTGGTCATTCTTACCAAGGTCAGCAGAACTGTAATGAATTTATGGTTCTTTTTTGAAAAGTTTTATATTATTATGTTCAGAATTGCTTAAACAGATTTTGAAAGAAAGAAAAAAAATAACATTTGTTTTTTGGCTAAGGGAGGGCCAAGCTTGTGACCCTGAGTTAGGAGTGTTTCTTATGTTTTGTGTGTATGTATTTGTATGTGGAGAAAGCAAGCTGACAGCAAATACAGTGACATATACATATTTTGCCTTCTCAGAAAAAGGCATAACCATTGGCCATAGAAGAAACTTTGCTTTTCCTTCTCTGACTGTAAGTTGGTTCTTAGTCCCATCCAGGACACCAGGAACTCAACTGTGCATGTTGATGGAGAAATTGGAGTGGCTGGAATTCGACTAGCACAGCTGGCTTGGTGTCTGTACCTGTGACTCACCCAGTGGTGCTGGAGGGCCCAGGAAAGGGCCTAAAACTCTAGAATATTGAACGATTTCCAAGAACAAACAGAAAGCGGAAGTTCAGAGTATTTTTGATAGTGGTGAATGTTCAAGCTCTTTGTATTCATCAAAATATTATCTCATATATTATATTTCATTAAGTTAAAAAGTAAGGACTTCTGCCCTGGCTGGAGTGGCTCAGTGGTTGGAGCATCATCCTGTAACCAAAGAGTTGTGGGTTTGATTCCCAGTCAGGCCACATACCTAGGTTGCAGGTTCATCCTCAGTCTCGGCATGGGCATGGACCCCTGCCACCCAAGTCCTGATATGGATACCCCATCCTGGTGCATACGAAGGCAACCAATTGATTCTTCTCTTGCATTGATGTTTCTCTCTCTCCCTTTCTCTCTCTCTCTCTAAAAAAACAAATAAAAATATCCTCAGGTGAGGATTAAAAATAGTAAAGATTTCTTTCAGTTGACAGTGTGGCGGTTATTTTTGTCTGTGTATGAGAAAGTGCCTGATCAAATATGGCTATCATAATTCTGTGTGTTGTGACTTGGTCTAAAACATTTTCCTACAACTGGGAGGCATTTATTGATTAAACATGTTTCCACAAATAGGAATTCATACGGTGGGAGAAAAGTTTTCCATGGATCAACTTCTGCTAATGTTGGGAAATAGCTGCTAACTTTTGGGATGTATTTTAGAGGGTTGATCCTCATTAATCACAAGCACATTCAGACTCCTGCAGTTAGGGCAGACAAGTTATATTTCCAGCCTTTACTTTTCTTTAAATTTTTCATTCTTCTGCACAGAAATGGTGATGGACAGAAGAAAAACATGGTACAAACAGCACTTGTCTTACAATCAGGAGAGGGAGGTTCCTGTCTTAGGCTCTTAGCTGTAGACTGTTGGGCAAATTGTCTAACTCCAGTATGGCCCTGTTTTATCATGTGTGAAATGAAATTGTTTTGTGCTCAAATAGTTGACATTGAGGTCCTTTCACCTCTAAAATACTAGTTCTATTAGAGTAACCACAAACAGGTCTTTTGAGAGTATTTAATAAATATTAATTATCACTGGCAGTGATTTTTGTAAGGGATTTCTCTGATAACAGAACAAAGGTTGTGGCCAAGTGGAAGAAGTGGATCCAGTAACTACTTAACAGGCTCGGTAAATGGACTGACTCTTCTAGGAACTTTTGCAGGCTCTGCATGAGTCGTAGTCACTGAATGGTGGACTTGACTCCAGAAATTATTGGCAGACCTTGAAGGGCCAGCAGGCGTTCCTGACTACACACCAGTAGTGAACCTTTGTGTTTCTCTGTTATTGCAGGAACGCAGGGAAGCAGCAGGGTTGTGAGGGAGGTGGTACAGGGAGAAGCCTGAAGTCAGCCAGAAATACGAAACAGATACTAATTTCATCAGACATGTTATTCCCAGTTCACTTATTGTCTTCATTCTTAGAGACAGCGTTATGGGAAGGGAAAGAATCTTGGTCACTTTAGAGATGGACTTGAGACATCAGACGGGATGTGGATTGAAGGTATGTTAAACAACGTGAAAGCTTTGTGTATGTACCTGATGTAATCAACACTCTTAACAATGAAACCAAAATAATCAGAGTTAATATAGGTATTCCCAAGGGTTACTAGCTTTTATTCAAAGGATCCTTTTATGGTTGAATTGTATATTATTTAATGTTTAAGGCTTGACTTAGCTACTTTAAATAAATCCAGCCTTCTATGATCATTTAACACTCTATCATTAATCAAGGAAGTAAAAACGTATTTAGAAATCTTCCAGTTTCAGGTTACTATCTTCTTTAAGTTTTATTTTGTTATTAAATCCTGCAGGTCATTTTCAAATTTTCAGTACCAATAAAACAAGTGGAAACTAAGCTAGAATGTTTAGATTCACTTTCTAATAGTGAAAGTGAATTGCTTAGATTCACTTTTATAGATTCACTTTCTCAGATGATTTTTACATTTCATTTTGAGTTTCCATCCTGAAAGAGTTCAACAATTTAACAAACATGTCTGAAAGTTATACTATTTTCCGAAGCTCTGTTAAGCCCTGGGGATAAAAAGATCTTCAACCACACACCCACCTGGGGAAATACCTGATTACCTGGATAGGTTTTCATTAAAGGAGATTATTGTAGAATGATCTAGTAAGTTACAAAAATTCTTTGCTTGATCAGACTTTAATCAGGTTCCTGAACCTTCCCTTGTGCCCATCTGTCACTTCCTTGTGAAACACAATTTAACAGGAACTCCACTGAGTCAGTTTAACCAGAACCCCCATACCTGTGTATCTGATCAGGTAACTCTTCCTTCATTACCTGTCCCTTGCTTGGTCTGTCTTCAGTCAGAATCCTGTTAGGTCACACACCTGATGTCCTACTTGCAATTTTCCTGTGCTACATTCAGGATTGAGCCCAGTTCTGCGCTGGAATCTCATTCCCTTCTGACAATAGTTCAGAATAAAATCTGCCTTTTACTGCCGTTCAGCTCTGGTTTTTCCTTGACATAAGTGAGAAAGTAAAGGGAGGGCTGGGGGTGCAAAATTCAGAAATCTAGGAAAGATCCCTCTGGGTCACTACTGGTTTGTTATGCCTGAAAGTGCCCCTACTTCCTACCTTCCCAGACACTGGTGGTCCACAGGGTCCTGTCTCTGTGACCTGCTCCCAGATCCCATGGCTCTGGAAACTGCTTTTTCAACGTTGATGTTTTGTCCATGGTGCAGGTGCTTTGTTGGATGGGCATGGGCTGCAAGACCAGGGACTGTAGGTCACTGGGCTGTCAGAGAAAACCTGTGATGGCACAGATTGCTGCTGGATCCTGGGGGTCTTCAGTAGCACCAACTGCAGTGGCTGCTCCTAGCCTGAGGCTGTGCTGGTGTAATGGTCCTGTTCTTTTTAGAATGGTGACTGTGGGTATATGAAAGTTGAGGTTAGGTTCAGAAACAAGTTTATTGTATTCTAAATGTCTTGGGATTTCCTTTTCTCAGGTGGGGCGGAGGGGGAAGGTCAGAATTCTACTCCTGACAAGACTTTATTTGAAAAAGAAAAAGCCTAAGATTACATGATCACACATTTAAATCATTTGATGTTGGAAGCTTTTATAGAAAATCCAGTTGACTTTTTTTTATTTTGGGAAGAAAAAGCATTAGTTCATTTATCTATTTAGCTGAAAAGATTGATTCTTACTGTATACAGACTATTTGTAAAGTAATCATATTATTTCCACAAATACAAACATATCCTGTCTTTGATAAAGAAAATGAGGCAAGATTTTTTGTATTTTTTAAGATTTTATTTATTTATTTTTAGACAAAGGGGAAGGGAGAGAGAAAGAGAGGTAGAGAAACATCAACGTGTGGTTGCCTCTTATGTATCCCCTTCTGGAGACCTGGCCCACAATCCAGGCATGCACCCTGATGGGGAATCAAACCAGCGACCCCTTGCTTTGAAAACTGGCACTCAGTCCAATGAGACACACCAGCCAGGACATTTTTCTATTATTTTTAAGTATTTAGACAGCTATTATTTATAAGCTGAGTTAGAAAATGAACACTCAACTATACAAGATAGAATTGGTGGAGGAAGAATAAAGGGTTAAAAATACTGCCTAGGAAATTTGGAAGCTGCAAATAGGAGACAGGCTGTTTTAATAAGATCAGGGGCACAAGTGCAGAGGGAGAGATAAAAATGACCTCTGAACAAATGAAAAGAGAACAGGAGAAAATGAAACCAGCATCAGCGGAGAAGTCTGCTGAAGCCCCATGACTAAAGAAACTGCAATTTAAGTGATTGGATCCCACCTTTTTAAAAAGGACAACAACCCACACACTGCATGCAGCACCAGTGGAAAAATTGGCCCCACTCAACTACCCTTTGGTACATCTGTGTATGGAAGAGTTCTGTTTGAGGTACTGTACAAAAATTCCAAATATTAACCCTTCTCTTCCTGCTCATTTTTTTGGCAACTAAGGATCTACTATTTTTTAACTCCCATGGATGTATCATCTTTATTTACAATGAATGCTATCCTGGGGCAACTCTGTTATGTTAGAGAAAAACTTTGCTTTTAGGTTTGAAAAATCCCTTTTGGTTCAAATTCAACCTCTGCAAGGGATCCAGACAGATCACAGGATCTTAGCAAAGCCAAAGCCCTTTTTTTGTGACTATAACTTTGTGTGTGTGTGTGTGTGTGTGTGTGTGTGTGAATTATTTCCCCTGTTTTTACATAAATATTTTTATTATAGAGTAGATTTAGATTTGCATAAAAGTTGTGATGACGATAAGATAGTTACCATGTTCGCTAGAACAATGTTCCCTTATTATTAACATCATATAGTACGTTTGTCACAGATAAGGGTCCAAGATTCATACACTATTATTAACTAAAGGGTATACTTTAATCAGATGTACTTAGTTTATACCTTGTCCATTTTCTGTTCTAAGATACCACATTCCACTTAGTTGTCATGCTTCCTTGGGTTCTTCTCTGCTATGGTAACAATTTCTCAGATTTTTCTTGATTTTGATGACTTTGACAGTTTTAGGTTACCTCAGTGAGATGTTTTTATGGAATGCCTCTTAACTGGTATTTACCTAATGTTTTTCTCATGAGGAGACTGGGGTTATGGATTTTAAGAGAAAGACTCCAGTGGAAAATCCCATGTTCATCACATCATAGCAAGAGCAGTTACTCTCCACATGAGTAATGACTGTTCATGTTGACCTTGATCACATGGCTGAGATGGTATTTTGGGATTCTGCACTGTGAGGCTACTTGCCTGTTCCCATATTGTGCACATTGTCAAGAAGTCATTATGCACAGCCCACACTTCATAGGTGAGAGTTAAATGCTGCCTGCAGGAAAATGCCTATTTTATAAGGGATATTGTGAAAGCTAGAGGCAACTCCAACAACAAGTTCCTTCCACTAACCTCTGCCTAGAGGCCAGCTCCTTTTCTGCATCCATGAATAGGCATGTCCTGTTGTGTTTACTGTGGTGAGCAGATAGGCCACTGTCCTCAGAAATCCTGAATCGGAATACTGGAAGTGCTGGGAGCCCTGGCTTCACCTGGCAGGTCCTAGGTGGACCCCCACTGGGGAAGTGGAAGAGGGTGTGGAGTCCCATGTCTCTGATGGTGACCTTAGCTTTCTCACCTCTGCCTCTGTCTTATACACTCTTGAACTTTACATTTTCTACTTATTGCTTCTGATGTTTTCTGGGAATGCTCCATAAGCTATATTTCAGCCCACTCATTCATTTCCCCCCCCAAATCTTTCTGCCCCTCAGCTAATATACTCAGTTTATTATTTACACAGTCATATTTTGTGCACCCAGTATCTTCATTTAGACTTTTTGTCATGTCTTCTGATGCCTGCTCAGATATTCAAATTTTCTCTTATCTCTTTTATGGTATTTAATATAACTATTTTAAATATTTTTCCTGCCAGTGTCCATTATCTGTGCATCATATGGTATAGATGGTTTGTATGTTGTCTTTTACAGAGGTTGTGCTGTAGGTGGGTACAATCTCCACAATGATAATAAAGCCCCAGCCTGTGTCTCTCAGTCTTTGGGAGTCATGTGTGTGAGCAGGTGTGTGTCTCTGTGTGTCTGTATGAGTGTATCTGAGTACTTGTGTCTGTGTGTGAGTGTGTGAGTTTCTGTGTGTCTGTTTATATGTGTGATGCCTTGGGAAGTGGGAGTGAATGTTATAATCTGGGGACATGTGTGAAATATCTATGACCGACTCCCCTCCCCTTTTCCTTGCAGTTATCATTCAGCTGGTCTGGCATGAGGCCCAACCTTCAGATTTTTCAGAGCTACCTTGGAAAAGTCAGTGTGCAGACAGGTTTGAGAACTTCAGAATCTTCACTATCCTGGTCAGAAATGGCAGTGGGAGGAAATGCTTGGGGCCATCTGGGCACCCTTGTCTGTCATGTGCTCCATGACTTTATTACTGCACCTGGGATGGCAATGAAGTTATTAAGGACCTGCTTAGGGCAATGTGGGGAGAGGGACCAACTGGTGTACCCAGAGGCTACCCCATGCCATGGCCATGGACTAGCCTCTTTGAGGGATGGCTCCAGGGGGAGTAGTTGCCCAGGCTTCCCTACCTTTTCTTAGTGTCCCTCCTTGGTTCATACACTCCTGGAGCTCCTGGACTTGTATAAAGGTCCAGGAATGCACAGGAATATCCAGTGCCACATGGCAGATACTTGCAGAACATGTGCATCATCTCCTCAGACCTCCTGGGTACCTTGTCATCTTTTTTGAAAATAATATAACTGTAAAATTTTACGTTATTTAAAGTTATAAAATTCTTAGAATGACAAGATCTATAATGCTTTACGGAAGGAAATATTCTTTGGTAATTTTATACTGGAAATATCCCAATATAATTTTGTCGAGAATCTTTTACAGTTCTTAAAAGTGTTTCTTATTGTTTTCTGGTTATGTTTTAAACATTTTGTGACAACTTGAGGTAATCAGTGAATACACCAATGGTGGCCAGTATGCCTTTGTAGCGTTTGGAGCTAGTTAATAGTTATAGTCTTCATTAGTCGATTGTTACTATTTCCTGTGGCCTCTGGAAGAACTGCCTTTTTCAATTTCCCATTTTATTCTATATTATTATAGTTTCAATAAAGAGCTACTCATCCTATTTCAGCTCATGTAAAATGAATAAATAGACTCAGAGTGAAACTTAATTTGAGAAATGGAAGTCTGGCACAACTTCGCATAATTTATTTTTTGAGATCTGGGAAACAATGTTTGGCATTGTTTTTGTTTGTTTTGGAAATGTCAGCTAGTTGAAGTTTCTGAATTTAAACAATCACTAAGGATGATAGATGGTGACTTTAAATGGAAGAGGGTCTCATGTGCTCAGATGCTATTTTCCTTCAACAGCATTTATAGCAGGAAGCATACTTTTTTTTTTGGAACCTATTACCCATTCCATAACAGGTACCATTCTGGCTCCATCATACTTTTCTGTTACCCATTCAGGTGGAACTGGAGGGGGCCCATGTGCATCACTCAGTGGATTTCTATACAAATTTTCTTCATGCACAGGTGATCTTCTACTAAACTGAAATTTTACCTTCAACCCTCTTAATAGTTGATGTCAGGTGGCTATTACAAGGAGTGTAGGTGGCTGATTGGTCACTCTTCTCATCATTGTGCCTGTGCTGTAGAAGGTTTAAGTAGGTGCATTTTGCTGAATCAGAAATAACCCAATTATTTCATGTATTCTATTTTCTAGATATAACAAGTGGTTTATAAAAACATCCAGCCTACAACTTGATAGCCCATCTGAATAATAAATATTAAATTAGAATATCAAAATATGTTCTTATAACTATGATCTTCCAAGTAAAATTTCAATATCATTATAATTTCCTCACTATTTTTAAGCATTGTGCCCTGAAATAAAGCAGGAACACTTCCCACAGGTACTTAATTAAAATAGGTCACTGCAACACACTGTAATGTTTCTGTATTTCCCATTTGCACAAGAAAATGTATTCATGTTATGGAATGTGACATTTTGCAGTCAGACCTTCTAATAGGATAATGCCCATGAAGAAAATGAAATGTACCATTAAAAATAAAATATGTCCTTACTGCTTTTTCTGCCATCTTGGAGCTGGTTGGGAACAGGATTTCAACAACAACAGATGGGTCTGGAAGGCTGTGGTCCAAGGCTACTTTTGCCAGCTATAAATAGGGTTTATGGAACCAGAGGGGACACACAGCTCTTCTTAAAATTGAAGGTGTTTATGTTCAAGATGAAACTGAATTTTATCTAAGTGAGAGATGTGCTTATGTGTACAAAGCAAAGAATAACACAGTGACTCCTGGTGGTAAACCAAACCAAACCAAACCAGAGTAATCTGGGAAAAGCTTGTGCTCATGGAAACAGTGGCATGGTTCATGCTAAATGCTAAAAGCCTTCCTGTTAAAGCCATTGGATACAGAATCTGTGTAATGCTATACCTTTCAAAGGTTTAAACTTATTGAAAAGTAAACAAACAGCCCTGACTCGTGTGGCTCAGTTGGTTGGGGCACATGCTTATGTTGTGGGTTCCATCCCTGGTTAAGATGCAGAGGGGAACCAAGTGATGAATGTTTCTCTCACCTGTCGATGGTTCTCTTCCTCTCTTTTTCCTTCCTTCCTTATCTCTAAAATAAGTAAATAAAATATCTTTTAACATGTAAATAAAACGTCGTTGTTACTAAAAATGGCCAACTTATCCTCCGATTAGTCAAAAATTTGGCCAAGTAAATGTAAGTACTATTTTACTCAGAATGGAGTAGATTGCTTTGTTCAGGTGCTTATCAAAGAATCCCTTAAATTGTAATTCAACTTTGAAATCTTTTCTTTTGGTTGTTTTGTAAGAGGCAGGGAGTAGAGCAGAAGAGATTCAGGGAGGCAGCATGAGGTGACCCATACCACAGGATATTTACATGTTTTCTTCCTCAACTGTGCGGGTATTGATGTCACACTGATAGCCCATCTTTTAAATAAGTTTTACTCAATTTTATTTGAAACACTACTCAGGATGTATCATCAAAACACTAGTTTCTCTTATGTTTGACCATCAACCTGCTACAAATTACATAATTTAAAGTGACTGTGTTTTCTCTGTGGACTTCATAGAAAAGCTGAGTTGAATTTTGTTCTGTTAGCTCTACAATATTTCATAAAAACCTGAAGTAATCAGTCTTTTTAGACCCAAATTGATTAAGTTTCTCATATCTAGAAAGACCTCCCTTCCTTACATAAAAGCTATAAAAGAAGGCATGGCTCAGTTGGTTGGAGCAATGCCCTATAACCAAAAAGTTGCAGGTTCAAGTCCCAGTCAGAAGACATACCTAGGTTGTGGATTCAATTCCAGGTCCAGGCATGTATGATCAATCCCCTGTTGGGGTGGGTGCTGGAGGCAACCAATCAGTACTTCTCTCTCACATCAGTATTTTTCTCTCTTTCCCTTCCTCTCTCTTTAAAAGCAATGGAAAAATACCCTTGGGTTAGGATTAAGTTTTTTTTTAAAGCTGTAAATAATGCCATGTCAGAGGATACTCAACCAGTCAGAACTCCACAGAACTTACTTCCTGATATAAAAATGATTCTTCCCAGTCTTGGGTCCCTGGCTTCATCATTTTGGTGACTCTGCTGAGAACCTTCCGATCTGTCCCATGCAGATGTGGTCCATGTGTTACTTTTGTGATCAGTCCAGGGAAATCTCATACTAGTCCAGCTAGCAGGTGGTGAAGCATTTCCCTACACTTACCCAGGGTGTGCCTGGGACAGTTGAGCTCAGCTGTCTGATAGTGTAATTGCTGATTTTGGTGCTACTAAGAAGGTGCATCCATAAGGCCCAAACTCAGAGCATCTGCTGTGCCAGGAATGCCCAAGATCATCTGCTTGTACTGTCCTTAGTCTGTGAACAGTGAGAAACTGCTGACGAGGTTATAGGTCTTCAATGGGGAGGACCTCGTATGGTAAGAACTGTGATGTGGTATCATAGGTTGTACCTATCGTTAACCAGAAGAATTTCTATTTTAATACTTGTTTGTATATTGAGAGCCACATCTGTGAGGACATAATCAGCAGGGTTGAGAGGAGAAAGATCATGTAAAACATGGCAAAGGAATAATGAAGTTTTCATTGAAAACTCAGGCAAGAAAAACAAAGTGAAAGTAAACAAGCCTGGGGCTCAATTACCATGTTTGGTGTGCTTAACTGAAGGAAAGAGGAGCTAAGAGGTATTCCTTGGGAACTGAGGGTGAGTGTTTGGATGCAGGTTTACTGACAGTCCTTGGAGCCACAGTTTTTGGAATTTCAGTCCTTAGTATTGGGCTGAGTGACATGTGCTAAAATCCAGAGGGATAATGATTGAGTAATAGCATAGCTATATTCTAAATCTTTCTTCTGGTCCATAACTTTGTTCATGTCTATGAAAGTCATAACAGTGAAGAGAAATGTTCCAACAGTGTGGATAATAATCAGGACTGAGGAATACCACTTGGGTCCCAAGTCTGGGTCCATCTTTTCCAACTGTGTGACTTTCGACAGGATTCTTTTGCCTTGTTTGTCATACATTAGGATGTATAACATAGGGCTATAGTTAGCATAAATTAAATTAATGAATGTGGAGTTTCTACCAGAGGGTCTGGTACATAAAAAAAAGCTCTTACATGTTAGCTTAAAAAGGAAAAGAAAAAAAGATTTTCAGAGTAACTCTGATATATATTACAAAGGAAAGGAGGAAATGGGTCTGTTTTTTGCCATTTGGGCTTAAATTTCTCCTCTCCACATAGTTCTCAGAAACTTACCACCAGAGTTTGATGTGGCTTTCATATTCAGGTCCACAAATGCCCTTTTTAAAAAAGTAATCTTCATTGTATTTTTCCGTTACTATTTAGTCCCCATATACCCTCCTCCCTCCAGCAATCACCACACTGTTGTCTATGTTCATTATTCCTTTTTCCTTTTTGCTCAATCCCTCCACCCCCTAACCTGCCCTCCAATAGCTGTTATCCTGCTCTCCAGCTATGAATCTTTCCCATTTTATTTGTTAGTTCAGTTTGTTTATTAGATTCTACATATAAGTGAAATCATGTGGTATTCGTTTTTTCTCTGACTGGCTTCTTTCAATTAGCATTATGTTCTCCAGGTCCATCCATACTGTTGCAAAGGGTAGAAGTGTCTTCTTTGTTTATAGCCAAGTAGTATTCTGTTGTGTGAATGTCCAATTTTCAATCACACTCAAGATCCTGTAGATAATATAATATGTTTTTGCATGTCTACAAAATAATAGCAATATTTTATGATTTTGTGTTTCCATACTTACAAAAGTTTTTGAAAGAGATAAGGTGGGTATAGTCTACAGCTGAGAAGAGTGCAGTCTACGTTTAGGATGGAGACCGTGATGGCTTAGAGTGATGAGCATCCTCAACTTTAAGTTTTTTTTTTATTAGAATTTTTCACTAAGTAAATAAGAAAAATCTCCCATTGTTTTCACCTTTAATGTAAAACATTTCTTGTAACTTCTTTACTTTTGTAGATTCCTAAATCACAGCTGTCCTTTGTTCATGAATCTGTCAACCTCACTTTTCTGTAGCTTCCATGGGTCGAGGGATGAACAAAATATATCTCTGTCTTCCTAAATTACACCAAACACAAAGCCTAATGGCATTTAATTAAAAATAAAACCTTCACCAACATCCATGACCCATAGAATGTACTCATCTTTCCATTCTAATGTTTATGGACAATGAACTTTCATTTTGGGGTGCCATTCTTTAAGCCCGAAGTGGGGTTGAGAGGAGGTTGACTGCTTATTGAAAGGACTGGGAATCATATTCTGTTTTAAAAAGATTTTATGTATTTATTTTTGGAGAAAAAGAGGGAGAAAGAGAAGGAAAGAAACATCAACATGTGGTTGCCTCTTATGCGCCCCATCTGCAGACCTGGCCCACAACCCAGGCATTTGTCCTGGCTGGGAATTGAACTGGCAACCCTCTTGTTCACAGGCTGGCACTCAGTCCACTGAGTCACACCATCCAGGGCTGAGAATCATATTCTTTAGAATGTGGTATCCAGAGGAAACATGCTTGCTAGTGTATTCACTTTGGCTTCTGAGATCATAGGGCAATTTAATGTCAGATATTTTAAAGATGTGTAGGTTTTCATCACTATTGAACCATATCAGTACAGTCAACCTAGGACTGCTAGAAAAAGAGTACTTGGATTTGTTATTTAACAAATAACACTCTTCTCTAAGTCATTTTTTGAATGATGCAGAGATGTGAGTATTAACTACTATCTGCTAGCTGACCCTAGCAAGGTTGAAGATTAGAATTTTCTAGGCATGGTATTTAAACTGTGACTGTCTGTGGTGTTCATTATTGTGACTTGTATTGCCCATGATAGCATTTTTCTGTATTTACCACTTCAGAGTTCTGGTTCTGCTTGAGAATGGATTCAAACCATCATTTTCAGTGTGCATGAGGCATTCAGATTGGGAGTCCACCCTGCTGGGCAGGAGCCATATGTGCCACTCAATAACAGCGCATTTTTGTGGTCCCTTCAACTCCACAGTTCATGTGACCTTGATTTGGAGTGTTCCTCTGGGGCTGTGTCAGCTCAAGGGAAGTATATTTAACTTCATTACAAAGTATCATTTCCTTAAAATATCACCTCTTCCGCTCTAGCCTTTGCCTGGAAGTGTCCAGAAAGGATATTGGTGCTGTCAGGTTCCTGTATATCCCTTCCAGAACGGATGATGTTGTTTGCTTCCTCTGCCCTGAGTCCTGGTCATGCCTGATAACTACTGCTTCTTTGTTAGTTACAGTTCTGTGTGACTCCTAAATGCAAGCCCCCTTAGCTATGAGAACACAATGATTTGGGGACCCATCCCTTCAAGGGCAGCTGTAATAATTGGGGTGTTATATGCATGCACTATCTCTTTCCAGTGAGATACTGGCAACTTGGTTTTATTGCTGGACCAAGCCTGAGGGTGAAGACTTTGAGAGCACCCAGACCTGTGTTCATTAAAAGCTGATCCTCAGGTGGCAGCTTATATACTTTCAGTTGGTCTGCAGTTCTTTCAGTGAAAAAAAATAACCTGGTGGAAAATTGGCAGGCAATATTAGTCTCATAGGTTATTTCATGAGTGTAAAAGTGTCATGAAGAAAGATAGCTTTTCCTCAGGCATTTTTTTCTAGGTCAGAGGGACTCATGATGAAATATTTTTTCCACATAGCACCCTCACTTCTGTAATGATAAGACTGCCCCCACAATCCTGCATCTTTTCCCCTGTTCAGTGTTGTTCAGACACATGAACAGTTTCCTCACTTGCCAAATTCTTATGTCAATAGATGTTTACTTCTGACTTGTTAATGTGCTAGTTATTAAATATACCCTCTGTGAAAGCAGGGACTTTTGTGTTATTTCTCCTCTTGTAGCACTCAGAAGTCTGGCTGATGGCAAGCGATGGGGACATGGTAGATACTCAGAGAGTATGTATGGCTGGGTGACTGACCTATTGAAGGTAAGAATAAATGAGCATGACTGATCCCAGCCAAACACTAGCTCTCACGGAGTAGAGGGATGATGGTGTTTCTGTGCTGAAGGCAGTTGCATTTGTCCTTACCTCACCATGAGGGCCCCTCACTGTTCACACAACAGTGGAAAATATAGGAAAATCCATACACATAAACTGCTCCTTCATTTTAAAAAATATATTGCTCATTTATTCACTCATGAATTGAGACATGTGTTGAGCAGCTACAATATTTGAGTCATTCTACTAGAGCCAAGAAATGTAGTGTCTCCCATGTTCCTGTTGTTGGACATTTGCCATCCAGTGGTCAGGGAGTGATGTTGTGTCAGGGCACTAAAGAAACCTGCAGAGAAGGCATCAAAACCAACCAGGAAGTCATAGTTTTTCTGCAGAAGGTGATGAGCTGGCTGACTTTTAAAGCGAGAACTCCACAGCAGCTAGGAGAGTGGTTGCTGTGGTACAGTGGGAGAGGTGTTCAAGAAGAGAACTGTGAAGAATGGATGGAAAAGGGCACAGTACATAGTTCACATGGCTGAATATACCCATATCAGGAATGCCACTGTTTGTATGGTAGGAGGGGTGAATTGGCATTTCTTCCTCCTTGACCATGGTAAACTCCCTACCTAGGTAATTTTATCCACTTCAAGAGATGTGCACATGTGTGTTGGGAATACAGGGGAAATTATTAAAAACAACCATTGGAAGACTACCATTAGCTTCAAATTATTAAAAATGCAGAATCCATTTTCTGACAGTCTAATAACTTATCATTTAAAAAGGTAAGAAGAACCATGTTTGAATATTTAAAAATATGGTTTTAAGCAACTCAAAAACTAATAATGTCAGGATGGGTACTATAAAATACACACTAGATGAAAACATAATTGCTACATGTCAGTGCATGTGGCATACAACTGAAGCAATATTTTAGAAAAAGCAAATTTATAGCCCAAATGTTCCATTAGAAAGAAAGTTCAAAATTCATGAACTAAATCTCAAACTTAGAGGTACAAAAACATGCCTTAATACATCCAAAGGATATGGGAGGAAGGCAATAGTGATGAGAAGATAAAAAAGTAATGAAGTGGAAAAATAAGCCTATAACATGATAAATGTAAAACACAGTGGGTCCAGAAGGCAGGTTGGTTTCTTTAAAGGCTAACAGAAGTAGACTGACTTCTGGAAAGATAATAATTTACAAAGGAAAAGCTCTGATGAACTGGAAATAGAAGTGTAACTAATGGCTGCTACAGAGATTGGACCACTAGTAAAAGAATATTATGAACAAGTTTGTTCAGTGAGCTCAGGAAAACTGAGCTGGCTGAGATAATTCCTGGGTCATTGATGTGGCCTCATAGTTCATTTTTTATATGTAGCTCTTAACCTCCTTTGAGGTCAGCAAGAAGAAAAGTTCACAAAGCAAATTTCACCCTGATGCTCTTCTGCTCAAATATAAATTGTATGTGATTTCCTACAAGTCAAAGGAGAAATCTTCAGTTTTTCCTGCAGAAGACACAGTCCTGTGCCCGCCTATCTATTATCATCTTACTCTGCTCTGTCTTTACTTTCTGCTGTCCTGATGTACTGTTCTATCCCTCTGTTCCTGAATGTGCTGAGTACCTTTCTACCTTGGGCTTCCACCCATGATGTTTCCTTCCGATGGCACTGTTCACTACATCTCTTGAAAATTCTTACCCACTTCCAGATCTCAGCTCAATGTTGCTTTCTCCAGGAGATCTTTAGGTCTCATCATCCCATATTTGGTGCCCTGGTCAGCCTTTGCATCATTCTGTGCTTTTCTTTGACAGGCCCCATCCCCTGTAGGGTTGATTCTATCTTACTATTTTTTTTTTATTATTCACTCATGTGCATATGCATGTAATCATGGAGGAAGCATGCCTATTGAGGCAACTGCTTTAACTCCCAGTATCTGCCCCATTGTGAATTTCTAGTTTATTCTCTCATTCAGGAAAAAAATGTGGATTATGTGCCTTTATGTACTTGGTTTTCTGGATGTTAAGGCAAGTCAGCAGTGAACAGAATAGGCACAATCATGGCCTTTGTGGAGTTTAACCTCATGTATGTGCATGGGGGTTGTGGGTACAAAACAAAATCAACAAGTGACATGCTGTCAGATGGTGATCAGTGCAAAGGAGACACTGATATGTGAAAGGGGTGGATTGTCCTCTAAAGAGTACAGACAGAAAAGACTCACTGAGTAGCTGATTTGAATGATGGTTTGAAAGAGACTTCTGTAATACTCTCAGAAAAAAAAAATCACTCCTTCCTCAAGGTTTTTCAAATTGTATTTTTACCACCTTCACTGAATTGTTGTTTTAGTCCATGTCTCTTGCCCAGCTCTGATTGTGGGAGCCCTAGGTAAGGGGCTCTTTCATATCCCAAATCCTGCCACACCTATATCATGCCCTTGGTGCTGGTGAACAAATTAAGGAACCCTCAAACAAATGAAGATGTGTAAAGGTATACTGTAATGAACTTATTTTATACAGCATGTTTTAAAATGGGTTTACTGGGGGTATAGCTGACACAGTAAACTGCATGAAGTGTACAGTTTGATGATTTTAATGTGTATATTAAGCAGTTTTGTGTATATGTACTGTGTATACACCTCCTGCCTGTCCCCCTCTCTCAAAGCAAGCACAGATCTGCTTCCTGTCACTATAGATTAGTTTCCACTTTATTGAGTTTTACATAAACAGAGTTGTTTTGCATAGACTCTTCTGTGTCTGGCTTTTTTATCCAGCACATCATTTTGAGATTTGTCTGTGTTGTATGTATCACTACTCCATTCCGTTTTTACTGCTGAGTTGTATTCTATTGCAGTGATGTTACAGAATTTCTTCTCCCTATTGATGGATTTACACAAGTATTTCAGCATTTGCCATTTACCCCTGCAGTGAAATATTAGCCAGCATAGTCTGCTTAGATTGGGGGAATAAAATGCCAGATTATCAGGTTGCAAATATAGAAAGTAGTTTAAGGATTCTTTATTCTCTATATTTTCAAATAAGTAGGCATTTGTGTACTATCACTTAGGGGTCTGAAAATTGTCTATAATCATTGGCATGCTTTTTGGTTATAAGGAAGACTTAAGGTATGCCTGTTATTGGTAGAATAAAATTCTTGCTTGCTATCTCCACTTAAATATGATAGTGACTTTAAACTGTATGTTTACCTTCTGCATCAGAAGTCTTCTGAAACTAGAGTTAAAACCTCATGAAGACAGTATGGAAAGGAACTAGGATATAACTATGCCTTTGCATAAAAAAATCTTTTGGATTAATATGTCCTTTTCCTATGATAACTCAGGCAAAGAGGGTCTGATGAAAGTAATCACTTACAGTTTTATTTACATATCATTTTTCTGTCATTACTTTCTTTACATGTCTGGTCCTAACCATAAATTAAGTGATTGAAAATAAGGAAATTATATATCTTGTTTTTCTTAGTGTTCATTTTCATTGGCTTAACATGTTTATCTGTGTAGGGATACAGCTCTGTCTAGCTATCCATATCTCTCTCTCTATCAACATTTTTGCGGGGTGAGCAGAGCTAACCCAAAGAAGAAGTAGGCAGAGACTGGAAACAAAAGTTTCCACTGTATTTCCCCTTTCTGTGCCCAGTTCTAGAATATGCCCCTCTGCCAGTGTTTTTATCCTGGTGCGAGGAGAGGAAGTCACCCACAACAGAATGTTAGAATTTTCACATGTATGTAGGAAAATTTTAACATAATATATGTGTGTGTGTTTATATACCCATATATATATACCCACATAAGTGTATATATTCTTTATATATATACCCTATATATATATATATCATAAATATGTCATATATGTATATAGAATATATACATACTAAATATATATATAAAGGAGGATCATACCAGAATTTCCAGCATTGGGACCTGCCAAAGGAAGACACTCCACTGGGCAAAGCCACTTTCCTCTTGTGTCACATTGCCAGATGCTAGATTATTCTGCTTGCAAACAGGGCTGCGAAGGCATGTGCACACAGCTCAAAATGAAAAGAATAAAAATGTTAAAAGTAAAACAAGTACAGAGAAGAAATTGAAGACAATTCAGAAAAAAGAAATATGACCATATTGTCATGTTTGTAGGTAATTGACAATTCTTAGTAATTGACAATTGATTTATGGGCTAAGTCCTCCAATAATGGAAGCTTCTTTGGCTGTAGCTGTAACTGGTAGAATTGAATTGTTTTGATGTATTTATTATTGCTCATTATTTACATGTAAACTGTTGTGTTCCTGGAATGTTATATTGTGCAGTGATTAAGAATGCAGTAAAAAAACCCAAGGTTTGCAATTCTGCTTTCTCATACTCATTGTCAGGATAATGATTAAATTATTTAATGTCTTCAAGATTCAGTCACCACATCTAAAGATGGGTATTGTTTTATATCAAAATTGCTATGATTATTGGAATATTAAATAAAACATGCATTAACATCTGATTGTAATGCTCTGTGCACAGAATCTGCTCAGTGAAGACTGATATGGGGCTCCTATTTATAAGTTTTTATATTTTAGTCAGTGTCTTTTTTTTACATTTTATTGATGTTTGAATACAATTGTCTCCATTTCCCCACCACCACTTTTACCCGCCCTACCCAAGCCCACCTCCCAACCTCAATCCCACCACCCCTTGGCTCCATCAATGGGTCTGTCATACATATTCATTTACATCCCTTTAACTTTTCTCCCAAATTATGCCCCATTCCCTCCCCTCTGCTTACTGTCAGTTTGTTGTTGATTTCAGTGTCTCTGGCTATATTTTGCTTGCCAGTTTGTTTTGTTAATTAGGTTCCACTTATAGGTGAGATCATGTGGTATTTGTCTCTCACTATCTGGCTTACTTCACTTAGCATACTTTCTAGTTCCATCCATGTTGTTGTGAAAGGTAGGAGCTACTTCCTTCTTTCTGCTGTGTAGTATTCCATTCTGTAAATGTACCATAGTATTTTGATCCACTCATTTACTGATGGGCACTTTGGTTGCTTCCAGCACTTGGCTATTGTAAATTGTGCTGCTATGAACATTGGGGTGCATAGGTTCATTTGAGTTAGTGTTTTAGGATTCTTCGGGTATAAACACAGCAGTGGAGTTGCTGAGTCAAAAAACAATTCTATTTTAAGTTTCTTAAGGAAAGTCCATACTGTTTTCTGCAGAGGCTGCACCAGTTTGTATTCCCCTCCCCCACAACAGTGCAAAGGGTTTCCCTTTTCTCCACAACCGCGCCAGCACTTACTGGCGCAGTTGTTTTGTTTAAGATGGTCATTCTCACCAGTGTAAAATGGTATCTCATTGTGGTTTTAATCTGCATCTCTCTGATATCTAGTGATGCAGAGCATCCTTTCATATGTCTTTGGGCCCCCTGCATGTCCTCCTTGCAGAAGTGTCTGTTAAGCTCTTTTGCCCATTTTTTAATTGGATTGTTTATCTTCCTGGTGTGGAGTCCTGTGAGTTCTTTATATATTTTGGAGATGAGACACTTGTCTGAGATGTCATTGGCAAATATATTTTCCCGTATAGTTGGTTTCCTTTTCATTTTGCTAGTTTTCTTTAGCCATGCAGAAGCTTTTTAATTTGATGAAGTCCTATTTGTTCATTTTTTTTCCTTTATGTCCCTTGCTCTAGGGGACATACTGGTCAAAATATTGCTGCATGGAACATCTGAAATTTTCCTGCCTACCATCTCCTCTAGGACTTTTATAGTATAACGACTTATATTTAAGTCTTTTATGCATTTTGAGTTTATTTTTGTGTATGGTGTTAGTTGGTGGTCAAGTTTCATTTTTGTGCTTGTAGTTTTCCAGGTCTCCCAACACCTTGTTGAAGAGGCTATTTTGATTCCATTTTATGTATCTTCCCCCTTTGTAAAATATTAATTCACTATAGAGACTTAGGTTTATTTCTGGGCACTCCATTCTGTTACATTGATCTATGCATCTGTTCTTATGCCAGTACTATACTATTTTTATTACTGTGGCCTTATTGTATAGTTTGATGTCAGGTATGGTGATCCCACCTACTTTCTTCTTCTTTCTCAAAATTCCTGCAGCTACTTGGGTTGTTTATCATTTCATATAAACTTTTGAAATGTTTGTTGTATAGCTGTGAAATATGTCATTGGTATTTTAATAGGGATTACATTGAATCTATAATTTGCTTTTGGTACTATAGACATTTTGATGATGTTAATTCTCCCAATCCATGAACATGGTACATACTTCCATTTATTTATGTCTTTCTTAATTTTGTTATTCAGTGTTGTGTAGTTTTTTGAGTACAGGTCTTTTACCTCCTTGGTTAGGTTTATTCCCAAGTACTTAATTTTGTTGTTGCTATAGCAAATAGAATTTTTTTTCCTGATTCCTGTTTCTGCTATTTTATTGTTGGTGTACAAAAATGTCTTTGATTTCTGAATATTGACTTTGTATACCACTGTTTTGCTAAATTCACTTATTAGATTGAATGGGTTTTTGGTGGAGTCTGTAGGTTTTTCTATGTATACTATCATGTCATCTGCAAACAATGACAGTAAACTTCCTCCTTTCCAGTTTGGATGCCTTTTATTTCTCTTCTTGTCTGACTGCTATGGCTAAAACTTCCAATACTATGTTGAATACAAGTGGTGAAAGCAGACATCTTTATCTTGTTCCTGATTTTAGTGGAACGGCTTTTAGTTTTTGCCCATTGAGTATGATGTTGGCTGTAGGTCTCTCATATATCGCTTTTATTATGTTGAGGAATGCTCCCTTTATTCTCATTTTGCTGAGTGTTTTTATCACAGATGGGTGCTGTACCATATCAAATGCTTTTTCTGCATCTATTGATATGATCATGTTATTTTTGTGTTTCATTTTGTTTATGTGATATATTATGTTTATTGATCTGTGGATATTACACCATTCTTGCATCCCTGGATGAATCCCACTTGGTCATGATGTATGATCTTTTTAATATATTGCTGGATGTGGCTTGCCAATATTTTGTTGAGGATTTTAGCATCTATGTTCATCAACAATATTGGCCTGTAGTTTTCTTTCTTTGTTGTTTATCTGGTTTTTGGATTAGAATGATGCTGGCTTCATAAAAAGACTTTAGGAGGCTACCTCTTCTTGGATTTTATGGAAAGTCCTGTGAAGGATGGGGATTAACTCTTCTTTAAATGTTTTTTAAAATTATCCTATGAAACTGTCTGGTTCAGGGGTTTTATGTGCTGGGAGTTTTTTTATTACTGCTTCAATTTTGTCAGCTGTTGTTTTGTTCAGACTTTCTGCTTCTTTTTCATTCAGTTTTTGAAAGATTATGTTTTTCTAGAAATTTGTCCAATTCACCTAGGTTTTTAAATTTATTGGCATATAGTTCTTCAGAGTAATTTCTTACAATCTTTTGTATTCCTGTGGTGTCAGTTGTAATTTCTCTGCTTTCATTTTTGATTTTGTTTATTTGGGTCCTCTGTACTATTTTCTTGATGAGTCTTCTTAAAGGCTTGCTGATTTTGTTTATCTTTTCCAAGAACCTGCTCCTAAACTTATTGATCCTATAATTTTTTCTTTCGTCTCTATGTTTTTTAATTCTGCTCTGATATTGGTTATTTCCTTTGTCTACTTGCTCTAGGCTGTTTTTGTTGTTGTTTCTCCAGTTCTTGTAGATGTAAGGTTAGGTTATTTATTTGATATGTTCCTATCTTTTTTAGGTAGGCCTGTATCTCTATGAGTTTCCCTCTCAAGACTGCATTTGCTGTGTCCCATTAGTTTTGGACTGTTGTGAGTTAATTTTCACTTGTTTTCAGAAACTTTTGGATTTCCTTCTTGATCTTATTCTTAACCATTTCATTGTTTAATAGCATTCTATTCAATCTCCATTAATTTGAGTGTTTTTGAGTTTTTTTTCCTTGGGATTGGTTTCTAATTTCAGGCCCTTATAATCTGAGAAGATGCTTTCTATGATTTTAATTTTCTTGAATTTGTTAATGCTTGTTTTGTGTCCCATAATGTGGTCTATCTTTGAAAATGTTCCATGTGCATTTGAAAAGAATGTGTATTTTGCTTCTTTGAGTTGAAAAGTTTTCTCTCTCTCTCCCTCCCTCTGTGTGTGTGTGTGTATATATATATATATATACATACACACACACACATACATACACACCAGTTAAGTCTGTTTGATGTAGGGCATGTTCAGTGCCACAATATCCTTGTTGATATTTTGTTTGGAAGATCTATCCATTTTTGGCAGAAGGGTGTTAAAATCCTTTAGTGTGTGCTTGTTGCTATCCAAATCTTTCTTGAAGTCCTCCAAAATTTTCCTTATGTACTTGGGCACTCCTATTTTGGGTGCATATATGTTTATAATGTTTATATCTTCTTGATGGATTCTTCCCTTGAGTGTTAGGAAGTGACCTTCTGGGTCTCTTTTTATGGCCTTAGTTTGAAGATCTACTTTGTCAGATATAAGTGTCGCTACTCTGGGTTTTTTTTTCCTGTCTGTTTGCATAGAATATTTTTTCTAGCCGTTCAGTCTCAGTCTGTGTAGCTCTTTTGTTCTGAGGTGGGTATCTTGTAAGCACCATATGTGTGGGTCTTGTTTTTTTTATCTAATCAGCTAACCTGTGTCTTTTGATTGGTGTATTTAATCCAGTTACATTTAAGGTTATTACTGATAGGTACTTATTCATTTTCATTTTACTACCTTAGTACCTTTGTTCTTTTTCTTTCACTGTCTTTCTTCCTCTTCTTAAAGCAATCCCTTTAGTATATCTGTGGTGCTGGTTTGGTGGAGGTGTATTCTTTGAGGCTTCTTTTGTCCAGGAAACTTCTCACCTGGTCTTCCACTTTAACTGAGAGCTTCACTGGGTGTAGTCATCTCGGTTGCAGGCCACTGTTTTTCATTTCTCAGAATATTTCTTGCCATGTCCATCTGACTTATAATGCTTCTGTTGAGAAGTCAGCTGCTAGCCTTATCAAGGTTCCCTTGTATGTTACTTCCTTTTTCTCCCTTGTTGCCTTTAAGATTCTCTCTTTGTCTTTAAATTTTGCTATTTTAATTATGATGTGTTTTACAATAGATCTCTTTGTGTTCCTCTTCATTCAGACTCTCTTTGATTACTGGACTTGTGTGGCTTCTTCTCTCATGAAATTCAGGAAGTTTTCTATCATTACTTTTTGAAACAGGTTTTCTATCCCTTGCCCCTTTCCTTCTCCTTCTGGTATCCCTATTATACAGACATTATTCTGTTTCATATTTTCCTGCATTTCCTTTAACCTCTCTTCATTCTTTTTCAGTCTTTTTTCTTTTTCTTGCTCTTTCTGGTAGATTTTTTTTTTCTACTTTGTCCTCCAGCTCACTGATTCCATCCTCTGCTTCATCTAGCTTGCTTTTGATTCCTTCTACTACTGTGTTCTTTAATTCAGAAATTGAATTCTTCAATTTTTCTTGGCCCTTGTTGATTGTTTCTATGTCCTTTTTTATGCTGATATAGTTTGCAGTGAGTTCCTCATAATTTCCTCGTAGTTTTTGGTAGTTTGCACTGAGTTCATTGAGCTTCCTTATAACCATTGTTTTGAACTCAATATCTGATAGTTGACTTGCCTCTATTTCATTTAGCATTCTTTCTGAGGATTCCTCCTTTTCTTTAGATTTGGGGTTGTTTCTTTGTTTATTTGTGAGAGATTTCTTGTTTGCTTCTCTTTCTTAAATTGGTCTGTTTTGACTTTCTGACTTTGTGGTGTGAACTTCTGTGGTAGGAGGCCGTTGAGATACAGTGATGCAGTCTCCTTGATCACCTGAACTTGATGTGCTGGGGATGTCCTTTTTGCCATTTATGCTGGTTTTCTGGATGTAATTGGGTTTTGGTTGTTGTTGAATCGTTCTTTTGTGGATCCTTCCCTCCTGCTGGTTGACTGAGGTTGACTTCACCAACCACATATTTGTGCAGTTGTGCAAGTGCTGCCTGAGCAAAACCCCAAAGCCCAAAAAACAAACCCACTTCCCCCACAATCCTACTGTCAAAAGCAAATTAACCAGTATTAATAACGGTGTAATGAGATTAAGACTATTATAAGAAAGGAGAGTAGATATGAGATGACCTACTGAAAGAGAAGTGATTTTGAGAGAGTAGAGGGAGGAACACTAATAAGAGTTTTGTTTGGAGCAATGGAAGGAGACAAGGTAAAGTTTATCTCATGAATAAAGAAAGGGAATGAAAAATGTGAAATGGAGTGTGAGAAGGGAAAGGTATAATATTAGGCTTAAACAGAAATTAAAACAGTATAAAATAAAATAAAGTGAGAGAGAGAAAGAAAAGGAAGGCAAAAATAAATAATTAATAAAAATATAGGATCCAAATTGGAGAGAAAGATCCACCAGAGTACTATCAACAACAAATAAGGTAACATTAATATAGGTCATATGGAAATAAGATGGCAAAAAGAAACCAAGAAAAGTCTAGGAGATGTTTCGAGGAATGGGAAGTGATTTTGCAATGATAAAGGCAGAGGGAATACTAAGAGTGATGAACAAAAACTGGAGCCATTGAGGGAAAAGATAAAATTTGAGCTGTAAAGGAAAATAAAAAGGGCTAATAAAGAAAAATAAAAGGGCAGCATGAAAGAGAAATAGAAGAAAGACAAAAAAGAAAGAGAAATAGAAGAAAAGTAAAAAAGAAAGAGAAAAAGGCTAAGGCAGCATAATTAAAATTTGATTAAAAAATAGTAGGAGAAGGGTCCAGCAAAATTTGTTATTTGAAATACAGAATTAGTGAAGCTCTAGAGATATTCTTGAAACACCAAAGTTACAATAAGTACTCTACCCACAACCTACTACAAAAGTTTATTATAGGTGTAGGGAGAACATGGGTATTTTAATAGCTCGTCAAGAGGATGTGAAATGACCCTGGAGAAGAGAATTTGTCTTCATATGTACAGACAGGGAAGAAATAGTAAGAGTGTGGAATGGAAACAAGTTGTAGCTAGAGAGAAAACCAAATTGAAATGAGAATATTTCAAGGAAAGAGTAAGGTAAGATGGACTAAGAAAAGAGAGGGGCAAAATATGGGAATTGGAATACACTATAGTATAAAATCTAGTGATTTATTATATATAAATTTTCTGGACAAGAAATGAATGTTATAAAGCTATGCAGGAAAGAAAATATTGCAAATCATGAAGGAGACCACAGTGGCTTTTGGCTCAGTAGCCTCTTGTATTTACTACTGCTTTTTTTCTCTTTTTCAATCTGCCTCTGGTGATGTCAGATGTTGGCCCTGTCTGACCTTAGGCAGCCTGTTCCACACTTCCAGTAATCTGCTGTGACTGTCTGTCTCCAATTGTTAATCTGGTCCCTCTGCACCCAGCAGTCAGGTTTCAGCATGGTAGGGTGAGGATGAATTCCTCCTGAGGTGGGGGCTATTGTTTCTCCTCAGGTAGCTGCAGCTTGGAGAGGAGTGGTCTGCCTGAGCATGATGGTTGCTGTGTATGTGTGTTGACTCAGCACTGGATCCATGTGGCTACCTTCTCAGTTCTCTCCCAAAGGCTTCTGTCCCCCATCTCTCCTCAAGTCTCTCTAGTCAACTCTGCCCCACCTTTGTCAATGACCTACAGTCTTTGGCTGTCTCCTTCAGTTGTTTATCTAGTCACTAACACTCAACAGGCAGGCTTAAGCACCAAAAAGCCTGGGGCAGAGACCCTCTTGGGGTCTGGGCTATTGTTTCCCCTCAGGCTACTGCCACTCAGAAGGGAGTGGCCTGTCTGAGCACAAAGGCTGCTACCATCTGTGGGATGACTCAGCACCTGGATCCCAATGGCTACTCTCTCAGTTCTCTCCCCAAGGCTTCCGCCCTCAGTCTCTCCTCAGGCCTCTCCAGCCCACCCTGCCCCTGCCTTTGCCTGAGCCCCAGGTAAGTGGCAGCAGATGAAAATTTGTGTGTTGGCCCTTTAAATGGTCCTTGCATCTCCAATTGTCTGTTTCTGGCAGAGAGCCACCCTGTTGCTTTTCGCCACTGGTTGTTATCTCTGTACTTTTTGGGCCCTGGTGTTCTAGGCTGGGAGTTCTAGCTTAAGGCTTAGACCTCAATCTGCTTTTGGGGATCCAACCAGCCGCTTAATTATCCCTCTGGCACTGTCACCTGTGGGTGCCCAGCCAGCCTTCTCAAGTCTCCACTTCCCTTCTTACCAGACAGGTTGTGTCAAAGCTGATTCTGTATGTCCGAAGTTACATGCTTCTCTCTGGCTGTTCTTGATTGTTTGTTCCGGGTGGTTTCTCCACCCAGGGTTGTAATTCCAGATTTGTCTCTGGAGGATGTCAGTGTGACTTCCATTCATTCTTCCACCATTTTGGGGAAAAAACTCTTCAATGTCTTTGACCTTGTTACTCTTTCCTAAGCAGCCTTTCAATGGGACTTTATTAATAACTAACACTTACAGAGTTTATAAAGCACTGTGCATACATTATCTCTTAAATATTTAGGAAGTATTATTACTTAATATTAGAGTAGCAAATTTAAGAGCGAGAAGATTAATTTTAATGAATCAATTTGTGCAATTGTGAAGGTAGCCAGTAATCAGACTGCAGGGTAGGCAGGTGGCTGGAGACCCAGGGAACAATGGGTATTGCTTCTAGAGTGTAATGGATGTCTGGATGCTGACTTCTCTCTTCCTTGGCGGTGGTCAGTCTTTTTTCTTTTAAGGCCTTCAACTTATTGAGAGAGGCCCACCCACATTATGAAGGGTAATCTGCTTTACTGAAATATACTGATTTAAATGTTAACCTCATCTGAAAAAATACCTTCAGAGCAACAACTACTGTTTGGCCAAATACCTGGGTATTGTGGCCTAGCCAAGTTGACATAAAATGAGTCCTCATGGTTGGTTAGTGATAAGTTGACCTCTAGGTCCCCAGGATACAGGTGGGTTTCCTTTCTGTCCATTTCCCATGCTCCTTGTTCAACATTGCATCAGAGACACCTTTGAAGAGCTCTTCTGGACATGAGATGAAAGAGACCTCAGCACATGGAAGCCCTGGGAACAGTCAGACACATGGAACTGAAAGATAGAGAATTTGAACTTAAATCACCTAAAGTCAACTTTGCAAAATAAGGAATTTCTTAATAAACACATCAATATTATTTTACCAATGCTTATAAAATGCATGAAAGCAGAGCAGCTTAGTTTTTATTTATGTTATTCAGTATATAATTTATATATTAGATTTTTTGGGGAAAAATATACTGTATTTTCTCCTGTGCTAACTTTTAATCATTTGCCAAGTGAATGAAAAAAATGTTTCTGCAGCAGTGATGTAAGTTATTACAGTTAGAATGTCTCCAATAAAAAATTCATGTTTATTGTCATCTGAGTTTATCCTTCTTATCAAGTGAACTACATTTGAAAAATGATAGACACTTTCAAGGAAATTCTTAGCATGTTAGTAACTATGTAAAGTGTTTATTTATATCTGTGAAAATGTGATATTTTTCTCTTTAGTTCTCTACCTACTTTTTCTTTTATTTTTTCCCCTTTAACACTCCACTCTTTAAATGTTGAGATAATGGTTTGCATTTCTAGCAATGTATCTCAAATAGTTTTTACATCCTTGGCTTTGTGGCTCAGGGGTTTGAATGCTGGTGTGCAAACCAAAAGGTTGCTTGTTCGCTTCCCAGTCAGGGCACATGCCTGGGACTCAGGCCAGGTCCCCAGTTGGGGATGTGCAAGAGGCAATGAATCAATGTCCCAGAAAAATAATTTTTACAGTGAGGTAAATTAAACACAATTATTTATTTTAGTAGAAACACAACAATGATATAGAGTAAAACCTGAAGCTGTTTTACACTGACCTTTTCACATAATTTAAATAAACCATTCCTAAAGAAAAAAAAAAAGCTTTTTAATCTAGTTTCTTTGGACATTTTTTATTACAGTATTTTCTCACTGGTTAAAGAAGTATCATAAACTTTTAAACATGCCTGAAATTATTACAGAAGTAATACATACCTGTGGTGTGAAGGATAGAAGACAAAAGTAACAGCCTGCTTTGTGATCTCCTGCGATGAGTGAATTTCATTATGTAGGTCACACTGGTGATCTAGGTAATTTCTCATAGGATCTGGGGGTGGTGAGAACACAGGCAGGCAACTATTATGTGGTGGGTGCAGGCTTTTTCATCTTGAAAACAATTGTCACACTTCTGTCTCCAAGGATGGAGGGTGAAACTGTTACTTAGCAGTTCTTCCTTCCAACTTTGGTTGACTCATGCTTGCATTTTCTGCATGTGTGACTGGGCATACTGCTTTAGTTGCTCTGTTCCTTATAGTGTTAATATGTACAATAATTGTGCAAACCATTTCAAGACATAAGATTGGTCATAATAACATTATAGGGGAGAGACCCAAGTCAGGGTCTCCCCTGCTTCACTGCAAGCTTGTTCTTTGGTTCTTGCCTCATTCATAAGAGACTAATTCAAGTGAGAGACAACAGGTATAGTGAAAATGAGATAGCAAGTTTATGAAACACATACAAGCACAAAGCTGCAAGCAGGCACCTGGCTAGTCAGAATGCCCCACGTATAGAGGAAATAATGTTGTTAGTTAGTTTGTTCTATACACTTGAGCTGAAGCTACAAGTGGGCACTCAGCTAATGTGAGTGCACCAACTATTCGGATTCAGTGGTTATATACTTTAGCGAGCTTTTAGGTGCCCCTCCTTTTCCTTCTTCTAAGCCTTGAGAGTAATGTACAGCTACAAACACTTTCTTTCACAGCTAGTAAAGGACCTTTGTCTTTGTTAGTATAATTGCTATAGAGGCTCTCTTTCCCAGCACAGAGTCTCAAGGACTCCCCTCCTCCTGCACTATTCCTGCTTGTGAAATTTGGAACACCCAGCAATCCTATCAGACTGGGCTCAGGACTGCTGAGTTAGCTGGTGAGACATGTCTCCTTCCTTCCCCCTGCCTCAGTTTACCTCCTATCCTACCTAGCAATAATAGTCATATGCTTGGGGGACCAAGGCATTCATTTTCAGTCTTTGAGGACAAACAGATGTGCACAGACAAAGATCACCAATGGCCTCCATTTCTGCAGCCAGCACTTGTCCTACATCCATACAGTAGCCGAGATACAGTAGGAAAAGTTGAACCGTAGAGTGTGAATTTGAGTCATTCTGCCACCCGCTAGAGATTAAACTTTGAACAAAGATACATAATGTCCACACCTGTTTTTTCATCTATAAAATGCTATTGTTAGCTAAAAGAGTTTGAGATTCCTTCTGACTCTAAAAATAATTTGGGGGGATTTTTATGAAAATCTTATGGAAGATGGTCTTATTCATAAAACAGCAATACCAAAATTTAAGAAAATTTTAAAAAAAATTAAAAGACTTTATTTATTTATTTACTTTTAGAAAGGAGAAGGAAGAGAGAAAGAGAGGGAAAGAAACATCAATGTGTGAGTGCCTCTTGCACTTCCCCTACTGGGGACCTGGCCTGTAACCCAGGCATATGCCCTAGACTGGTAATTGAACTGGTGATCTTGTGGTTCACAGGCTGGCACTCCATCCACTGAACCACACCAGCCAGGAAGGATGTAGGAAGAATTTTAATTACCAAATGGTCTGATGCTTATATGATCATTTAAAATTAACTTATGCAAGACCTTGAGCAGCCCTTGGAGATAAATTTTTCATCTGTATAATGAGGACATTTATAACCTTGTCTGACTGTGACTGTGACTGTGACATATTATAGCAATGTGTGAGTTTATTTTTATTATCACTGATACTTATTCTGCCTTAAATACTGCATGTTGTGAGAATCTTGGAAGGGACAGCTGAGCAGGAAGTGACAGGGCAGGTGGCTCAGCAGTGGCCTCATCTGAAAGGTGAGTCACAGAAAGGACAGGGAAAGTGAGCAGATTTGGTCCTGGGGTCAGTTTTAACTGCTTATGTTCATTTTAGGCAAAACCTTCAATCACTACCATTGCCATAGGCATCTAAAGGCATTAGCATTTATCAGTGAAGGGATCATTCTGAGGACATTACATTGTATCTTCCAAACCTCACTGGAATACCACTTTGAGGCCATACCACTAACTAGGAAACAGTAGATTTTGGTTTCCTTTCTGATTTTCTGACTAGAATATATGATCACAACCAGGCCCTGTACTGGCCCTGTATTTGGGCCCAGGCCCAAATTTCTCTGAGGTCTCCTGGGCTCCCAGGTTCTTTGAACACTTTCCACCTCCAGTGTCTCATCTCCATGCCCAAACCTTCACTTCATAAAGCTCCAGTAAACTGTCATATCCAAGGTAAAAAGTTGGTGCACTACTCTTAGGAAACCTAGTTGTGTGATTGAAGGTGCCTGCGCCATGTGCTGGGAGGTATACTCTGGTTATTTGATGTAGATGTTCTGCATTTTGAAAATAAAATTTTTAAACTTTCTTTAAAAAGTTATTTGGACATAATTGAATCTGTATTTTAACACATTTTATTATTCTGCATCAGTGATTCTTAATGTTTCGGAGGTAGTGAAGTTGAGAAGGCTGTGAAATCTCCATGAAAAAAAAAAAGACATGCTTTTAAACACAGTTTTATATACTCCAAGGTAGTTGGGCTGCCTGGGGCCTTTCCTGACCCATAGGGTAGGGACACCTGATCAACAGGTTTTTTTACCCACACAGAGAAACTTGAATAATACTGTAAATGTATTATATACTTTCTGAAGACATTTAATCAGTGAATGAGGAACTGGAGGAAAGAGCAATATACACTTTGAGGCTGTAATAGGCCCTAGCACCTTCCCTCCTTAATTGGTGACCTTGATTGGATCACCAGAATTCAAAGGGCCCAGCTCTCGTTATATCTGTACATAAGGTTCAGAGCCCCTTAAACTAGCTATGTTTGTCTTAGTATCTCTTGAAGGAAACAAAAGACTCACTGCAGTTAAAGAAGGATCAAGAATGAAAGGCTAGTTATGTGATTAAATCAGAAAGCAGTCATTGATTTTGAAATAATTGCCTCGGAGACACATGGAGTACAGAGCCATCAAGGCAGAAATTATTTGAATTGGATAGTCCTAAGTACAGATTTGTGCCTGGGATGGGGATAAGAAGGGACTTGAGGTCACTCGACTTGGGTTATGTCCTACTCTTGCCAAAATACTTTAACCTTTATTCAACTCTCAGGAAAAGATGAAAACCACATTTCAGATCTATGGTATAACTCAAATTCTAGTTTGTATTTTTTAAAGTCTCACCCAAAGACACATTTATTGGTTTTTGAGAGAGAGAGAGAGAGAGAGACATCAATGTGATAAAAACTGATCATTTGCCTCTTGTACATGCCCCAACCAGGGATTGAACCTACATCCAAGGGTGTGCCCTGACCGGGAATCAAATCCACAACTTTTTTGTGTATGGGACACTGCTCCAACCAACTTAGCCACCCAGCCAGGGCTCTAGTTTGTATTTTAGATGAAATTAGGGGACAAGGTGACAGACTTACATGAATAAGCATATTGAGTTTATTGAATGAGATTCTAAGGATCTGCTGTTTGGTAATATGAACCGAACTACACTTAATATTGTTCTATTAAGGATAAGTAATTTAAGATTATGTACAGCTCTCAAATGGGTATAAATCTGTGTTTTGAGGATATTTATTGAAGTGTACACTCAGTGAAACCCTGATCACTCAATGAAACACTGATTTCATTCATTGCTACATTCTTTTTGTTTTCTAAATCTTTAATTGAATGATAATATTCTCGAGGCTAGAGCTAGCTCCTTGAAATTGTACATAATATATATCAGCTCACATGTTTGGACACAAAATTGAAATGTCAATGTTAAATAGCTAGATTTGACACCCACTTTGGAAACCTTTCAAGTAAAACAATTGAATAATGGTGGAAAGCTCAATCCTTTTGTATCTTGTACATTAAATATTTGTTCAAATGTGAATAAACTTTGTTTTATGAGAAGTTCCCATATTAGGGAAACATTGTGCCTGATATTTCTTTGTTAAGTCTGTCCATTGCCCATTTAGCATTCATTTCAGTCTTGCTCTGTGTAGACAATAGATAAGCTAGCAGCTTTGATCACTGGAAGGAAAATCTAGTGTCTGAAGATCTCAGCTTTGCTGTGGAAAGTGCTCCCAAGTCCAGATAGAATGTGTTCCTGAAATTAAAAGGAGGGTTCCTGGGCATCTAGTCCTGAGATCAGAGTTGTATTATGCAAGGGGCAACACCAAGGTTTAAACCATAAGGGAACTGAACCTAACAGAGGCTGTGGGAGGAGAAGGGCAGTGGAGGGTGATCAGTGGAATAACCCAAAGGCAAAGAGATAGAGACAGGGCATTGGGGGAGAAGGAAGAGAAGGCACACCACCTGGCTTAGCTACAAAACAATTGCCAACAGGGAATGTTAGATAGAAGTCTAGAGAAGCAGTCTGTGTCACACAATGAAAGTGCTTCTGGCTCAGAATCTCATAATTCATCTGATAGCCAACTTTGAAGACCTTTATTTGTGGGTGAAAGTGTTACAGTTAAAACCCTATCTCACATGTAGTGAACATTTAAGAACTGCTGAGTATTCTGTTAATAATTTTTCTATTGTATTTAATCCTCATGAAAAATTGAAAAATGGGTGTATTATCAACACTGTTCAACTGATGAATGACCTGTGGCTTAGAGACATTCAGTAAGTTGCTTGGAGTCACTTAGGTAATCTAACCAGTAGCAGAGAGCCAGGGTTTAGAACTTAGTCCCCTTAGCTCTGGAGTCTAGCTGTTAGCCACTGTACCATCATCTTACTTAGGCCTTAGGAAGATAATCTGAAAAAATACCACATAGCTGAGGTCATTGAGAGAAGAAAGTAGGGATTGTGAAAAAGGTAATGAGATGTAAAAATAAGATGCCAGTGTAAGGATCATGGGCTTCATCACGAAGGCAGAGTTCAAAACAGGGACATGACCCAGATGCTGCCTCTTTTGTTCTAGCCAGAATGCACTTGGGTGGTGCTTTTGGTCCATGTGACCCACAGCAATTATATTTGTTATGTATTATTAACCTGCAAAAATCAATACTTTTTTCTCAAGTTGTTTCCTGCATGTGAGCACTTCATTTTTTAGGTAGGCTCTAGATACACCAAAAGCAGAAATGACCTTTTTTTTTTTTATTAATACTACTCTATGCTGCCTGAACTAGATGTGAAATATTGTTGTTGCTCAAAGAGAAATGGCCAAATGAGGTTGAAAGTCCATTTGATGTTTCTGTACCTGATCAATTTCCCTGTCTTGTAGGTGCTGCTGAGTAACATCAGCTCTGTTTCCAGGGAAATTATATTCAGTAAGTAGTCATATATTTAACATTAGATGAGTAGGGCCTTGAGTGGTTTCTCTCATCTGAAGATGAAAAACATTTAGAAAACTTCAGCATAACCTGACTGTGTGTGAATGTTTGGGTCACTGGGTCTGTCACCCTGCTCTGTAAGTGCCCTGGGGGTTTTCTATTGAGAAAGTCGTAAGAAATTATCTGATGTATAACAATGAGAGCTCACAAATATATGGTCTGTTTAACATGCAGTAAATATAGTTCTGTGATATTTGGAAACTCTTTGGCTAGTTTTATGTAACATAAGGAGGGTCTTTTTTCTGGGTCCCTGAGTCCTTGCAGGGTTCTTTGTTCTCCCTTCTGTAAAATGACTTTCTATGTGATATATGATTACATCAATGCAATAAAGACATAAGGCATAATTTCTTACATAGCCACTTTGAAATCTGAGATAAAATCTGTTTCAGACATTCAAATTGGCATTAAATCTCCATCAGGGTTTAAATTGATGGTGGGACCACTCTTTCACTTGCCCATGTGTGAGCTTTGATCCTCTGAGATGAAAGACTCTGGGAGTAAGTGCACCACATTCTGAGTTTCCCTCTCTCTCCTTTCCTTCTTCCCACTGTTTGATGTCTGGGCAGCAGAGTAGACCCAGAACGTTCAAGTATCTTAATTCAGGAAGCATCATCATCACTGTTTCATGTTAGAATCTTGAATGTTTTCATAAGTTTTAGATAAGATGAAGACTCAAAATATAACATTTCAAGGGTTATAGTCTAACACACATTATGATTGATCACATTATAATATTTTGGGAAAAAGTTTCTTAAATGGTCATATCCTAAGACAGACCTTGTTTCAACTAGAACATGTTTTAAAATAAAAAAGGTACAATTGTTTTTGTGAAATTGATGGGTTTTTTCACTTTTTAAAAAATTTGAATTATTTTATTGTTGTTCAATTACAGTTGTCCTTATTTTCTCCCTGCCCATCCCCCCAGCCCCTCCAAACCCACCTCCCTCCCTTGCTTCCACCCTCCCCCTTGGTTTTGTCCATGTTTCCTTTACAATAGTTCCTAAAAAACCTTCTTCCCACTGTCCCCTCCCCCTCCCCTCTGGCTATTGTTAGGTTGTTCTAATTTCAGTGACTCTGGTTATATTTTGTTTGCTGTTTTCTCTTGTTGATTATGTTCCAGTTAAAGATGAGATCATATGATATTTGTCCCTCACCACCTGGCTTATTTTACTTAGTATAATGCTCTCCAGTTCCATCCATGCTGTCACCAAGAGTATAAGCTCCTTCTTTCTCTCTGCTGCATAGAATTCCATTGTGTATAGAATGTCCATTTCCATAGAAATACCATAGTTTTTTGATCCACTCATTTGCTGATCGGCACTTAGGTTGCTTCCAGTACTTGGCTATTGTAAATTGTGCTGCTATGAACATTGAGGTGCATAGGTTCTTTTGGGTTGGTATTTCAGGGCTCTTAGGGTACCATCCCAGCAGCGAAATTGCTAGGTCAAAAGGGAGATCCATTTTAAGTTTTCTGAGGAAATTCCATACTGTTTTCCACAGTGCCTGCACCAGTCTTCATTCCCACCAACAGTGCACTAGGGTTCCCTTTCTCTGCATCCTCTCCAACACTTGTTTGTTGATTTGTTTATGTTGGCCATTCTGACTGGTGTGAGGTGGTATCTCATTGTAGTTTTTTTAATTTGAATCTCTCTGATGGCTACTGATGCTAAGCATCTTTTCTTTTGTATCTGGACCCTCTGTATGTTCTCCTTGGAGAAGGGTCTGTTCAAGTCTTTTGCCCATTTTTTAAATTTTTTTTTTTTTGTCTTTTTGGAGTGAAGTCGTGTGAGTTCTTTATATATTTGAGAAATCAAGCCCTTGTCTGAGGTGTTATTGGCAAATACGTTTTCCCATGTGGTTGGCTCTCTTTTCATTTTAATGCTATTTTCTTTAGCCATGCAGAAGCTTTTGAATTTGAGGAGGTCCCATTTGTTTATTCTTTTTTTTTATGTCCCTTGCTTTAGGGGTCATATCAGTGAAGATGTTGCTGCATGGAATGTCTGAGATTTTCCTGCCAATGTTTTCCTCCAGGACTTGTATGGTGTTACGACTTACATTTAAGTCTTTATCCATCTTGAATTTACTTTTGTGTATGGTGTATGTTGGTGATTGAGTTTCATGTTTTTGCATGTAGCTGTCCAGATCTCCCAATGCCATTTGTTGAACAAGCTATTTTTGCTCCATTGGAGTTTTTCCATTTTCCATTGGAGAAAAAAATGGAAAAAATGATGGTTTTAATGACAGAGGAGAGAAAACTGTCACTTATTTGCACAGGGTGGCCTCACAGTGACTAGGCGTGGCTCTTGTTAGTGTTGATTGGAGGAAAGAGCTGAGTGACTTAGATGTGACATGTGTCATGACTGTTTTGCTTTCTGCACCACTGGATTTTCATTTCTCCATGCTGTGGGATGTGTGCTCTCTAGAACCTTCTAATCCCTAGGCCAAAGCTTCTCTGTAGTACATGCGACTCCACAGTAACCATGAATAATAGCAATGCAGGTGGCGAATCTATGAATAAGGAAAACTGTGTAACATGTTTATACTGCATTTATATAATTACATAGTAATCTTATAAAACATTTCAGAAGGAATTAATGTTGCTTTGTTATTGGTACTATTATTGAAAAACAGAAACTTTAAGTGGCTCATATGTAGTTTGACTTTCTAAACTTTACTCCATAAATCGCCATATTATATATCCAAAACCAGTCTAGGAAAGGAAAAATTTAGTTAACTATTTTCCTATTGCTTTTATTTCTGTTCCTCACTAAAACAATAATTCAATCAAATGACTTGGGGGGGGGTGAGTATTTAGGTTCAGTTTGGCGCTTCTGTCATAGTCTCTCTGGACCTTAGATTTGAAGCCTAAACAATAAAGTATCACATGTTCTAACTGGTATTTTCCCCTTCCCATTAGTCTGTGGGAAGCTGCTGCAGAGTTATCTTTTGAGATATTAGCTCTTGAGTATACTTCCTTCACCCTCAGTCACTTAAAATAGCATATCTGTACTGTTCCCAGGGTAACATGGTTCTTGGGCCCTGGGTGTCCACTGAGGTCTCCAGGCCAGCAGTGCCTTATCACCTGGGACTGGTTAGAAGTGCAGATTCCTGGAACCACCTTGACCTCCTGAATCAGCCTGGGGTGGAGAACAACAATGTGCATTTGTGAAATGCCTTAGAGATGATTCTAAGTCTCACAGAAATTTGAGAATCCTTGCCCCAGAAACATACCAAAATGATGATGAGCATTGTTACATAGATATTTCTCTGAACAGTGACCCTTAGCTCCCATGGAAAAGTGTCAGCTTCTTTACTGCATTTCTTTAATGAATATTTATATACTTCTTTTGACAAAGGGATGTGCATTTGCCAGGATACTTTCTACAAGGATGAAAATACATGACTATGCTGTCTACAGGGGAAAAATAAGATCAATAGTTAAAATATAGTCGATATTCTAACCACATCTTAAGTTTACCATTTTCTCCACCCCATGTCTCTATATTTTTTAAAAGCAGAATTATTTCTTCTCAAAGTCATTTAAACTTGGACACACATGCATAAGTGTCGCTTTCATCTCACTCATTACCCACTTCAATCGGTCTTTAAGTTGAGCAATTTTACCTCCACAAGTTACTTAAGTCTATTTTTCTCTTTTTTTCCCCCTGTCACCTCTGGGCCCTTAACTGATCAAGTCCCTCTAATATGCTTTAATCTGATATATTTTTTTATGGATGAAGTCATTAAAATACTGCTCTGATTCTGTCATTCTGCAAATGAAACCACACTAAACAAACCAAATTCTATGTCACCGCAAGAAAGCCAATATCTGCTCCTGGCTAAAATGTCTCTGTAATCTCATGATCACCTGTCTTTTCTGCCCTATCACCCTTGACCTCTCCTCATCTTTTCCATGTTTTCTAGACAAACTGAGATTTGAGACTATATACTCTCGGGTTTTGTTAGGTTTTCTTTCCTGTTTGTGCGGTGTTTCCTCATATTTAGTTTACTGTAGAACATGTGATCTCACAGAATGTGGGCATCTTATGGACTGTTAAATACATGCATTTTTCAGCTTTATTGAAATATGACTGACACATAAAAAATTAAATATATTTAAGGAGTACAATATGGTAATGATATACTTATGTGTTGTGAAATGATCTTCACAATCAACTAAATAATCATCCATTATTTCATATAATTGCCTTTTCTGCAGGCAAATACTTAATATCTACTTTTTCCAACAAATTTCAAGTTTATAATATGATATTATTAACTATAATCAGGATGCATTGCATTATATTTCCTGAACTTATCCTTGTTATACCTGATAGTTTGTATTTTTAACCAATGTCTATCTCCTTTTTTAGAAATATGAATAATTATACGTGTATATTGTGGTAAACTCCACTGTACACAAAATACACAGAAAAAATAACAATTTTATGTCATTTCATTTTTATCACACATATTTACAATAATGTTATTTATGTTCTCCTTTGTGTTTTGCCATAGTTGTAGCATTCTTGTGTATTCAGTTTCTTAAGACATGATAGAGGTTCACAGAAAAATTGAATTGAAAGTACAGAGATCTCCCAAATACCCCCAGGCCCCAAATACATGCACAGTCTTCTCATTATCAACACCCTCCACCAGAGTGGAACATTTGTTACAATTGAAGAACCTATATTGACATTATTATCATCCAACATCCATAGTTCACATTAGAGTTCTTGGGTACACTGTGTGGGTTAATGTGGTGGGGCTCCATCCCACAGAGCTCCCCTGGCTGCCATGGAGGAGAATAAGCCTAACAAGGAATGATCTGCTTGGGGAGTAAAGGCTGATCAGTCTCTCAGATGAGAAAGGCCTCAAGCCTCTTTATCAGTGGGCTTTTATTGGGCTTAGTTTGCATAGGAATGCAGGGTGTATACATAAAGCTTATCAGTCATTGTCAAGCAGTAATGATAAAGGAATTGATAATATTCAAAGAACTATAAGGGTTTATTCTGAGTCAGGGTCAGATAGATAGAGTGATGCCAAAGGGCCATAAAACTTTGGGAAACAAACTTATTTTATGCTTGGGCCATTATCATTTAAATTGAGGGCATTCTTAGCAAAGCAGGTTTCACAGGATTTTATGCATTCTTTCTTAGGCCTGATCACCCCTTGAAAACTGCCTGTTCGAGCACAGGGCTGCACATGCCTCTGGCATTTTGCTTTAGGCTTAAGTCAGGCAGGCGAAGTAAGGCAGCCACGAGATTAGGAGACTTCTTACAGATAGAATGAGGACTCAGGCCATAACAAAGCTGAGGGGTAAGGGTCCATCAGCCCTTTTCTATAGTCCCCTAAGCCCTTCCCTGGTGGCCCCTTTGCAACTCTGCCTGTCTTAGGTTGTTCCTCCCTTGAGGAATCTTACCCATCATTGACTATCCAGCCATCCTCCAGGGGCCAAGCAGGGTGAAGTAAAGGGGGCAGGAGCTGTGCCTTTGCCGGGAGGATAAGTTTTATCTCCTTAGTTTCTCATGGTCCCAAGGTATTTTTATTCAGCCTTAGACATTGGGGGGTTTACAGCTTTGAAATCAGGCAGGGAAGTTCCCAACAGGTTAAGACAAATATATAATGATCATTATAGTATCATACAAAGTATTTTCACTGTCCTATAAACCCTCTGTGTTATCCTTATGTATCCCTCACTCCCCTGCCTCTGACAACCAGTGATCTTTTACTGTGTCCACAGTTTTGTTTTTCCTACATGTCATAGAATTGCACTCACAGTATGCAGCCATTTCTGATTGCTTCTTTCACTTGCAATGTGGATTCAGGGTTTGTCCATGTCTTTTCATGGCTTCATAGCTCTTTGTGTATGTGTGTGCTAAATAATCTTCAGTTGTCTGGATATATCATTTTTTTTATTCATCTTTATGGCTTCTAAGGTTTGGCAAATAGGAATAAAGCTGCTGTTAACATCCATGTGTAGGTTTTTGTGTGGACATAAATTTTTAATTTATTTGTGTGAATCCCAAAGAGTGTGAATGCTGATAGTGTGGTAAGAGTATTTTTGGTTTTATATGAACCCACTGAACTGTCTTCAAAGGTGACTGCACCATTCACATTCCCACCAGCAGTGATGAGAGTTCCTGTTGTTCCTCATCCTGGAGAGAGCTTGGTATTGTCAGTGGACTGATTATAACCACTTTAACAAGTATGCAGTGGTAATTCATTGTTGTTTTACTTGCAATCCCCTGATGACAAAGGATGTGAAACACCTTTAATATGATTATTATTAAAAGGCAGGTTTCTATTAAGATCTTGGACCTATATCATAATTAGGTTGTTCCCTTTCTGAGTTGTTTTAAGAGTTCTTTATATATTTTGAATAACACTACTTTATCAAATGTATCCTTTTTGTTTCTTTGTATTTCTCATATTTTTAACTTTTTTTTTATTGTTGGCCAAGTGCAATTGTCTTGATTTGTCACCTACAACTCCTAGTAGCCCAAACAATCCCCCACTCCCATCCCTTTGTCTTTACTCTTGTGTCCTTTATACATGTTCCATGATCACCCTTCCTCTTCCTTACGCCGTTATCCCACTCCCCTATCTCCTTGTGTCAGTGTAGTTAGTTTTTATTTCAATGTCTCTGGTTATATTTTTCTTGCTTGTTTGTTTTGTTGAGTAGGTTCCACTTATAGGGGAGATCATATGGTATTTCTTTCGCCACCTGACTTATTTCACTTAGCATAAAGCTCTCCAAATCTATCCATGTTGTCACGAAGAGTAAGAGCTCCTTTTTTCTTTCTTTCTACTGCATAGTATTCCACTGTGTAAATGTATCAGAGTTTTTAAATGCATTCATGTACTGCTGGACACTTAGGTTAGATCCCACACTTGGCTATAGTAAGTTGTACTGCTTTGAACTTTGGTGTGCATAGAATATTTTGAATTGGTGTTTCAGAATCCTTAGGGTATAATCCTACCAGTAGAATTGACAGGTCAAAACACAGTTCCATTTTTAGATTTCTGAAAAAGTTCCATACTGTTTTCCACAGTGGCTGCACCAGTCTGCATTCCCACCAACACTGTACTAAGGTTTCTTTTTTCCCACAACCTGGTCAGCAATTGTTGTTTGTTGATTTGGTTATATTATGACTATTTGGCCATTCTTTTTTAAAAAAAAAAAATATTTATTTTTAGAGAGAGGGGAAGGGAGGGAGAAAGAGAGGGAGAAAAACATCAGTGTGTGGTTGCTTCTTGCACGTCCCACACTGGGGACCTAGCTTGCAACCCAGGTATGTGCCCTGACTGGGAATCAAACCCGAGACCCTTTGGTTCACAGGCCCATATGAAATCCACTGAGCCTCACCAGCCAGGGCCTATTTGACCAATCTGATTGGGATTAAGTGGTATCTCGTTGTGGTTTTAATTTGCATGTCTCTGATGGCTAGTGATGCTGAGCATTCTTTCATACATCTCTGGAACCTCTGTATGTCTTCCTTGGAGAAGTGTCTGTTCAGGTTCTTTATTGATCAATTAATTCAGTTGTTTGTCTTCTTGGTGTGGAGTCATGTGAGCTCTTATGTATTTGGGAGATTAAACTCTTTTGCAATGCATCATCAGCAACTGTGTTTTCCCATACAGTTGGTTCTCTTTTCATTTTAATGCTATTTTCTTTAGCTATGCAAATGCGTATTATTTTGAGAAAGCCCCATTTGTTTATTCTTTCCTTTATGTCCCTTTCTCTAAGGGAATATTGGTGAATATATTGCTGCATGGAATATATGAGATTTTCCTGCCTATGTTCTCCTCTAGGACTTTTATGGTGTCATGACTTAAATGTAAGGCTTTTATACATCATGCGTTTATTTTTACATGCAGTGTAAATTAGTGGTCAAGTATTTTTTTTGCATTTAGGTGTCCAGATCTCCCAACACCATTTGTTGAAAAGGCTATTTTTACTCCATTTTATGCTCCTGCCTCCTTTGTCAAATATTAATTGTCAGTAGAGACTTGGGTTTATTTCTGGGATCCCTATTCTATTCCATTGATCTATGTGTCTCTTCTTATGCCAGTACCAGGCTGTTTTGATTACAGTGGCCTTGTAATACATTTTGATATCAGTTATTGTGATCCTTCCTACTTTGTTCTTCTTTCTCAAAATTGCTGCAGCTATTCAGGGTCATTTATGGTTCCATATAAATTTCTGAAATGTTTGCTCTATACCTGTGAAATACATCATTGGTACTTGAATAGGTATCATCATTGGTACTTTAATAGGTATCACGTTGAACCTATAAATCACTTTGTCTAGTATGGAAATTTTCATGATGTTAATTCTTCCAATGCATGAGCATGGTACATGCTTCTATTTGTTTGTGTCTCCCTTAATTTATTTCTTCAGTGTGTTTAGTTTTCTCAGTACAGGTGTTTCACCTCCTTGGTTAGATTTATTCCTAGGTGTTTTATTTGTGTTGTTGCTACTGCTATTGTTAAATAATCCTATTTGCTATGGGATTATTTTTCTTGATTTCTGTTTCTGGTTTTTCATTGTTGGTATACAAAAATGCTTTGAATTTCTTAATGTTGACTTTGTATCCCACTGTTATGCCAGATTAATTTATTAGGTTGAATGGTTTTTTGGTGGAGTCTACAGGATTTTCTATGTACACTATCATGTCATCTACAGACAGTGACAGTTTTACTTTCTCCTTCCAAATTGGATGCCTTTTATTTCTTTTTGTTGTCTGATTACTGTGACTAGGACTTCCAGTACTATGTTGAATAGAAGTGGTGAAAGTGGACATTCTTGTGTTGTTCCTCATCTTAGTGGAAAGGCACTGAGTTTTTGCCCATTGAGTATGATGTTGGCTACAGGTCTCTCATATATGGCCTTTATTTTGTTGAGGAATCCTCCCTCTATTCCCACTTTGTTGAATGTTTTTAGCACCAATGGGTGCTGTACCTTATCAAATGCTTTTTCTGCATCTATTGATATGATCTCGTGAGTTTTGTCTTTTGCTTTTGTGTGATGTATTACATTTACTGATTTGCAAATATTATACCTTTCTTGCGTCCCAGGGATGAACCCAACTTAATTATAGTGTATGATCTTTTTAAAGGATCATTGGATGCAGTTTGCCAATATTTTGTTGAGGATTTTAGTGTCTTATGTTCATTACTGAAACTGGCCTGAAGCTTTCTTTCTTTGTCATGTCTTTATCTGGTTTTTGGATTAGGGTGATGCTGGCTTCATGAAAAGAGTTTGGGAATCTTCCATCGTCTTGGAGTTTTTTGGAATAGTCTATGAAAGATAGGGGTTATCTCTTCCTTAAATGCTTTGTAAAATTCCCTTGTGGAACCTTGTGGTCCAGGGCTTTTGTGTGTCAACATTTTTTGATTACTGCATCAATTTCATCAGCTGTTATTGGTCTGTTTAGGCTTTCTGTTTCTTCATAATTCTCTTTTATCAGATTATGTTTTTCTAGAATTTGTTCTTTTCACCTTGGTTTTTCAAATTTCTTGCTGCATAGTTCTTCATAGTGATTTCTTACCCTCCTCTATATTTCTGTGGCATCAGTTGTAAGCTCTCCTCTTTCATTTCTGATTTTTTTGGGGGGTCCTCTTTTTTTCTTGATGAGTCTTTTTAAAGGCCTGTGGATTCTGTTGCTCCTCCAAATACATATGTTGTTCATAAATATAGTTCCTGTATTTATTGATCCTTAGAATTGTGTTTTTAGTCCCTATGTTGTTCCCTTATCTCTGATCTTGATTATTTCTTTCCTTCTGCTTGCTCTGGGCTTTGTTTTTTGTTGTTCCTCCAATTCTTGTAGATGTAGGGTTAGGTTGTTTATTTAAAATATTTCTATCCTTTTTAGGTAGTCCTGTATTGCTATGCACTTCCTTCTCAGGACTACCTTTGCTCTGTCCCATAAGTTTTGGACTATTTTGTGTTCATTTTCATTTGTTTTCAGAAACTTTTTTGATTTCTTCCTTGATGTCGTTCTTAACCTATTCATTGTTAAGAGCATGCTATTCACTCTTTATGAATATGAGTGTTTTTTGAGTTTTTTTCTTGAGGTTGTTTTCTAGTTTTAGACCTTTGTGGTCTGAGAAAATACTTGGCATGATTTCAGTAGTCTTAAATATTGAGGTCTATTTTGTGTCCTATCATGTGGTCTCTCTTTGAAAATGTACCATGTGCATTTAAAAAGAATGTGTATTTGCTTCTTTGGGATGAAAGCTTTTATGTGTATGAGTTAAGTCCATTTTATCTGGGCAATTGTTCAATACCACAATATCCTTGGTGATATTTTATTTGGAAGTTCTATCTATTTTTGACAGTGGGGTATTAAAATCTCTTAGTATAAGTGTTTTGCTGTTTATATCTTTCTAGAAGTCTTCCAAAAATGTCCATATGTATTTGGGTGCCCCTATTTTGGGTGCATATATGTTTATAATATTTATGTGTTCATAATGTATTCTTTACATCATGAAGTGTCCTTCTGTGTCTCTTTTTTATGACCTTAGTTTTGAATCTACTTTATCTGTTATAAGCATTGCACCCAGCTTTTTTCTCCTATTCATTTGCTTGAAAAATATTTTTTCCAACTCTTTGCTTTCAGTACCTATCAGTCGTTAATTCTGAGATGAGTCTCCTGTAGGCAGCGTATGTGTGGGCCATGCTTTCTTGTATCCATTCAACTAACCTATGCTTTTTTTTGTTGGAGCATTTAATCCATTAATATTTAAGGTTATTATTTATAAGTACGTAGTTATTTTTCCCCGGTTTTACCATGTTCCTTTCTCTCTTTCACTGTTTTTATTCCTCCTCTTAAAGCAGTCCCTTTAGTATCTCTTGCAGTGCTGGTTTGGTGAAGGTGTTTTCATTAGCCTTCTTTTGTTTAGGAAACTCCTTGTTTACTTTTCATTTGCCTCCTGCTGACTTTTAACCTGGGGACTAAGTCTGGGCCACAATAAGGACAGGCACTCAGTTTTCAGCCCATGCCCTCAGAGCACTGTGTTGCTTGTACTGTCCAGCCTGTGCACATGCGTCAGGTCAGTACTGATAAACCACTTGGTTTTGCAGCCCTTTGATCAATCCGTGAGCTGCACTGAGTGGCAAAAAATCATGCCCCTTCTTTCCACTTTGTTGGCTTGGGCATTGTGTGCATGAAGTCCTGCAGGGCAGCTCAGTTCCCCTATAGAAAGAAGTCTCTATGGACACTGTTACCTCCCTGAACCCCAAAGGAGGAGCTACCCTCCTTTGATCAGTAGCATGAGGCACCCTGACCCCACCCCCCACCCCCTAGTGACTTTTAACATTCAGGTCTCTCCTAGAGAGGTCTGTGACTTCCCTGTTCTTGGAGGGGAGGGAGCAGTTAAGTTGTAATCACTGACCAGGCTGTCCTCCAGCACTGCTGTGGTAGCCTCAGTCTCCTTCCCAAGACCCCAGGGACTTTCCTGTAGGCCTACAAAAATCTCCTTAGCATCCATTTTTAAGGGTCTTCTGCAATGTTTGGCTTCCAAACTTCATATCAGCCCAGATTCTGTTGGTTGTTCGCTCTTCAGAAAATCAGCTAGGTGTCCTAGTTAGATGCTCAAGCAAATGGGTTCAGCTCCCACCTACCTTGCTGTCATCTTCCCTACGAAAAAAAAAACTCAGATGTCTCTGTTGTGAATATTTCATCCCATCTGTGACTTGTCTTCTCATTCTCTGCAGGTGTTGTTTTATGTAGCTCTTTTCATAAAATTTTTAGGCTTTTAAAATACTGCTTTAAAATATAATTTCATTCATCCCACAATAGCCTATTAGGAAAACTCCATAGTTTATTTAACAGTTGCCTTTTGATTGGAAAGTCAGGCTATGTCAGACCATACCTGTGGGGAGGAGAGTGGCTGTTATATGAGCCTAAAAAAATCTTTGCATATCTCCAATTTACCCATTATTTTGGTGTTAAGATAGATTCTCAGAAGTGAAGTTATTCTATTGAATATCATAAATATATAAATATAAATCACTTGTAATCATATAGAAGGGCTACACATTATATTCTAATAAATAGACTGCCATTCTTTGAAAATAATTTTTCATGTGTAGTTGGCACTCTGCATGTTTTTCTTGATTTTTATTAACATTTAATATAAACATTTACCATGTCATTAACATTGATAAAAATCATTTTAATGGCTGTGTAATATTACAAGTATCAGTATTTAATCATTTTAATTATTTAAATATAGTTAGTTATTTGGATATGCCTATTGACATAATTTTTCAGGTAAATTTTTGTACAAATGCACCTTTTTTGATTTTTTCATTATATTCTTATAATCCTTTCTAAGAGTATATCAAATAAATGATCAGAAATTAAGGATCTTAAAGCATGTTGCCAAGATTGTTTCCAGTGTGGTTTGGCATTTCATCCCATCACCAGGGTATGAGACTGCTGGATTCATCCTCCCTTTTTAGCATTGAAGATGATAATCTGTTAATCATTGCTACGTTTATAAGGGGAAACAGTGTTTGATTTTAATTTGCATTTCTTTAATGAGTCTTTTTTTAATATATTCATGTTTATTAGTCATTTGTATTTCCTCTAGGACTTTTTTGTATGTTAGTCATTGCCATTTTCCAAATTGTAGTTGTAATTTTCCATATGCTGTTAAAGACATTAAGCCTTTGTCAATGAAAGTTATTTTAAGAAACAATATGTCAATTATTTTTGAAATCTTACATATTTTAGAAAGTTTGTTCTTCAAAGTTAAATTAAATAGATTGCTGTATTTCAGATATGAAGGGTCTGTTTATGATGCAATTGTGGGCTTTGGAGAGGAAATTAAATTTTATTCTATAGATATTCAGTCTTGTAATTCCTTTTATCAAGGGTAGAAAACACAACCAGCTTTAAACCTTAGAAAGGACAGAGAACCTGGGGAAAGTATCCTAGTAAGGTCAAGATAAAAAAAGGGGCTGACCACCTTAGCAACCTTCTGTGGGGGGATTTCCTATCCTAGACCTGAGGCGACTGGGAATAAGTAGAGTGAAGACACATTTAGCTGAGCCTGACCCCATTGGTCAGGTTTGGTAACCAGGGTATTTTGGCTCTATAAAACTTCTTTATATTTATCCTTGTAATTTTCTATACCTCTTTTTAGGCTTGGGGCATTTAAATTTGACCTTAGAAAAATCTATCACTATTGGTGTGGTAATTTTCCATCCCTCTAAGCATGGTAGTTCCATACCAGGTAAGATAGTAAATAAGCCCTCACCATTGCTTCACAGAAACATAATTTAATATTGTATATATGATTCTTTAAATCTATTGGAATTATATCATGGTATATGTGTATTGTGCAGATTTTAATTATTTTTTCCCTGAGATTTCACCAATTGTTTAAAAGCAAAGGTAATTGACTGTCATCTTATGGACCAAACTAGCAAATATTCAGTTTAATTTTCTTGTCCATCTATTTTGTGGGATGCTTTACTTATGAAATGTAATTAAATGATTTGTTTATTCTCTTTAGATCAGCTTTGTGTAATTGTGTGTCAGAGAGAGGAAAGGGCAAACTAGGTGTTGAATCTCTAGTTGTTTTATTGGTCTTAAATATTTTCATCTCCTTTTTTTATTAGAAAAATAATAGGCTGTTTGAGTATTTCTTCCTGTAAAGTTAGTTTCGGGAAGCCAGTTTCTCCTCAATGATTCATGCAGGGACTGAGCTGGAAACTGTGTGGACTAGAACTGAATTATTCAGTTCGAAAATAAGTAGAGACCCACCTAATCTCTCTGGGAGGCCTCAGCCAGAGGGAGACATGGAGCTGGCTTTGAGAATGAGAGGGAGCCTGTGGAAAGCCTACGAGTTATAAGAAGAAGTAGTTCTACATAGAAAAGTTTAGAATTGAGAAACTTGACCTATGTGAGAACAGAAAAAACTCACTGGACTTAAAACACAATATTAACAAAGCAAAGCACACATCATGCTTCATGATGGAGCAACTCAAATTAAATGCAGTAGAACTTGAGAGTGGTTCTCTGTGGGTAGAAGGTCCTGGCTAAAGTCAAACTGACACTGAAAAAGAAAAGAATATCTATTGATTAATTTATTGACTGATTCATAGTAGATACCATGAATACAATCAAAAGACAAACATATAGTTCAGAAAGTATTTTTCAATTATATGAAAAGTGTTAAATTGTTTAATATATATAAAAAACACTATATAAGAAAAGTAGAGGACACAGCAATAGAAAAATAGACAAATAAAAACTGGACAGACAGAGAGCTCAATCTACCTAACAACCTTGTAAACAAAAATGGAAAAACTAAGAAGTACTTTTCCCTAAGAGATTGACAAAAAAGAACTGTAATTCAGAGTGTGGGGAAATGGCTGATCTCAACATGGATCTCAGAAGTGATAACAGTACAACTTTTCTAGAGGGCAGTATGTCAGGCACCATCAACTTCAAAATATTCATACATGTCCATATTACTTTAGCATTTCCAGGAATTTTGACAGGAGAAAAATCAGAATTATTCATAAAACTTCCTTTAATGTGTTAATGACTAATTTGAAACAACCTGAATTTCCATCAGTGGTGATGGTTTAATTGATTGTAAATTTTTACATAAGAATGTTATCCAAACATGGCACTTCATGTTTAAAGGGATGATGCTATAGAAAAAATGTTTATAATATAAAATTAAATTAGAAGGACAAAAACAATTTATATGCAACACAAGTTCCATGCATAATCATGTGTGCATGTATGTGTGTGTGTTTGTGTGTCAAATGGATGTAACATGTATTTGTATCCAGAGTGTGAGTGTATATGATGGAAAGTATGAAGGTTGGTGTGGATGTCAGTGAATGTGCTGATGGGTTTGGCAATCATAGGAAATGGAAGTGTGTGTGTGTGTGTGGTTGGGGTGTGCATATGTTTCTGGATGTGTATCAGTCTTTATGTGTGCTTGCACGTGCCAAAAAATATTCAAGATGGAAATATTCAAAGCCAAATACATTGAACTGATCATCATGGCTATAAGTGGATAGACAGGATTAATTTTCTTATTTACATTTTTCTCCAATGAATGTATTCTCATGTATTTGTGTGTATCAATGTATTTCAGTGTACTTGGAGAAGATGGTTGCAATTACTTTAAAATAACAATATTTTAGTAATTATAAAAAAGTATCTGTAAGGATTATAAATAACCCCTTAATCCATTAAATATGTTAACATATTCAACTCAGTTTAGATGAAATTATAAAGTAGGTGAATTTTAAGAGCATAAAATGTACTGGCAACAATTTGTGTATGTTTTTACTATATCATAGAAACATTACATGGGAAGTATTAATTTGAATTAAATAATGTTATTGTGAGTGATACTGTTTTCTCTGTGTACCTTTTTATCTATTTGAAACACATAAAATATCTTGTTGATGAAAGCTTTTATTTAACTAAGTTGTTTAACTAGCTTTGTTTAGTAAATTATAAATTGTACAGTTGCATACTGTATTTTGATGCGAAAGAAATGCTTTATGTCTCCATGTGAAATAAAAGTATTTCAAATATCTAAACAATGCTGCTTGGGGTAAGTGATTTGAAGGGTTGGTCAGGATTTATTTAACACATCACTCAGGAAATAGCAGAAAAGATAAGAGGGTAATCTAATCCTTTAGGCCAGTGACTAGCTCACATTGTGCCCTGAGATTTTAATGGGTATTCTGGAAAAACACATAAATTAAAGGTAATGTGGTCCAATGAGTTTGGGAAAAACTCCCTCTAATATTCTCTTGTTGATTTTTAGTTCATATCAGCACTCTAAGGTCCCTCAGAAGGAAACTTGTTTAGGTTTGCTTAACTCAGCATTTACCACGTAAATCTGTGGAATTCTTTTTGTTTTTCATGGATTGCCCATTGAACTTGTCATGAAAAGTAGCGTTCTATAATTTGATAAATTATGGACTTAATTCTTTAGTTAAAGCACAATAACAGGTTTATTTTCAGGTTGAAATAGTTGTTTCCAAAAGTTTTTCATGATTAATTCATTCAGACCACCCTAAAAATAAGAACAAAATAAATAGTCATTGGGATGAAGGCATCAAAATTTATTTCTCAGCAAGTGATATACAAATAGCATGGTTGATGATTTGCATAAAATGCTTAAATAACCCTTTTGCAGGCAATAAACATTTGCACATTAGGAAAATGTGTTTACAGTATTTCTAGCTTTTTATTGCTGTGGTTTCATTTCTTCTTAGATGATTATGTACATATTAGTCAGAGATACAAATCATATTAGATAGTGCTCAGAATCCTCTTAAGTTCTTGATAAACAACCCAATTAAAAATGAACCTCAATTTATTTAAGCCTAATATTGATGGAGAATAAGGACAGATAAATTTCCTGTTATTAGGAACACTGTTAGATAAATAGGACCAATACAAGCACTTTAAAATCCTGAAACTATTTTCAACATTGAGGTCATAAAAGTAACTCATTCCCAAACTTGCTAAGGCTTCCAAAATAGGGCTTCATTCATCTTCTTATCTTGCTGGTTCCCAAATATTCAGAAGAATTTCTCTAATTACTTCTTCATCCAGATATGTGCATCTTTGGACCCTGGGCCCTTGGCCATGTTTCTAGAACTCATGTCCATGCCATTGGACTTACTGCCAACATTAAAATCTCTCAATTTTCATGTCCAAAACAAATTCCTGCATTAGTATTGTTATTGTTGATGTTGTTAAAGAAAAATAGAACAGAATAGAGAGCCCAGAAACAAACCTATGTCTCTGTGGTCAATTAATATTTGACAAAGGGGGCAGGAGCATAAAATGGAGCAAAAATAACCTCTTCAACAAACGGTGTTGGGAGATCTGGACAGCTACATGCAAAAAAATGAAACTTGGCCACCAACTTACACCATACACAAAAATAAACTCAAGGTGTATAAAAGACTTACATATAGTCATGGCACCATGAAAGTCCTAGAGGAGAACATAGGCAGGAAAATCTCAGATATTCCACACAGCAATATTTTCACTGATATGTCTCCTAGAGCAAGGGACATAAAGGAAAGAAAGAATAACCAAATGGGACTTCATCAAAATAAAATGCTTCTGCACAGCTTATGAAAATATCAGCAAAATGAAAAGGGAACCAACTGTTAGGAAAATCTATTTGTCAATGCTACCTCTGACAAGGGCTTAAATTCCAAAATATATAAAGATCTCACATGACTCCAAACCAGGAAGTCAAACAAACCAGTTAAAAAATTGGCAAAAGACCTGCATGGACACTTCTCCAAGGAGGACATATAGAGAGCTCAGAGACATATGAAAGAATGATCAGTATCACTAGCCAGATGTTATTTTTGGTAAAGCCATTTTTCTTCTTGTCTCAAAATTAAAATATTGATCTCGTTTTTAAATCAGAAGTAAATGAATTTTTTAAAAATATTACACTTCCATTTAATTGTAAACTCCTTGAAAGGAAGCTCCTGCCATCTACACCTGAATTTTCTGTATAGAGCCAGGCCCTGCAAGGGGATACAGCTCGTAAGACCTGTTCACATGGGAGGAGAAGCCTGCCTGCAATGTGTGATCACTTTATACTAAGAAAAAAAATGTTACTTGGGCACAAATGTCTTTATAAACTAGTTTAACAAGATGAAATATTTTTTAAAAAATGAAGCAAAAGCATGATTATTTTCTAAAAATAATCACCAGTCTTTTTTTCTGGGAGAATGTATGATATGGCTGCACCCTACTCCCAATCTCTGACACCCCCTGAGTTTGTGTATGTTGCTGTCTCCTCAGCAGGGGTTAAAATGCAGGTTGGTAAAAAAAGATAGAATGAGATTAAAAAAAACCCACAAAACAGGAAAGAAAACTGAGCAAACTATTTTTATGGGGCCAGTATTATCCTAATTCCTAAAGCAGGTAAAAATACAACAAAGAAAGAAAATTACAGGCAAATATCTCTGATGAACATAGATGCTAAAAGCCTCAACAAAATATTAGCAAACTGGATCCAGCAATACATCAAAAATGTCATACACTCTGATCAAGTGAGATTTATTCCAAGGATGCAAGGACAGATTTGATTCTCAAATCAATAAATGTGATGCATCATGTAAGCAAAATGAAAGACAAAATCACATAATAACATCAATAGTTTCAGAAAACGCATTTGATAAAATTCAGCACCAGTTTATAATAAAAGCACTTAGCAAAGTGGGAGCAGAGGGAGCATACCTCAATACAATGAGGCCATATATGAGAAACCTACAGCCAGCATCATATTCATTGGGCAGAAACTAAAATTGTTTCTATTAAGATCAGGAACAAGATGGGTGTTCACTTTTATTCAACATAGTAGTGGAAGTTCTAGCCACAATGATCAGACAACAAAAAGAAATAAAAGGCATCCAAATTACAAAGGAGGAAGTAAAACTGTCATTATTTGCAGATGACATGGTATTACATAGTAAACCCTATAGGCTCCACCAAAAACTACTCCACTAATACATGAATTGGCAAAGTAGCAAGATACAAAATCAATATTCAGAAACCAGTGACATTTTTACACACCAGTAATGAACAATCAGGGTGAGAAACTAAGAAAACAATCCCATTTAAAATTTAACTAAGGAGGTAAAAGACCTGTGCTCAAAAAACTTTGGGACATTGAGGAAAGAAATTGAGGAAGATACAAGTAAGTGGGAACATATACAGTGTTCATGGACTGGAAAAATTAACATCATTAAAATGTCCATACTACCCAAAGCAATCTAGAGATGCAATGCAATTCCTACCAAGATACCAATGGCATATTTCACAGAATGAGAACAAATATTCCAAAAATTTATATGGAACAAAAGTGACCTTGAATAGCTGCAGCAATCTTGAAAGAGAATAACAAAGTAGGAGGGACACAATAACTAATATGAAACTATACTACAAGCCCATGGTAATGAAAACAGTCTGGTACTGGCATAAGAACAGACACACAGATGAATGGGACAAAATAGAGAGCCCAGAAATAAATCCATGTCTTTATGGTCAATATTTGATGAAGGAGACAAGAGCATACAATGGAATAAAGACAATCTCTTCAAGAATGGTGTTTGGAGAACTGGAGGTACATGCAAAAAAATTGAAACTAGACCACAATCTTACACCATACACAAAAATAAATCAAGATGGATAAAAGACTTAAATATAAGTCATGACATCATAAGAATCATTGGAGAAAACATAGGCAGTCAAATTTCAGATATTTTACATAGCAATATTTTTGTCAACATATCCTCTAGCACAAGGAAAATAAATGAAAAAAAATGAGTCTACACCAAATTTAAATTTTGTTTCACAGCTAAAGTAACCATCATCAAAACCATAAGGGTACCATCTGCATGTGGGGACCTATTTGCCAACTATACATCAGACATGGTGTAATTTCCAAATATATAAAGAAGTCATTTGACTCAATGCAAGGAAGACAAACAATCCAATTAAAAATGGGCAAAGGACCTGGATAGAAACTTTTCCAAGCAGGACACAGAAATGGCCAATACACATATTAAAAATGGCCATCATCAGTAATCAGAGAGGTGCAAATTAAAACCACAATGAGATATCACCTCACACCTGCCAAAATGGCTATCATGAATAAGTCAGCAAACAACAATTGCTAGAGATGCAGAGAAAATTGAACCCTAGTGCACTGTTGGTGGAAAATACAGATCTGGTGCACCTACTGTGGAAAACAGTATGGAATGTCCTCGAAAAACTAAACATGGAGCTGCTTTTTGACCCAGCAATGGAATTACTGGGAATATATCCAAAAAATCCTGAACACCAATTCAAAAGAATTTATGCACCCCTATGTTCATAGCAGAGCTGTGTATAATAGCCAAGAATTGGAAATAGCCTAAACTGCCTATCAGTAGATGAGTGGATTTTAAAACTGTGGTACATTTACACATTGGAATATTATGTAGCAGAAAGAAAGAAGGAATTCCTACCTTTTTGTGACAGCATGGATGGAACTGGAGGCTATTATGCTAAGTGAAATAAGCCAGTTGATGAAACAACAATACCATATGATCTCATGTATATGAAGAAGCTAATGAATAAAATAATCAGCAAAATAACCAGGGATAGAATCATGGAACAGACTGACAGCTGTAAGATGGGAGAGGGGGCATGGGGGGACTAGTTGAAAGAAGGTGAAGGGATTAATCAAAGAACATATATGAAGGACCCATGGACATGGACAGTGGTGTGGGGGTTGACTATGGGAGTGGAGTGTGGGCTGAGGTGCAGGGGAAAAAGTGGGAACGACTGGGACAATTAGAATAGCATAAACATTAAAATATTTAAAATAATAAAATAAATAAAAATGAAGTCTATAAAAATGGGTTTGTGTAATACAACAAGCTGAAAACCTCCTACAGCTTTCGTGGGAGAAATACATAATCTGATTTGTATTTGTTTAAAACTATTATGTGTTTATAGGCCTTTAACTACATGTGAGTCAGTGTCACATTGACTGAAGTGTTGAAAATAAGTACAACCACTATTCTTAAAAAGGTTTTGTTAATCAGTGTTAAAAGTTTTAAATTTATCTCTAGATGTTTTAATATTCTCTATCACACTTTTCATTGTTCTTCTTGGGGGTAAATTATTTCAGTTCATTTAGTGCATTGATTTTATTTTATTGTACTTGACAGTGATTTTTTGTAAAAAGTTTCTAAGGGATTTTATTTTTTGTATGTGTATAAACTTCTTTTTGTTCTTGTCACTTTCTTTGTGTCTAGTTCTTCTGTGAGTTTTTAAAATTATAATGTGATTTCCTCTTTTCGTGATTCTCAGTTTGGAGGTTTTTCCTCAATTGTCTGGTGATCTTTGCTTGTGTGTACCTGTGTAAGACTAAGGCAATACAAACTTATCAGATGTCAAGAACAGCCTTCCAGTTGGGCCCTCACTGTGAACATTCATATGGTTCTCTGGCCTCCCACATTCACTATTTGTAGAGGTTTTGTTTGGAGTTTGATTCCTCCTGAGTACTTATGCCTGCTGGGCCAAGATGGAGTGAATGGGAAAATTTTTTACTCATTCCAAAGGTTACTTTAGATCTTGATTCAGTACTGCATCCTGACCTGTACCATCCCTGCTTTCTGAGGCCTTTGGGTCACATTTTCCCTGGAACTGTCTTCCTCTGGTTGCAGGATAGTCTCTGGATGCACAGTTGACACAAGTGGATTCTCACGGGTCTCACTGATGCTTATGTGGCTCTTAGTTCTTAATGAGATTGCATATTCTTTAATATAGTAGAGTTTCAAGAGGCCCCAACATAAATGCATATGTTTTAATTTGCCAAGTTTATCCACAAATCTTCAGTATATCCTTTGTACCTATACAAAATATATTGTGAAGTTATTGGACATATTGTGATTGGACAGTCTAATACTTCTTGGCTCTTTGGAATTTTTTGATTTGTATGACTGTACCCAGCTCTGAAAGCACAATCCTTTTAAATTGTTATTTTATTACAGTTGTCCCAAATTTTCCCCCTTTGCCCTTTTCCACCCTGCCCAACCCCCTGCTCACATAGTCAATCCCCACACCATCATCCATGTTTATGGGTCATCCATACATGTTCCTTGACTAGTTTCCTCCACTTTTTTCCACCATTATCCCCTTACTTCCTTCTCTGGCCATTGTTAGTCTGTTCCATGTTTCTATGCCTTTAGTTCTATTTCACTCATTAGTTATTTTGTTCATTAGATTCCTCTTATATGTGAGATCGTATGTTATTTGTCTTTCACCAACTGGCTTATTTCACTTAGCATGGTATTCTCCAGTTCTATCCATACATTACACAATTGAATACTACACAGCAGAAAAAAAGATGGAAGTACAGTTTTCCCTCATGTCCTCAAAGGTGGCTGTAGCTTCTGCTGGGGAAATTGTTGCTGCAGGTGCCACAGCCTCACTCCTCACTTCCTCTGTCCTCACTCATACTATCTTCTTGGTGAGGCTGTGCCTGCTGGTCCTGTCACCAACTGCCCCTTCCCAATCTTCATACAGTGCTTTAGTCCTCCCTTCTGTGGTTCTTACTGTTGTATAATAGTCTATATATATTTAAGTTTTTGTCATCATATTTATTTTTATTACCTTTTTAACTTCACAAAAAAAATCTGAGGGCTGATTTCTGTCTCTTTTGTGATATACTCTAACCCACTGCACCTAGTGCATAAGTAGTGCTTCAAAATTACTTAATGACTTGATTTAGTGAATTATCCAGCAACTCTGGGCTACCTTCTCAGTTATAATTTAGATATTTTTAAGAGTTTCTAAAATGTAATAATGATAAACTATTTTCATTCGTTTCTACAGTATACTTAGGATGTTACTTCACTATTACATTATGGAGTTTGGCTGAGAGGCAGTGTTGGGCACAAGTGGGTATTCATGGCCCAGGACATTCTGTCTATTACCTGGAGGGATACTTGACATCAGGACTCCATTAATGTTTTCAGATTTGCTGAGCATTCTTATTGATGGCATTCTTGCTTTAGATGTAAATTGTCCTAATTCAGATTATTGAGGTCTTCTTGGCTTCCTGTGTGTCAGAGGTGGATAATTATTTGCATCATCAGTGATGTTGGTCCCTACATACACAAAATTAAATGAAGAGGCAAAAATGTGCTGTGTTGTGCCACTAGAGCTTCCTGTTCTACCCAACTGAGGTACAGGTAAGGAGCTGGGGTGACTCATCCCTGGAACCTGGGGCATAGAACAGGGCATAGAAACAAACTGTAGAAAGGCAAATGCAAACTGAACCACACAGCCTTTCATGGAAATGCTGTAGATTTAGTCACTATTACTTACTTGAAAGTTTTCTATCTATTCATTCATGAAACTTGCCTCTGATTTATTATGTGTGTATGTGTCTGTTCAGCTTTAAGAATTAGAATGACAGTTCATTCATTGAATGAGTCCAAATAAATTCTGCCCATTTGCTCTATTCTGTCTTCTTCATGTGTCTGGAAGATTTCCAACTAAAGATTATCATGCTCACAGGCAGGTGAGTCAGGAGTGGAGGCAGGCAGTCATTTCCATTCTTCAATTGTAAAAGTTTGAGGCTCTAATCTAAGGCCAAGGCTGGAAAGATGATGGTGAGTCTGAGATATATTTCACAGTGCAGTCAGTCAGATGTATATCCTAGCTGATGATCGGTTGAGAGAGAGATAAGAAGAAAAGTGTGTATTAGAGATAACTTGCAGATTTCAAGTTTGGGTGACTGCTGCTGTCATTTGTTTGCCTGTGTGAGTAACATAAGGTGGGCCCTGTCTTGCCTGCTCTGGGAGACAGATGAGCAGTGGTAAAGGGTCAGATTACCTGAGGTTACCACGAGGTGCCCATGGAAATAGCTAGACAGACCGACTTGGTAGAAAATGTGATCTACATTTATGGAGCTCTGGAGAGAGGACTTCCCAGGAGTTATAGAGAGGGGATATCAGCACTTTCATACTTCATAAAGACATTATTGTTGTTGTTAAAAGCCTTCATATACTGAAAAACCACAGTACTCCAGGCACTTGGCAGAATCAGAGAGATTCTGTACCTTGTGTATTTAGAAGAAAATGAATTATCTAAGTATGGGAAAATTTGCATAAGAATGTCATTTTAAAACTTTTAGAATATAATGTTTTGGGTGAGGTGGTGCAGAGTGAGAAGGAAGAAGTATCAGCAAATAGAAAGAGCAACAGTAACCTGATCTCTTTCTAGTTTGATGTATGTTGTTGATGTGAACTACTTTAAGTTGCTTCCTTTCTGAGGCTGCTTTTTTTCTGTCTTAAATTCTGAGGCTAATACATATCATCAGGGTCACGGGGTCACAAAGCTCAGGAGAAAATACCATTTAGTTTTAAGACGAGGGAAAAAACATACTCCTCTAAAGCACTGGAATAACCTTCACAGTTGATCTTGCAATTGATCATTTTTATGTCTCTCCTCTGATTTAGAAAATTTAGATGAGTCAAGTGTGTATGGTGTTAAATACAGGAGGGTAGTGAGTTCTGGCCAAGATGTAGGCATACATAGAAACACTTTGTTTCCTTGCACAACCAAAAGAAGGATAACAACCAATCTAAAAACAATAAATAACCAGAAGTGTCAGAAAATCAGACTGCATGGAACTCTGACAACCAAGGAGTTAAAGAAATATTCACCCAAACCGACAGTGCCACAATGCAGCAAAGAGGGTTGCCTCGCTTGGGTGAATGCCTAAGGCCCCATCCTCTCGCAACATAACAGGTGCACTGAGACAAAGAACTCAAATGAAAGAACATATAAAAACTCCAGAAACAGAGCTAAGCCACAAGGAGATAGCCAACCTATATGATGCAGTGTTCAAAACACTGGTAATCAGGGAGCTCACAGAACTGATTGAGCTTGGTCACAAAATGAAGGAACAAATTAAGGCTGAAAGGTGAAATAAAGCAAGATATACAGGGAACCAACAGTGAAGAGAAGGAAACTTGGGCTCAAATCAAGGATTTGGAACAAAAGGAAGAAATGAACACCCAACCAGAACAGAATGAAGAAATAAGAATTGAAAAAAAAAAAAGAGAGAGAGAGAGAGAGAAGAGGTTCAGGAAAGTCTGGGATAACTTTAAATGCTATAACATAAGAATCATAGGAATGCCAAGAGGAGAAGAATAAAAGCAAGAAGTTGGAAACTTATTTTAACAAATAATAAAGGAAAACTTCCCCAGTCAGTGAAGGAAATAGACTTCCAGGAAGTCCCGGAAGCCCAGAAAATCTCAAAGATATTGGACCCAAAGAGGAACACACTACAGCACATCATCATTATGTTACTGAAGATTAAAGATAAAGAGAGAATCTTAAAAGCAGCAAGAGGAAAGGAGAGAGTCACTTATAAAGGAGTGCTCATAAGACTACCAGCTGATTTCTCACAAGAAACCTTACAAGCAGAAAGGGGCTAGAAAGAAGTATTTGAAGCCATGAAAAGCAATGACCTACATACAAGATTACTCTATCCAGCATAGCTAACATTTAGACTGAAAGGGCAGATAAAGTGCTTCCAGAGAAGGTAAAGTTAAAGGAGTTCATTGTTACCAAGCCCTTATCAATAAAATGTTAAAGGGGCTTATCTAAGAAAAAGATAAAAAACTATGACCAGTAAAATGACAACAAACTCATAACTATCAACAACTGAACCTTAAAAAATGAAAACCAAAATTAAGCAAACAACTAGAATAGGAATAGAATGAGAGAAATGAACATCACATGGAGGTTTTTCAATGGGGAGGGAGGCAAATGGGGGGAAGGTACAGGGAATAAGAAGCCTAATTGGTAATATAGACAGGAGAGGTTAAGAATGGTATAGGAAACACAGAAGTCAAAGAACTTATATGTATAACTCATGGACATGAACTAAGCAAGGGGGGATGCTGGAAGTTTGAGGTATGCAGGGCAGAGGGAGGATAAAGAGAAAAATGGGAAAACTGTAATAGCATAATCAATAAAATATACTTAAATATTTATATATTTTCAACCATAAATATGTATTTATTAATATAATTATATGTAATCTATGATACATTATGTGTAATATATAAACTATAAATATAAAGCAAACAAACAAAATATGGGATAGTATGGTGGACATTGTCCACTGGCATTATCTTATTGTCTATTCTGTTCCCTCTAAATGTTAATGTTATCTATTTTATTGAATATATGTCTGTGAGCAACAGTAAACATTGAGTAAAGTAAAATCTTTTTAAGTAGATACAAAGGTCATCATATAGTTCTTTTTCGCAGAGATGTTGATTCGTTCTTGAGCAGCTTGGAATCAGTGTTGACTTATTTCAAATTTTAATTTGCAGTATTTATCAAATCAAAATAATGTTGGACAGAAATCTACAACATATAAGAGTCATTGTGGAAGATTGTAACATGGTGTTTACTGGACTAGTGATCTAATGATACCACTGCAGAAACAAAGATCTCATTGTATAATCATGACCCATTTAATGTGCATTGTTTCAGCTTTGAAAATTATGTGGGATATCATATGTTCTATGAAAAGAATTGTTTTTTAACAATACTTTGCCTCTGAATTTTCATACATTTTCTAGGTCTTTTTAAATTGTAATAATGGAGAAGTTAAGTAGTGCTAAAATGATATCTTCTGTTTTAATCTTTTACCCACAAATTCCACTCATAAGAGGTAAACAGTTTTAATAATTTCTTAAGTAAATATGTAGAAGTTTTCTGTGAACATGGAAACATAGCACATAGGTGTGTGTGAGAGTGTGAATGTGTTTGTCAGTGAGTGCATGAGCATGTGTGAGTGTGAATATTTTGAGTATGAGACTGTAGTATATGTGTGTGAGGAGTAGTGTGAGTGTGTTTGATTATGTGTTCCACTGGTCAATAGTTTACATTCTCCTCTTTCTGTCTGATTACAGGGTCCCTTGGATTCTTCTTTCTGAGTCTATAATACTCCATTAAAATTGTGTGTTATTCACTCAGTATTTCTTGAGCACCTATTCTAGGCCATGAGCTGTTCTGGGTGCACACATGTCCCCTTTCCTCATGGATCCTCACTCCAGAGGTGAGAGACAAACAAGTCACGTAAAATAAATATCTATTTTGAAAATTTCCTTAGAGCAATCAAATAGACTATGCAAATATTCAATGACCAGGGCAATGTACTTGTTTGGGGTGAGTTTCTCTGAAGAGAGCTAGATGAGTGAAGGCAAGTGGCCAGATACCAGACAAGGTCAGAGTCTCTTCTTCATACTGTACCATAAATGCTGAAGAATCACTCCTCAGTTTACTCATCTATTTCAATCACTGGTGAGAGATTTCCTTCAGGTTGTTTATTTGCTGTTAGGAAAACTTAAAAACATTTTTACACAAGTCTACTGGTACACATGTGCAAAAAATTCTCTAAGGCATATTCCTACAATAAATCACCAGGGTCATAGGATATTTATGTCTTTCTTAATATATTTCTAATTGTTTCCAACATGTATAAATTTACATTACCATCAGCAGCTTGGAAGAGGTCCTGTGTTTTATGGTTTTGCCAGTACTCTCTAATGTGAAGTTGGAGATTTTTCAAGTTTGATCAGTCCTAATGGATGTGACCTGAAATAATCCCTTTAACTTGCATGAGGCCTCCAACCCTTGCTGTGCATCTGACATTTTATTTTCATCCAGTCTTCTGTTGGCCCCTTTCTTTTTGGGTCCCATAGCTACTGATGTTTCATTCTTCTCTCTGTGTTTTCTTTCTCCCTATACTCCTCTCTGTCTCTCTATTTCTAGCTTTCTCTGTGTTCTCTCTCTTTTTGTCTTTCTCTGTCTCTTTCTTTGTGTTCTCTCTGTCTCTGTCTCTCTCCCTCTCTATCATTACTCTGTCTTTTTCTGTGTCTCTCTGTGTTCTATACCTCTCTCCCTCTCTGTCTCTGTATCTCCTCTCTGTCTCCTTTTTCTCCCTCTCTCTGTCTCTCCTCTTTCACTGTCTCTTTGTCTTCTCTCTCCCTCCCTCTCTCTGTCTCTCTCTCTCTCTTCCTCTATTTCTCTTTCTGTATCTCTGTCTCTCACTCTCTCTGTCTGCCTGTCTGTCTTTCTCTCTCCCTCTCTCTATCTATCTTTCTCTGTTTCTACCTGTCTTTCTCTTTGTTTTTTTTCTGTCTCTCTTCCTCTCTCTTTCTTCCTCTCTCTCTGTCTCCCTTTCTCTCTCACTGTCCTCTCTGTCTCTGTGTCTCTCTCTCTGTATCTCTCTCTTCCCCCCTGTTTCCCTCTGCCTGTCTCCTTCTTTCTCTCTTTTATTTCCCTCCCTCTGCTTCCCTCTTTCTCTTCCTCCCTCTCTCTCTCCATCTGTCTATCTCTTTGTCTTTTTCTCTCCTTCCTCTCTTTGACTCTCCCTGTCTCTGTGTTCTTTCTCTCTCCCGCTCTCTCTGTCTCTTTTCTATGTCTGTCCATCTCTCTGTTCCTCTCCCTCTGTTCTATTCCTGACATCCCCCTCTTTGCCCCACTGTTGCCCTCAAATAGCAGAGCCCTCACAATTTTGTTAATCTTGCTGTGTTATTGTGTACATTTCCAGGGAGCATATGACAGATATCACCTCCCTGCTTGGTTTTCTAAGAAAAGTCAGGGAAAGGGCAGGGCATTCAGGTGATATGTGTAGTTGACACTTGACCCAACAGGAGAATTGATTCATGGAGTTGTAGACTTAAGGAAAGGTGGCAATTTATAAGAATAAAATAAATGTAATTAGTGATAGGTTCTGAGAAGGAAAGAGGGAAAAACTAACATCAATGCCTGGGCCAGATGCTGAGTTAATCTTTAAAGTATTATCTTAAATTATAAGATATGTCCCAGGGAGGTGGCTAAATTGGTTGAGCATCATCCTGTGAACCAAAAGGTTGCTGGTTCTATTCCCAATCAGTGTATATACCTAGGCTGTGAGTTCAATATCCAGTCAGGGTGTGTGTGAGAGGCAAGCGATTGATGTTTCTCTCACATTTATGTTACTACCTCCCTCCCTCCCTCCCTCCCTCCCTTCTTCTCTCTCTACAATTAATGAGCATGTCTTAAGGTGAGAATAATTTTAAAAATACACAAAAAAATTACAAGACATGACAGGGGTCTGAGAAGAACCCACACAAAAAGGACTTAGGGTAGGGCATGGATACACCTCAAAGGACCTGTTGCCTATGAGGGTGAAATCCCAGAAAGGCTCATGGATATCATCAGTAATGTCACAGGGTAGCAGAGGGACAGCTTTTGTTTTGTGGTGCCCTCTTAGTGAACATAGAGGTGATAGAAATTTTTGTCAAGAATGTAGCAAAAATTTACATTGACGTAAAATTGCCTTGCATTGTTCAGTTATTTGGGAATATAACTATGTTCTAGAAATAATTGCAACTTGCACATGCATTTTTTATCTACTCCTATGACCTATTTAAGTTGTCACCTATGCTAGGCTCTGTTGCTGGAGGGACTTTTTGTTGAATCCTCACCACAGCCCTGTAGGTTGTGATATATATGATCACCTCCGTTTCACAGATATACAAACTGAGACTTATAAAGGCCATGACTTTCCTCAAGATTGTAACTTACAAATGTCTGATCCAGGCTTGAACTGAAAGGCTGTGCCCATTCCCAGCACAGGTCACTGGAGCTTGGCAAACTGTCTGCATGCGAATGCTGTGTTCATCTAGCAGGGTGGTGAGGGATATAAAAATGTCAGGAAGCCTGAGACACAATGGCTGAAGCATGATGGTTTAAGCAGGACAATAGTGAGTGGATGGGACTGGTGTGCCCATGGATAAGTCTGGAAACACATTCTGTGGCCCATAGATAGATTAGTCTAGGTAATTCCCAGGGAGACACATGTTTCTAGAGACCTGGATTTGCAGAAATGGAGGCTATGCTTACAGAGTTCAGACATATAGAAAAGTCTGAACGTTGGAGTTTATTGAATGCAAGAACATGAGCTTTTAAGCCAGTTCAAGAAGTGAATGATAGCAATCATAGTGTCTTGAGCAGGACAGTTAAAAAAGGAAATTACATTTTTGGATAATTAATCTTTCAGTACTAAGGAGAATAGATGAAAATGGAAAGAATGGAGCCTAGAAATTAATTAGGCAGTAAGGAAAGTGATGCAACTTTCAAGCATGAGTAAAGGAGACCCTAGTCCAGGGAGATGACCTTGAAGGTGGAAAGGGGACAGCTAAGCCTTTATATAAATGCAAGAGATTTAAATGTTTTGAAGTGCTTGTGAAGTAGGTTCTCATACTTTGACTATCACCCAGAGCTTTACCCTGTGAGATGTGGTACCATATCCAAGTGCTCAACAAGATATTGTCTCATAATACCTGCATGTTTCTCCAACAGCTGGTCACAAGTTTGTTGATGGCAAACACTTGGCTGTTTCTTTGTATCACAGTGGCTAGCAGCCTACCCCTAAAATAGTATGTGCCATGCTTGAATAGTATAGCAGGAGTAATAATAATAATAACAACAATTATACTTTATAGCTTACAAAGCTGTGTACCTCTGAAATGTATCATGAATTCATTTACTTATTTATATCCCCCCCACTGCTTCCATAATTGCATTTATTCCCAACTTCTCCACTGGTGCTCACATCCTTCCAAGTCATTTCCACACAGCAGCAAGAGTGATACTTTTCTAACACAAATTCGATGACTTCACTTAGAAATTAAAATGCTTCCTACTTTTCCCCATCACACCTGCACAGGTAAGATCTTGCGTATTGCTGTATGAGCCTATCACATACCTCTTCTCCTAAACTCATGTCCCATTTCCTTGAAAACTCAGAGTTCTTTCATGCTGTTGCCATTTACCTAAGCTGAGTGGGTTTGTACAACAACAGCATTTATTTTGTTCACAAACCTATAAGTTGGGCAGGGCTTAGACAGGGCTGCTTGTGTCTTCAGGTTCTGTTCATAGTCTGGAAGCTGGAGTCACCAGCTGAATGTATGTTACTCATGTTCCTGGTGGTTGATGCTGGCCTATTATCTGGGACTTTAGTGAGACTATTTGTGGGGACACCTTGTGTGACCTTCACATGTGGCCTGGGACTCTTTGCAAATGGAGGCTATGCTTACAAAAAGAGAGCTAGAATGGCGTTCTCACTCTCCTAAAGTAGTGTCAGTTGTCAGGCAGCATCACATTTATATTTTCTTAATCAAAAACAAGTACTGGACCAGCCCATAAACAAGGGGAAGAAACAATAGATGCCTCCTTTTGACACAACAGTGTCGAAGAATTTCTCCATATGTCTTAAATCCATCCTTTGCATCTGGGCTTTATGCCTGCCCTCTCTCTCTTGACTATGAGATTTTGTCTTTTTTCTTTGCTATCTTTTTCTTACATTTCAAGTTTCAGTTTAACTACCAGTTCATGTGTCTTCTTATCCTCTAAATCTAAATTAGGTCCTTTAGTTAGACTTTCACAACACTGTGCTCACAATCAAACAGATTTATTTATTTATTAAATAAAAGACACTTTATTAATATTTGTCTTCCCAGCCACCATTAGTCCATCAGCTCTCAGAGACCAAGTACTGCTTCTGTGTCGGTCACTATTGTGACCCTAGGCTTGACCACCAACCTGTACATAAGTTTCCAGTAAACATTTGTGGAATCAGTGCACCACGGAAGAGGTACTTTGTTTTTTTGATAAGTCCCTTTGGGACTTTGGAAGAATCTTGAATATTTCTAACCTCTGTGGAACTTTAATTTTCACTCATTAACCCTAAAGTACATATATTTTTAAGGCATAGATAATCTTATTTTGGAAAAATATCTTCATTTCACAAAGAATTTAATCTTTTACTTACCTTAATTTTAGTAAGCATGAAAAACTCTCTCATACTATGCTATTCCCCTAAAAATAAGTTTTTTTTATTTCCAAGAACTATATACCCTCTAGGTAAAGGATGCTTTCAAGATTTTAAAGCACGAGATTGCCCCTGGAGAGAGGAAGCTGTCAGTACTCAGAGTTAGAAAACATGTTTTTGTTGTTGTTTTTAAATATTCTTCCTCCATTTGCTCTATCTTTTGGAGTTAGGGCAGTTCATCATCCCTATTATTTCTCCTTCATTACTTCAAACTTTATGCCAAAATTTAGTCTTTCCAAAATCTCAATGGACTCATACTTTGATGAAATCAAACCTTTTTTCTTAACATGTGGGAGAATCTGAAATAGATAGGAGATGCCCTCCCCGATGTCTTCAGAAGGTTTAGCTGTTTTGAAGGACATAGTTTTGTTTGTAGAGAACTGTAATAATGTTCATCCACTTGAGAGCTTCTCACTCATACTTCCTCTCATGACTGATCACAGTGGTTTTGTTGGACAGATAGATAATGCTGATCGTGGGCTGAATACTTGTGTTTTATAATTTGTTTATTCAAGAAATTGGCCCATCTGCACAGGGATGAGATTCAGCTATGTGAACAAGACAGCTGATTCCTGCTTGGAATGGCCCTTGCACATAGCCCTTAATCATGTCGAACACAGGGACAGTGTTCTTGGCTCCAGCTATTCTAAGGATGAGGCCACTTTAGACTCACTGTGGACATGAACTCTCTGCTCCTCAGGCAAGTTCATTCACCCTTCTCAATCCCTTTCCTCACCTGTAAAATGAAGATTATCCCAGCTTTACAGGCTTGTGATAATGTACTAAGGAGATTAACATGGTGCCTGGCATAATATATGTTAGCTTGTGGTGAGCTGTTTATATGGAATATCAGTACTTTTCCTGAAAGCAGTTTTCACATAGTGAAAACAAATCCACATTGATTTTTTGTCTCCAGGTGTGTGGATGGAAGGTAGATTCTGAAATGTCAAAAGGAAAATCTGCTAAGTGCTTTCCCAACAGTGACCCAAACCATCACTCCAGTTGTTCCTCATTCTGAATTTCCTAGAGTGTAATTATCCAGATGTGCCTACAAATTACTAACCTTCGCAAAATATGTTATAAACTGAGATTTCTTATTCATGTTTGGGCATTGGACTCCTCATTAGGGCCTAGTTGTGTGTATGTGGGGTTGGGGGAGTGGAATACTTGGGAAGTAAGCCCAGGGTGCAAAAAACAGTGAAATATAGCTGGTGTGGTTTCCATTGTGACATCAGTTGGGCTTTCATCTATGTTTTCCCCACCTACCAGCCTGCATAATTCTATCTCTTAAGCTCAGAAAATGTGCCCAAAACTTCACCAGGTGTTGTATCTGCCATGTTGAATGAGACATATAAAGACCAAACACATGAATAAACACAGCTCCCATGTATTGATCCTAATGACCATAAGGATATGGGACAGTGAAGTCAGAAAGACTTCTCAGAAGAAGTCTAATTTGAACTAAATTTAAAAAAAATATTTTTTATTTAATTGTTCTTGCAGTACAATTTTCTATCTTTTACTCCCATCCCAACCCACCCATCCAGCTCTCCCCTCCTCCCTCCCATTTCCACCCACCCCTAGTTTTTATCAGTGTGTCCTTTATACTTCTTCCAGTAAACCCTTCCCCTTTTCCTCTGAAATTCCCCTGCAATGCCCTCTCCTCTCCTCTCCTCTCTGAACACTGTCAGACTATTCTCTATTTCAGTGTCTTTGGTTATATTTTGCTTGTCTCTTTGTTTTGTTGATTAGGTTCCTGTTAAATGTAAGATCATATGGTGTTTGTCTTTCACTGCCTGGCTTATTTGACTTAGCATAATGTTTCCAGTTGCATCCATGCTGTTGCAAAGGACAGGAGCTCCTTCTTTTTTCTGCTGCATAGAATTCTATCGTGTAAATGAACCATAGTTTTTTGATCCATTAATTTACTGATGGTAATCTAGGTTGCTTCCAAAACTTGGTTATTGTAAATTTTGCTGCTATGAACATTGGGGTGCAAAGATTCTTTTGAATTGGTGTTCTTAAGACACGGTTCTTAAGATATAATCCTAGCAGTGGAATAGCTGGGTCAAAAGGCAGATCCATTTTTAGTTTTCTGAGGAAATTCCATACTGCTTTCCATAGAGGTTGCACCAGTCTGCAATCCCACGAGCAGTGCACTTTCTCCACAGCCTCTCCAACACTTGCTGTTTGTTGCTTTGTTTATGATGGCCATTCTGACTTGTGTGAAGTGGTATCTCATTGTGGTTTTAATTTTCATCTCTCTGATGGCTAGCAATATGGAACACCTTTTCATGTGTCTCTGGATCCTGTGTATGTCCTCCTTGGAGAAGTGTCTGTTCAAGTCCTTTGCCCATTTTTTAATTGGGCTGCTTGTGTTCTTAGAGTGGAGTGGTGTAAGTTCTTTACATATTTTGGAGATTAAACCCTTGTCTGAGGTATCATTGGCAAATATGTTTTCCCATACAGTTGGTTCTCTTTTTATTTTAATATTGTTTTCTTTACCTGTGCAGGAGTTTTTGTTTGCAGATGACATGATAGTGTACGTAGAAAATCCTATAGACTTTACCAAAAAACTGCTTGCCCTAATAAACGAATTTGGCAAAACAGTGGGATACAAAGTCAATATCCAGAAATCAAAGGCATTTCTGTATACCAACAATGAAACAACAGAAACAGAAATCAAGAAAACAAATCCCTTTTGATATAGCAAAAAGACAAATAAAATACCTAGGAATAAATCTAACCAAGGAAGTTAAAGACCTGTATACAGAAAACTACACAACACTGAAGAAAAAAATTAAGGAAAACAAACAAATGGAAACATATACCATATTCATGGATTGGAAGAATTAACATTATTAAAATGTCCATACTACCCAAAGCAATTTACACATTCAATGCAATACCTATTAAAGTACCAATGGCATATTTCACAGACATAGAACAAACACTTCAAAAATTTATATGGAACCATAAAGGACCCCAAATAGCTGCTGCAATTTTGAGAAAGAAAAGCAAAGTAGGAGGGATCACAATACCTGATATCAAACTGTATTACAAGGCCACTTTAATCAAAACAGCTTAGTACTGGCATAAGAACAGACATATGAACCAATGGAATAGAACAGAGAGCCCAGAAATAAACCCAAGTCTCTACTGTCAATTAATATTTGACAAAGGGGGCAGCAACATAAAATGGAGTAAAAACAGTCTCTTCAACAAATGGTGTTGGGAGAACTGGACAGCTACGTGCAAAAAAATGAAACTTGAGTACCAGCTTACACCATACACAAAAATAAATTCAAGGTAGATAAAAGATTTAAATATAAGCCATGTCACCATTAGAGTCCTAGAGGAGAACGTAGGCAGGAAAATCTCAGATATTTCACACAGCAACATTTTCACTGATATGTCCCCCAGGGAAAGGGACATAAAAGAAAGAATAAAGAAATGGGATCTCATCAAAATAAAAAGCTTCTGCACAGCTAATTTGAACTAAAATTTAAAGGATGAGATAAAATATATTTTTGTATTTCCTACATAGGAAAAGTAAATTCAATGTCCTAAAGCAGGAAATAATTTAGCTTGTTCCAGTAACAGAAGAAAACACCATATGCTTGAATGTCAAGAGAAGATGCTAGGAGAAGAAGTTGAAGATCCACTAATGACTATGCATGGAGTTGGAGGTCACAGTGAAGGATCTGAATTTTATATGAATTCACTGGTAAAAGTGCTGAAGGGGTATAATCAAGTAAATGAGACTCCTTTATCTACAATTGAAAAAAGACAACTCTCCCTAGCTGGTGTGGCTCAGTGGATTGAGTGCCAGCCTGTGAATCAAAGGGTCACCCATTCGATTCCCAGGCAATAGCACATACCTTGGTTGTGGGTCAGTCCAGTAGGGGGCACAGGAGAGGCAACCACACATTGATGTTTCTCTCCCTCTTTTTCTCCCTCCCTTCTCCTAAAATAAATAAAATCTTTTAAAAAAGAAAAAAGACAACTCACACCATTACACACCTATTAGAATTGCTTTCATATATATACACACATGTATGTGTATACATATGACATGTGTGTACTATATATACTATATATGTATACATGCATTATATATGTACATATAGTATCTGTGTGTGCGTATATACATATATCATAGTATATTGTAGGATACATATAATATACATACATACACAAGGTCTGTCTAAAAATAGTCCAGCCATTGGTAATATAATCAGAACAGTTTGCACATCATTGTTACCTAGCAGCCAATGAAAGTGGACTGGAATGCACATGTATGAACAATGATGACTTCACTGTACTTGTCAGTGGGGGCAGTAGATGCCATTGAGTGAGCATGTGTATTTTTTGGCTGTCACATTCAAATGACTGAGTGTGTACAGCAACAAATCTGCAGCAGATTTTGCATTAAGCTTGAACATTCCTCCATGGAAAGTATTTGGATAATTCAAGAAGGGTGCAGCTATGGGCATCTGGTGATTGGTGATTGGCAGCTTCATTCACAACAACCTGCCCACTCATACATCACATTTCAGGCAGAGATTTTTGGCAAAACGTCAAATCACCCAGGTGACTCAGCTCCTTTTGGCACAGCCCAGTTTTGGCACTCTGTGACTTTTGGCTTTTCCCCAAACTAAAATCATCTTTGCAAGGGAAGAGATTTCAGACCATTAATGAGATTTAGGAAAATGTGATGGGGCATCTGATGGCAATTGGGAGAACTGTATGAGCTCCCAAGGTACCTACTTTGAAGGGGACTGAGGCATCATTGTCCTATGCACAATGTTTTTATATCTTGCATCTTCTGCAATAAATGTCTCTTTTTCATAGTACACAGCTGGATACTTTCTGGACATACTTTCTGTGTGTAAAAGAAAATAACAAGTATTAAAGAGGATATGGAGAAATTTGACCCTTTACGTGTTATTGGCAAGAATGTAAAATGGTGGAGAGTCTGTTGAAATGGTATGATACTTCCTCAAAAATTATACACAGAATTACCACATAGTGCAGCAATTCCCATTCTAGATAAAATCCCAAAGAGCTGAAAGCAGAAATCAAACAGATGTTTGTAGGACCAATGTTTATGACAGCACTATTCACATAACCCAAAGATGGTAACAGCCCAAACATCAATTTAGAGATCTATGGGTAAACACAATGTCAAATATACATACAGCATTTACATGTTACATGGTAGATGATGTAATATGGATGAACCTTGAAATCATCCTTAATGGGGTGTGCCAGACACAAAATTATTTATGCTGTATGATTCTACTTACATGAGGTACCTGGGGTAGTTACATTCATAAACAGAAGGTAGAATGGAGGTTACCAAGGGCTGAGAGAAGGGTGTGATGGGGATTTACCATTTACTGGGCATAGAATTGATGCTTGGAAAGATGAGAAGATTCTGAAGATGGATAGTGCTGTTAGATGCATAAGGTGAATGTAAATGCCATGAAATACATTCCAACCACTTAAAAATAGTTAAGAGTCTAGGTCATATATATTTTACCAGTTTTAAAAAAAAGACAAGTCTCACTAGTGGATGAGGAAAGAGTGGAGCCAGGGGAGAGCCTGGTCATTTCTGGAGGGGAGCAGAGGTGCCCTGGAAAGGGGTCAGCACAGAAAGAAGAGTTTCCACTAAGAGGAGAGTGCCAAGAAACAGTGACAAATCAAATATGAGTGATGAGGAAGAGGAGATTAAGGCGGACTATTGTGTTTTTGGTTTAAACAGCAGTGTTATAGGAGTTTGGGTTTTGGAGCAGAGTCACCATGACAGGGTTAAGCTGGCCTGTCATCAGAACCTCGATGGTATTTCAGGGATTAATTGTACAAGAAATTAGCAAGAACAGAAACACAGTTGACAGGCAACATTCCAGATGAGAAAGTGCTGTGAATGACTGACAGAATGAGGAGGCATGAGTCCCTGGCATGGGCTGCAGGGGTGACATAAACTATAAAACTGCCATGGCCTCATAAGAAGTATTCTAGTGTGGAAATAAGAGTGTTATTAGAGGTGTAGGGCTGTTTGCACTTGCATTTGAGAAGTTCTCGAATCAGAGTTAGTGTTACATCCAAAACATATGTGTATGTTATCACCCACAGCTTGAGATCCTTTCATAGTATTAAATGGGATGTCAGTCGGCTCCTATAGGTCTGTTTTCACACAGCATGCTTTGTTGATTTGAAATTGGATTGTATCTCCTAGGACTTCCCAGGACTCAGGCAGCCTGGATAACAGTCCAGACTCTGCTTGAACACTCATTACACCTCTTGACAGCTGTGTCCTTGGCCAAGTACTTTAATCTTTCTGGGGTTTTATTCTGTCCTTTATAAAGCAGAGATAATAATGCTTAATGAGTAATCTTGTTAAAGGATTAAAAATAATGCACATGAATTGCCTGGTCCATTGTGAAAGTTAAGAGAGGTAGCAATCACTATTCTCATCTAGGCCTGGTGGCCATGTGACCAGAGAGCAGTTCCAGAGAGCAGAGTAAGAAGTGAATGCTTTGAGAAATATTGGAACACTTGGAGGTCATTCTAAGATTTATTCTCCAGTACTTGGGAAGTGCTAATAGCACCCAACAGATAGGAAGAACTTGGGAACTGTTGCAGTCAGAATATAAGGTATAGATGTTGATAAACTGCCTGTTCATCTGGTAGGGACAGTATATGTGTCACATTAGAAAGAATGATGAATTTAAGGAAGTAGTTTCATTTTGAAAAATACATTTGTTTCTTTCTACAAGATCAATGACCTCCACACTTCATTCCCTCCATCCGTCAAATTTTTAACTTTCACCTACTTACTTATAATTATGTTCATGAACAAATATACTAAACAACATGTATATTCTAAAACATACTCAAAATGAAAATATGAAGATGAGCTACAAATGATATAAAATTAAAAATAATTTTGGTATTTTACTTATTAATCATATATATGTATTGTTTCACCTTCATTAGAACCATCCTTGATCCTTATATTTTCTTGGGGAATTCTGAGACTGAATATGCTTCATTAGTTTGAAAATGCTGATTTAACTGTTTGGAATACAGCAATTTCAAGATCTTTTAATTTCTAATTTTCTTAAAAATTGCCCTGGGCAAAATATACCACACAGGATATGTCCCACAAGTGGGAAATTTTGTTGTTAGCTGGTTACACATGTGAGCCTCAATTTGTAATCCTGTCTGTGAGTAATGCAGGGGTTTGGGTAAAATTCAGATGGTAAATTTCCATCTTCTCTGACACCTGTTAGTTGGTCCTGAAGACAAGTCAGAAGGCATTGCATTTTTCTATTTTTAACAAACGAGCTTCAAGCACACTGTAATTATTATCCTTTAGTCAGGTTATTTTACAGGTGGAAAATTGTGTTGCTGGAAATTTAAAGTAGGAAATTATGAGAGTCTTTTAATAGATGATGCATTTATATCTTTCAAAAAATTTTATTATATTTTTTATTACCATTTAACCCCTTTATGCCCTCATCCCCTTGAAATCACCACACTATTGTCAATGTCCATGAGTCCTTCTTACTTTTTTCTCTATCCCTCACATATGTATCTTTTTAAGTGGAAAGTAATGTGATAATGGGAACATTCTCAAATACAGTTTTTATAGTAGTCTCAGTCTGCAACATCCTTCTCTCCAAAGCAGTTTCTTTGTCCTGCATTGCTCACACTTCATTGCTCAATAAATGCACTTTATTGTTGTGAGACATCCTCAATGTTCTTTTCTTCGCCTCCCCAAACAGCCATTATTGAATAGCATAGCATTTGGACATGTTTATCTGTACAGCAAAATATAGCACTTTGGTCTTTTTGTAAAGAAAATGAAAAATTTATTGACAGCTTTGTAAGCATTTTGTTATGCTTAAAAACTTGGAAACATCTGTATGGTACAAAGTACTTAGTCATTCTCCATCATATCACGAAGTATTTTAAAATTTCTACTTTTTACAATGATATAATCAGTAAGTACATTTAATCTATCATAGACACTAGCTATAGGTTGTGATTAACTAGTCACCTTTGCCATTTTCCTCTATTTGGATCATATGATGGCTGAGTACATGAACCTTGCATGGGCCACACCACACATTTGCTGGAAATGAATTAGACCCCAGACACCGGGCTCAGTCACAAAAAAGAATCACAGTCTGCAAAGTGATTTTCCAGATAAAATAAAATTATAAACCTTTCTTCCCTTTTCCTCCAATAATTTCTATAACTTCTAAAGTGCATTCCTTTCTGTTCTAATAAATTCATTAGTGTAATCATTTAAAATTTTTTGGAAGAAAGTCTGAGCATCATTTAGAGATGTTTTCGCTAGGTGTCAGATCCTACAACTTGTGATTCACATTAGTGAAGAACAATGAACCTTCATTTTATCTTAAGGCATTGATAAACTTTTCAAGTTCAACAACAGGAGAAAAATTTACTTCTGTAGCCCTTAATACTGTCCTGAGAGACTAAGTAAGAGTATATACTCTAAAGTTTCTCTGCTTGCATTTGCCATTAGGCAGGAGAACTACTAATATCTCCTTGTCTTTGTTGATAAACATCTTTCAGGAAATTGCCCCAAAATGTGAGTGTGGATTACTGAGTGAATTAATATAGGTTTTCATAATGTGGTTACCTGAAATATTAGTGACAAAGACATTCTTCCTGAGTGGCTTTACTGAAGCTTTGTGTGCCTGCTACTCTCCATATTTACTAGTCTAATGAAGGCAATATCTATTGGCCCCAAATTTAATATTTAAGTATTGGCCTTTTGTTGCTTAGTATGTTTTCTTGCTCTGCAGGAAACAGCACTCTTGTTGTTCCTGCATTGGAATAATAACTAAGTGGAGGAAATGGGTTTTGTCTAAAGCATGGCAAGGTACCTGAATGCGTTAATGCAGGGGTGAAGTTCTTTTTGAATTTTTATTGAAGTTTTTGTGGTGAAATTAATTAATAAAACTATAAGGTTAGATTTTTATTGCTGCATTTGAGGTACTGTATATGGTTATCCCAGTAATGATGAGATGATCATCATCTCCAGACAGTAAAGGAATTAAGTTGTGCTTCCAAGAATCTTGTTTTTCTCTTAATATGTTTCCAGTGCTTTCAAATGTATTTATCTGTTCAGTGAACAATCTAAAAAAAAAGCAAAGAAACCAAAGCCAAAATCAAAACCAAAACAAATCTGCCAAGTTTGTCACACTTCCCCTTTCTTTGTTTTGGGACAAAAGTAATTTCCAAGAGATGTATGGTTCTTTAGCTTGTGGTTTGTCTTTCCTCACCACTCTCAGATCTCACTGGCATTTTCAGACTTGCCTCATGCCAAGGACAGATGTTAACTTGAGCAGAAGAAATTTCAAGAACTCAGAGCAATTAGTGAGCGCAACATATGACTTGCTGAGCAAGAATTATGCTCATGGATTTATATATTCTCAGTCCTCCCAAGAGCCCTACGTAACTGATGTCATGTCCCCCAAAGGCACAACAGAAGAAATTACTCCTTAACTATCTACCATGTGCATGTGAGAACTTTGAAAAAAAAATCAAACGGACCAACTATGTCAGGAGACAAATTTTGTATCTCCAGTCATCCAGGAGAAGCAATATTTTCACATCATGCTGAAGACAGGGACATATTTCAAATAACAATGTGTGAGGATTAATGTCTACTGTTGAGTCTTAAAGAGGAAGGTCACCTTCAAATATTAATTGGTAGATTTAATTTAATTTTCAGTTTATTCAGATTTTATTTTTTAATTAATTAATTAATTAGTTTGTTTGTTTGTTTTAATTGTTCTTCAAGTACAATTTTCTATCATTTATTCCCAACCTAGTCCACCCACCCAGCCTTCCCCACCTCCCTCTCATTTCCACCTGCCCCAAGTTTTTGTCCATGTGTCCTTTATACTTGTTCCTGTAAACCCTTCCCCTTTTCCCCTGAAATTCCCTCCCCTCTCCCCTCTGGTCATTGTCAGCCTGTTCTCTATTTCAGTGTCTTTGTTTATATTTTGTTTGTTTCTTTGTTTTGTTGATTAGGTTCCTGTTAAAGGTAAGATCATATGGTATTGGTCTTTCGAGGCTTGGTTTGTTTCACTTAGCATAATGCTTTCCAGTTCCATCCATGGAACTTTGCTGTCACAAAGGGTAGGAGCTCCTTCTTTCTTTCTGGGGCATAGAATTCCATTGTGTAAATGTACCATAGTTTTTTGATCCATTCATTTACTGATGGGCTCCTAGGTTGCTTCCAACACTTGGCTATTGTAAATTGTGCTGCTATGAACATTGGGGTGCATAGGTTCTTTTGAATTGGTGTTTCAGGATACTTAGGACATAATCCTAGCAGTGGAATAGCTGGGTCAAAAGGCAGATCCATTTTTAGTTTTCTGAGGAAGTTCCATACTGCTTTCCATAGTAGTTGTACCAGTCTGCAATGCCACCAACAGTACACGAGGGTCCCTTTTTCTCCACAACCTCTGCAACACTTGCTGTTTGTTGCTTTGTTTATGATGGCCATTCCGACTGGTGTGAAGTGGTATCTCATTGTGGTTTTAATTTTCATCTCTCTGATGGCTAGCAATATGGAACATCTTTTCATATGTCTCTGGATCTTGTGTATGTCCTCATTGAAGAAGTGTCTGTTCAAGTCCTTTGCCCATTTTTTAATTGGTTTGTTTGTGTTCTTAGAGTGGAGTGGTGTAAGTTCTTTACATATTTTGGAGATCAAACCCTTGTCTGAAGTATCATTGGCAGATGGGTTTTCTCATATGGTTGGTTCTCTTTTTATTTTAATACTGTTTATTTCAGCTGTGCAGAAGCCTTTTATTTTGATAAGATCCCATTTGTTCATTCTTTCCTTTATGTCCTTTGCCCTGGGGGACATATTAGTGATAATGTTGCTGCGTGAAATATCTGAGATTTTCTTGCCTATGTTCTCCTCTAGGACTTTTATGGTGTCATGACTTATATTTAAATCTTATATCCAAGCCTGGCTGGTGTAGCTCAGTGGATTGGGCGTGGGCCTGGAACAAAAATGTCCCAGGTTCGATTCCCAGCCAGGGTACATTCCTGGGTTGCAGGCCAGAACCCCCAGCAACCACAGATTGATATGTCTCTCTCTCTCTCCCCCTCCCTTCCCTCTCTTAAAAAAAATAAATAAAATCTAAAAAAAAAAATAAATCTTATATCCACCTTGAATTTATTTTTGTGTATGGTGTAAGCTGGTGCTCGAGTTTCATTTTTTTGCACATAGCTGTCCAGTTCTCCCAACACCATTTGTTCAAGAGGCTATTGTTACCCCATTTTATGTTACTGCCTCCTTTGTCAAATATTAATTGACAGTGGAGACTAGGGTTTATTTCTGGGCTCCCTGTTCTGTTCCATTCATCTATGTGCCAGTTTTTATGCCAGTACTAAGCTGTTTTGATTACAGTGCCCTTGTAATACAGTTTGATATCAGGTATTGTGATCCCTCCTACTTTGCTTTTTTTTTTTTTTCTCAAAATTGCAACAGCTATTCGGGGTCCTTTATGGTTCCATATACATTTTTGAAGTGTTTGTTCTATGTTTGTGAAATATGTTGGTACTTTAATAGGTATTGCATTGAATGTGTAAATTGCTTTGGGTAGTATGGAGATTTTGATGATGTTAATTCTTCCGATCTATTAACACTGTATGTTTCCAATTTTTGTGTCTTCCTTGATTTCTTCCTTCAGTGTTGTGTCATTTTCTGCATACAAGTCTTCTACCTCTTTGGTTAGATTTATTTCTGTTTTTTTTTATTTTTATTTTTGCTATATTGAATAGGATGTTTTCTTGATTTCTGCTTTTTCATTGTTGGTATACAAAAATACCTTTAATTTCTGGATATTGATTTTCTATCCCACTGTTTTGCCAAATTTGTCTATCAGGTCAAGCAGTTTTTGGTGGAGTCTATAGGATTTTCTACGTACACTATCATGTTATCTGCAAACAATGACAGTTTTGTTTCCTCCTTTCCAATTTGGATGCCTTTTATTTCCTTTCCTTGTCTGACCTCTGTGGCTAAAACTCCCAATACTATATTGAATATAACTGGTGAAAGTGGACAGCCTTGTCTTGTTCCTGATCTTAGCGGAAAAGATTTTAATTATTGCCCATTGAATATGATGTTGGGTGTAGGTGTCTTGTAAATGGCCTTTATTATGTTGAGTAATGCTCCCTCTATTCCCACTTTGCAGAGTATTTTTATCATAAATAGGTGCTGTACTTTTTTAAATGCTTTTCCCACATCTATTGATATGATCATGTGATTTTTGTCTTTGCTTTTATTTATGTGATGTATTACATTTACTGATTTGCGAACACTGAACCTTCCTTGCATCCCTGGGATAAATCCCACTTGTTCATGTTGTATGATCTTTTTAATGTGTTGTTGGATGCGGTTTGCCAATGTTTTGTTCGGAATTTTAGCATGTATGTTCATCAGCAATATTGGCCTGAAGTTTTCTTTCTTTGTTGTGTCTTTATCTAGTTTTGGGATTAGGATGATGCTGGCATCATAAAAAGAGTTTGAGAGTCTTCCTTCATTCTAAATTTTTTGGAATAGTCTGTGAAGGATAGGGGTTATCTCTTCCTTAAATGCTTTGTAGAATTCTCCTGTGAAACCATCTGGACCAAAACTTTTGTTTGTTGGGAGTTTTTTGATTTACTGCTTCAATTTTATCTGCTGTTATTGGTCTGCTCAGCCATTCTGCCTCTTCTTTATAGAGTTTTGGAAGATTATATTTTTCTAGAAATTTGTCCAATTTACCTAGGTTTTCAAATTTCTTGGCATACTGTTCTTCATAGTAATTTCTTACAATTCTTTGTATTTCTCTGTTATCAGTTGTAATCTCTCCTCTTTCATTCCTGATGGTGTTTATTTGGATCCTTTCTCTTTTTTTCTTGATGAGTAGTATGCTAAAATGCTTGTCAATTTTGTTTATTTCCTCAAAGAACCAGCTCCTAGATTCATTGATCCTTAGAATTGTGCTTTTAGTCTCTATGTCATTTAATTCTGCTCTGATCTTGGTTGATTCCCTCCTTCTACTTTCCCTGGGCTGTCTTTTTTGTTGTTCTTTGAGTTCTTGTAGGTATAGGGTTTGGTTGTTTGTTTGGAATGTTACTGTCCTTTTTAGGTAGGCCTCTATCACTATGACCTTCCCTCTCAGGATTGCCTTTGTTGTGTCCCATAAGTTTGGTGTTGCTGTGAGTTCATTTTTTGTTTCCAGGAACTTTTTGTTTTTTTCCCTACTTTCATTCTCGACCCCTTCATTGTTTACTAGCATGCTATTCAATCTCCATGATTTTGAGTGTTTTGGGTTTTTTCCCTTGGGGTTGGTTTGTAGTTTCAGTCCCTAGTTGTCAGAGAAAATGCTTGGTATGATTTCAATTTTCTTGAATTTGTTGAGTTCTGCTTTGTGTCCTATCATGTGATCTATCTTTGAAAATGTTCCACGTGCATTTGAAAAGAATGTGTATTTAGCTTGTTTGGGATGGAGGGCTCTCTATGTATCAGTTAAGCTCATTTCATCTAGGGCATTGTTCAATGCCACAATATCTTTGTTGATATTTTGTTTGGAAGATCTGTCCATTTTTGACAGTGGGGTGTTAAAATTTTCTACTATAATTGTGTTGCTGTCAATATCTTTCTTGAAGTCTTCTAAGATTTTCTTTATGCATTTGGGTGCTCCTGTATTGGGTGCATATATGTTTACAACATTTATGGTGTCTTGATGGATTCTCCCCTTGAGTATTATGTAGTGACCTTTTGAGTCTCTCCTTATGGCTCTTTTTGGAAGTCTATTTTGTCTGATATGAGTATTGCTACCCTGGCTTTCTTTCCCTGTCTATTTGCTTGGAAAATTTGTTTCTAGCCCCTCCCTTTCAGTCTGTGTAGGTCTTTTGTTCTGTGGTGAGTTTCTTGAAGGCAGCATATGTGTGATTCATTCTTTCTTATCCATTCAGCTATTCTATTCTTTGGATTGGAGCATTTAATCCATTTACATTTAAGGTTATTATTGATAGGTACTTATTCATTGCCATTTAAATACCTGTGTTCCTCTGTCTCTCTCTTCTCCTTCCTTTCCTGAAAGCAGTCCCTTTAACATCTCTTGCAGAGCTGGTTTGGTGGAGGTGTATTCTTTCAGACTTCTTTTGTCTGGGAAGCTCCTTATTTGGCCTTCTGTTTTGATTGAGAGCCTTGCTGGGTAACATAGTCTTGGTTGCACACATCTGGTTCTCATCACTTGGAATATTTCTTGCCATTCTCTTCTGGCTTAGAGCGTTTCCATTGAGAACTCAGCTACTAACCCTACTGGGGCTCCCTTGTATGTTACTTCTTGTTTCTCCCTTGCTGCTTTTAAGATTCTCTCTTTTTCTTGGTATTTTGCCATTTTAATTATGATATGTCTTGAAGTGGGCCTCTTTGGGTTCCTCTTGATTGGGACTCTCTGTGTTTCCTGGATTTGTGTGACTTTTTTTCTCATCACATTAGGGAAGTTTTCCACCATTACTTTTTTCAAATAGGTTTTCTATCCCTTGCTCTTCTTTCTGGTATCCCTAGTATACGGATATTATTATGTTTCATTTTGTCTTGCATTTCTCTTCATCCCTCTTCATTCTTTCTGAGTCTCTTTTTCTTTTCTTGCTATTTTTGGGTGTTTTCTTCTACTTTGTCCTCTACTTCGCTGATCTGAGCTTTTGCTTCATCTATCCTGCTTTCCATTCCTTCTACTATGTTGTTCAGTTCAGAAATTGTATTCTTCATTTCCTCTTGGCTCTGTTGATATTTTCTATTTCCTTTTCGATGCTGATATAGTTAGCAGTGAGTTCATTATAGCTTCCCTCTGGTTTCTGGTAGCTCATTGTGAGATCATTGAGCTTCCTGATAATCATTGCTTTGAACTCAATATCTGATAGTTGAATTGCCTCTATTTCCTTTAGCATTATTTCTGAGGCTTCCTCCTTTTTCTTTCTTTTGGGATTGTTTCTTTGTCTTCCCATTGTTTGTGAGACTCTTCTTGTTAGCCTCAGCTTCTTAAATTGATCTGTTCTGGCTCCCTGTGTTTATGGTGTTAACTTCTGTGGTAGAATACCTGTGAGATTCCGTGGTTCAGTCTCCTTGATCACCCGAGCTCACTGGTTTGGGCTGTCATTTGAGTTGGCTCTGTGTTTGTCTTTGGGTTTTGATTGTTGTTGGCTCTTCCTTTGGTGGGTCCTTCCCACCACCTGGTTAAATGAGGGTTACTCTGTTCACCTCCTCTTTTATTTTGTTGTGTTGTTGAGTGAAGGTTGTATTGAAGCTGGTTCTTCTGTGTGTGTAAGGTTTTGAGGATTCCCTCTTGCTCTTGTTCAGTTGATTTTACTGGGTAGTGTCTCCACTGTTAGCTGTATTTCCAGGTAAGTCCTGGATTGAGGTTTGTATGGTTTCCACCCCCTCCTTTACCTTCTTTTGTTGTTATCTGTTAGTGGTTCCTTTGTTGTTGTTGTTGGGTTTCCTCTTCCAGTAGGTATCTTGGTGTTCACAGCTTCTCCGTACTCTTTTTTGTGGTAAGTTGGAGGGGGATTGCAAAATGGTTTAAGACACAAGAGAGTATTCTATGATATTTGCAGTAGTAGCCAGTAGAGAAAAGATAGGAGATCCTTTGGCTATGTATAGTGTTAACTGTGATCTTCCACCCAATTGACCGAATTTTAGAAAGGATGGAAAGAAGATAAGACTGTTGTTCGGGAAGGAAGGATTGTGAGTTGGATCTAGAAAGCAGTGAGATTTGGGGAGGTCAGATTCTGAGGTAAGGTGAGAGTAAAGGATAGTAAAGAGGTGTAGTGTGTGAGAGAATAGAGTTAACCACTACATTAATAGAATTCAGGAAACTGTGAAGTGGGCTAGGATCTGGGAGGGGTGTTGTGAAGTGTTTACAATTATATGGAACAGCTATTATTTACAATAATATTAGACCAACAATCATATGACAGAATCTGTGATCTAGATATCAAGAATAGGGATTATAGGACCTTGAGTAGTGTGCTAATGGGACACAAGTGAAGTGAAGGACGGTAAATTAACAATATACTATGAAAGACATATCAGGGGAAAACTGTCAAATGATACAATATAATCTGCCTAGCAAAGCAGAATACACAGAAAGAAGAGGAATACAAAAATACTATTAAAATAAAAGATAAAGTAAAAACATTTAAAAAATAATAATACAAATATGCAATAACTTGTAGGTTCTCTGTAATAGCAGAGTGAAATTTGTCTCACTGCTGCAACTGTTATGCCCTTTCTTTGGGTCCAACTCTGGTCTTTTCACAGTTCCAAGGTTTTTTTGGTTTTTTGGGGGTTTTTTTTGGTCTCAGTTGTAGTATTAAAAAAAAAGGGCTGACCAAAGTAGGGAAAAGATATAAAATTGGAGGAAAGAAAGGAAGAAGGAATAAAACAAGAAAGAAGGAAAGAGATGAAAAAGGAATTGAAGGCAAAAAAATAATAAAAATTAAAAATTATTAAAAAATAAAAATAGAATAAAATTTAAAAGCCTCTTGGTTTCAAAGTGGCCAAACCAGTTTTTCTGGTCTTGCTGGCTCCAGCAGGCTGAGAGGGGATTGGTATGGCTTTTCTTCCTTCCCTATCTGTTCTCAGTCAGCTGCTCATGCTGTCTGGGGAGCTATCCTGGCACCTCTCCCCTGCGCCTTGTGTGTGGGATCCAGACCTTTCCCCAGTGTTACCGCTGTGGGCTGGGGTGCGGGAGTGCACTTGGGCACTCAGCCAGGCTATCTCACCCTTCCCAGTGCTATGGGGGTGCACAGGGTCTTCTGCACAAGCACAAGTTTCTGTGCGACCTTGGGATCTCTGTGGTGGCTGGGTGGCAGGGAGGCCGGAGCAATTGCTATAGGAGAATTCCCCAAACAGTGTCTGTCTTTTCACTTTTTCTCTTTGAGAAATTCCTCCTACTCAAGCCTGCTACTCCATACAGTGGCCTGGATTCTCCCACAGCCCAGTTCTCCAGCCAGACCGGTGACTATGGGAGTCAGGGCCCGTCACTGTGTGACTATCAAGTCTGCTGGTGTCCACAGTCTCCGCCGGGTGCTCACAGCCCCTGTGTGTTTGCTAGCAACCAGGTGCTGATCCCAGTGCTGATCAGACCTTGTTTGGTTGGGGAGGGAGCAGTTGGCCCAGCTCTCTCCCAAGAACTCTGTGGCAAACCCAGCAGCAGGTGCCTGGCCTGGGGCTGCAGTTCCCCTGATCCCCCGAGCTGCTCCCTGGGACCTTATTGTTCTGAAGCATTCACCTTACCATCTGGTTTTTTGGTTCAACTACAATTTTTGGTCTCTTATTTCATATGCTGAGGTACTGTTGGTTGTTTGCTCTTTTACTCTGTAGATCGGCTAGAATTTTCTCCCGTGTGTAGGGGAAAGTGGAATCTGCCCCTCCTACCCCGACACCATCTTCCTCTCTCTCTTATTTTTTTCTTAAATCATGTTTATTGTTATGTTATTACAGTTGTCCTAAATTTTCTCCCTTTGCCCATCCCACCTCCCATTCCCACAGTCAGTTGCCACACTGTTGTCCATGTTCATGGGTCATTCATATGTTCTTTGTCTAGTCATTTCCCCTTCTTTCCACAATTATCTTTTTATCAGGTAAGATATTGTAAGTTTGAATTTAGTAGTAAACAAAAAGAAAGAAAAGGAAAGGTCTTCCTCTATGTCATGTCTCCCTGTGGTCTTTACTGTAAAATGGTAAAGTGCTAAGACTACCTGCTGTGCTCTGCTTGTGCAAACCAGAGGGTTTTATTCCATAATAATAGAATGAAGTATTTATCCCAGAGTATCCTATCCTTCTGTGATGACCACAGACCAATGTTTGTACCTGACCTTCATTCACTGGAGACTTAAGAGTCAGTGTTTACAAAGCACTATCACATGACCACAGTGGTTTCCTACCAATGATTTTGATGTACCATCCAGTTTGCATTTGTCTAGTGTTATGTCACCTTGTTGACCAACTTGGTCATCTCAAGGAGCATTAACATATTATTTAGAGGTATTTGGTATAGATCTTTGTTCTGTCACACCAAAAATGAACAGACTCTCAAAAACAAAAACAAATTCAAGAGAGGATACTCCCTAGGTGAACAAAAAATTATTTTAGCAAGTATTTGTTTTTATCTGTGGTTTCCATGGTGAATATTATGAGTGTAAAGAAGCACTGTGGATCCAATTAATACTGCACATCATTGTAGGTATGATTAATGATTACTTGCTTTTCACATTCACCTAGAATAAAGTTGTCTATGGAAGTTTTACTTCAATAAGAAATATCATTGAAGGCTTGCTGATACACTGTAATCCAGAAACTTTCAACCTTTTACATCTCATGTCACACATAAACTAATTAATACAATTCTTTGGCACACCAAAAAATATATTTTTGGCTAATCTGTTGAAAAATAAGAATAATTTTGATTCATTCACATGAGATGGCTATTGTTGTGACAAAAGCCCTTTTGTCATTTTTAATTTGACAATCTGAAGGAAAACAGGTAAGTGTCCCTGATCGAATAGTCAGGTATGGAGTATTTTAAAAATTCTTATGGGACACCAGTTGAAAACTGCTGCTCTAAATAGTCATGCTTGAGTCTCCGCTGTTTTTTGGAAAGATGTATTACCCATTTCAATTGAGAATTATCACTGGTCATTTTTTTAGCATTCCCTTACCTTTATTTCAATTACAATTTACATTCAAATTATTTTATATTAGTCTCGAGTGTATAGCATAGTGATTAAACAGTCATAGATTTTACAAAGTGATCCCCCTAATATTTCCAATATTCACCTGGCTCCAGACATAGTCATTATAATATTATTTATTCTACTTCCCCTAATGTATTTTACAACCCCAAGACTATTTTGTAACTATGAATTTGTACTTCTTAATTCCTTCACCTTTTTTGTCTAGTTCCCCAACTCCCCTCCCCTATGGCAACCATCAGCCTGTTCTCTGTGTCTGTAAGTCTGTTTCAGTTCTGGACAATTCTTGATGATGTTCATAAATGTTTCTTGATTAATGAACAACAGTGACATTAAGAATGGCCAACTCAAGATGACCCGTAATCTTTTTTTTTAAAGATTTTATTTATTTATTTTTAGGGAGGGGAGGGAGAGAGAGACACACACACATGCACACACATCAATGTGCAGTTGCTGGGGGTTATGGCCTGCAACCCAGGAATGTACCCTGGTTGGGAATCGAACCTGGGACACTTTGGTTCCCAGCCCGCGCTCAATCCACTGAGCTACGCCAGCCAGGGCTCCGTAATCTTAATGACATTGATCTATAGGCCATGGAACAAATTTTGACCATAAAAACCGTAGATCTTTCTTAACTTACCTGATATTTTACAATTAAAAATAACTACCCACTTCTCAATCATTTGGAAAAATAGCTTTTCATGATAAATGAGGTAAAAGAGAATTTGAAGAAAAATCATCATTCATTTTTATTATTCTAACATTTGTTTGAAAGACTAAGGCACAAATCAAATATTTATTTTTTAGAGCATGCTATTTTTTTACTATGCACTTAACGTTTATGTTTTGTGGTCTTTCTATTTGTATATAAATCACAGGGTTTATTATTAATAGTTTTCTCTTTACTCATAAATGTGATTGCCAGTAGCTTAATGCCACAAGTAACCTAGCAAAAAGTCACTTCTCCAAGTAAAAATAAATGCAAACAATATGTTATGGAAAAAAAGTGTTCAACTTTAGAATACTGGGGCATGTGTACTATTGAAACTCAAGCTGAAATCTTCTAATTTGGGGGAAGTTGCATGACAATTGGTATTAAGTTTCCTAGTAATAATACATTGCCTTCATTCTGAAAAATATGTCATCTGTTTTCAGACCACATCACAGTTGACAGGTAACTAACTGAGTGTGCATAGGTGAGACCAGTATCTTGGCATGTTATCACTGTTTGGTGCATGACTTTACTGGATGAAGTTTTCACTATAACCTCACTAACAGTGACACATTCCTAGTCTCTTACATACTTTTAGAATGAATATTTGTTTTATTTTCAAGGTATCGTGCTTAAAGTTTTGCACCTTCAGGAGACTGATTTCTTAAAAATGCCACAAAATATTCCACCTTGTGTTTTACATTTTAAGACATTGATATATTTAATATTGGTTTTGTTTGGTGGAGTCAACTTCTACAATTGCTGTTTATTTTCACCAAGAGAATAACTCCCTTTTGTTTAGGTTGTAAGGCCACGTGAAAGTGTGTCAGTGTAAGGCTTCCTTGGACTGTCACTTACTGGACAGGCTCAGGTGCAGAAGGAGCAACTTCCACTACACAGCACCCTGCTGCCTGGTCCCAAAGCGTGATGACTCAGCTTTTCTCAGGTGGCCAAGCAGCTCACTTCATTTTGAGAAATCTTAGATGCCTGTGAAAGACTGAGATAAGGGACTGCATGATGGGACATGCACTGAACATACAACTATGCACTTAAAACTAATGCATAGAAACTAAAACCAGCCAGCATCTGCTCTCTGCTGATGATTTTACCCCCAAGATATCCTAGGTTTTTTAAATCTAACCTTAAATGACTCTAAATTGTTGCTGTAGTCACCACTGGGATATGAGCTCAACTCTACCATCTCTTTCTCATGGACCTCCTAGATGGCCCCTCCACGGTGAAGAGGATAATAAAAATCATGAGATCCTTAGATACAAGGCCAAGCTTACTTAAGAACATCTGATTTTATCTTTATGTGAAAAGTTGCCCACTTACTTTATTTGGATTGAAGTTATTTACTTTTAATATAGAAGAATATTCTTTGCATGAGAAATATTTCCCTGCCCTTGAAGATACCTAGCTGCAATTGGGTAGACAAGTTACCTGGAATTGTATCCAGAATGTTTTGATGGAATCCCTTAGGCACGCTGTATGCACGTGACTCATTACAGCTTGAGTTACTGACCAGGTGTCCAGGAAACAGATATTTTATGTGTGACAAATGTCCATTTCTTTCATTTCAGCCAGATTTCCGAGCGGGTCACAGTGTGGAAAAAGTACCAACCTTTGTTTGAGGTCAAGTTCCTAGAAGGCAGGAATGCTCTTGTTTGTAATTGTATCCAGTATGTACTGCAGTGCCTTATAAACTGTTACCTTGCAACAAATACTTCATCTTTATTTTTTCAGTTAGCATTTTTAGGTATATTAGAAAGATTTGTAACAACCACTGAAATTACATTTAAATAACCCAAACTATAGAACACACGTTAAAAAGAGATAAGATCCTTGTGAAAAAAAAAAAAGGCAAAACCTTTAAATAACATATGCCCTTGTAGAAGGAATAAAGTTTAGAGGTCCGCTATAGACATAATTCATTATAATAAAGTCATTGTCACTTTGTGAATTTGATCACAAAGGAACATTGTTTGCATTGCAGGTGTGGCTGCAGAAGTATGGCTACCTGCCCCCAACAGATCCCCGGATGTCAGTGTTGCGTTCAGCAGAGACCCTGCAGTCTGCCCTGGCAGCCATGCAGCAGTTCTATGGCATCAACATGACAGGCAAGGTGGACCGGAATACCATTGAGTAAGTTGCCAATCCTGCCCTTTCTCTGTGTGTCCTTCTGCCAGACCATGTCATCTGAAAACCTGTAATGAACTACAGCAACCTCAAATGGAGTTGCTATTATGAAGTGTCCTTTGGATTTAACTTTTTAAAACTCCTGTCATCCGAGATGCCAGATTTACTCATCTGAATTTAGCAGCATATTTTCAAAACAGGAAAGAAAATAAGAATGGGGAGAGGGAGAGTCACAGTGGGCCCAGCTGCAGCCATTATAAGAAGAGGCACCATCAATGATGTGTTGGCTGGCTGTACAGTTGTGGAGGGTGTATGGGCACATCTCATCCCTGTTAATGTCACAGCAGCTACTTGAAATTGATCAAATTAGAATATTGACCCTAAGGAAAATGGAAGCAGTCCAAATCAGGGCTCTTTGGGGAAGAGGGTAGCAGAGAGCCAGTCATTAGTTAACTAGCCTCCCATGAGTGACAATTCTCTAATTGTGTTAAATCAAGGAGAGATTTTCCTTGAAAAGTCACTTCTTTCAATTGTTTATTAACTCTTTAATAATGTTTGTCATTTTATTTATTGATTTATCAATCATTCCTTCATGTATATATTCAACCAGTCATTCTTTACTGGGTATTTTATAAGTGCAAGAGGCAGAGACAGCCTCAGAAGACTTGGTCTCTTCTTCAAAGGGACTTGAACTTAAGGGGTGGCTAGACATAGTCATGAATTGTTTTAGCACAGGTGGAACTTCCCAACATCCTGAAAAGCATTATGACTTCTGGAGAGCACAGGAGGAAGTGATTAATTCCTTCAGTTTAGGGAAGCTTTGTTTGTATTTATTGAGTCCTTGATACAAAGTAAACCTCTCTCATCCTTTACTTTGATCATCATATGTCAACTGTCCATAGCAGGAAGGATAGGGATGCATTTTTTATCTCTATTTTTTCAAATAAAGGAACAAAGTTAATAAAGAAGCAGAGTCCAAAGTAGCCACAGAATCTGGACCTGTTGATGTTTAGTTGGAGAACTTTTATCATGCTGTGTTCCTTGATAAGGACACATTTTCCTTTTCAATTCTTTTTTTTTAATCATCACCTGAGGATATATTTATTGACTTTAGAGAGAGGAAGGGGGAGGATGGAAAGAGGGGGTAGAGAGAGAGAGAGAGAGAGAGAGAGAGGGAGAGAGAGAGAGAGATGTGAGAGAGAAACATCAATTGGCTGCCTCCTATACATACCCTGATCAGGATTGACCCAGAATCCTAGGTATGTTCTCTGACCAGAGATCAAACCCACAGCCTTTTAATGTACGGCATAATGTTCCAACCAAGTGAGCCACCCAGCCAGAGTAGGACAAATATCTACTTTTTTTGTTGTTTTTTTTTTTAAGAAACATGCTGGTTTTTTTTAAGATTTTATTTATTTATTTTTAGAGAGGGAAGGGAGGGGGAGAGAGAGAGAGAAAGAGAGAGAGAGAGAGAGAAAGAGAGAGAGAGAGAGATCAATGTGCGGTTGCTGGGGGTTCTGGCCTGCAATCCAGGAATGTACCCTGGCTGGGAATCGAACCTGGGACACTTTGGTTCCCAGCCTGTGCTCAATCCACTGAGCTATGCCAGCCAGGGCTTAACTATCTACTTTTTAACCTTAAATGCCTATAATATTTGGGCTCAGACATATATAACTAATCCTGACATATTAAACTAATTTAATATGTAATTTTAAAATTATATTTTTTGCATTCTAATGCTTAGTGCAGATGTTTATCTTGCTATTTGTATTTCATCAAAAGCACATGAGATAAAGGTTTAGAGAGTAAACATCAAATCAGTTTGAAAAAATAAACATGTTACCTCTCCAAGCATTCTTAATAGACCCCTAAATATTAACTTTGATTTACATCTGGGAAAATAGGATCAAGAATTAATGCATTCTATAACAATGAGAGACATTATCAATATAAGGAAAAAAATGTGGGTATTTTCTATTTTCTCTCTAATCATTTCAATTCTTTCTTCAAACTTTCATTTTAACACATCATGTATCTCTTCAAAAACTTCCAGGTTTTTGTAGCTGTGTGTAGTACAGAATTCCTCTTAAATTAGAACTCTCCATCCCTGTTGGGGTCCGCCTTGCCTGGTCACAGGAAGCTGTAACCCCCATGGCTAAGGCTGAGTAAGAGACCTCTGGACCAGGAGACACTAAGGAGACAAAGCTTATTTCCCTAGCAGAAGCGCTGCTTCTGTTCCTTGCCTGGCCCCCAATGCTTGATCAGTTAGCTAATGATGGGTAAGATTCCCCAAAGGGGGAATCGCCTAAGACAGGCATGATCATGTGGAGGCCTCAGTGAAGGACTTGGGGGGCTGTGGAAATGAAGAGGTGATGGACATCAACCTCTGCCCCCTTGGCTTTGTCAAAGCCTGAGTCCTTGTTCTAGCTGTGAAAAATCCAAGTATCCTGACTTCCTTTGTCTCCTCTGCCTGACTCAGGCCTGCGGAAATAACAGGGGCAGTGCAGTCCAGACCACAGTTGGCGGACCCCCAGGGTAATCAGGCCTGGGACATAGAATATGCAAGATCCTGTGAGATCTGCTTGCTGGAGGATGCTCTTGAATTAGAATATGAAGGCATGGGCAGGAAACAAAACTAGCCTTTTAGGTCCTGTAGTCTTTTTAAGTGATAAAACCCCAAAATCTCAGCCCCGAATCCCAGCGGGAGATCTGCCAACCCCTTTGAAAACTACCTACTTGTTTTATCTTCCCTGCCAGACTGTAATCCACAAACTGTATCTGTATCCTTAATAAAAGCCTGTTCCGGCAGGAAAATGGGGCGTTCTCCACTAGAGAGAGTGGCCGTTTCGTCCCTACTCTTCCACATGACTCATCATCCATGTGTATTTTCTCATGTTTCGAGCATCTGCAGCAGCAATGGATACTGCTGGCCGGTATCCGCCACACATCCCTACATTTTACAAAGTGCTCTGCACACCCTTCTTGTTCCCTAATGCAGAACTGTTCTCTTCTAATTAAGTTTATGAAAAATATGATACACTGTCAAAACATACAATAAATTGAGACTTTGGGAAAATTACTTTTTTGATTTTTATTTAAAATATGCTTATTGTTACATACTAAAATTAAGAAAGTAGAGTCTTATAGAAGATGTCATTGGTTTATCGAGCTCCCGCTGGTCATTAGAAGAACTCAGGATGGAGAAGTTTTGTTTTTTTTTTCTTTTTAATTTTTATTGTTATTCTATTACAGTCATCCCAGTTTTCCTTCCCTTGCTCTCCTATGCCCAGCCACCTCCACTCCCACAGTCAATCCCCACACCATTGTCATTATCCATGGGTCATGCAAATGTGTTCTTTGACTAGTCCCCTCCTCTTCTTTCCACCATTACGCCCTCCCTAGTCCCCTCTGGCCCCTATCAGTCTGTTCCACATTTCCATAAAAAGGCAAAAAAGGTCTATGTGTGGAGATGCTGAAAGGTTGAAAGGTCCTGTTCAGGATTGAGTTGAACCCCCTGTGGAAGGGGTCTAGGTCCGAGAGTCTGTGGTCCTTCTTAGAGAGGTGTGGGGGACATGGTGTTTTCCTGGTACAGTGGCTCAAATTCCAGACCAGGAGAAACATGTCAATAGGTTGGCATTAAATCAGCATTTCAGTGAATTACAGCATTAGAGAGAGAAGACAGCAGGCAGCCTTTAATTGAAAACCAACCAGTGCTTTGGCTGTTTTTGGTGTTTTTACTTTTTAAACAAAATTTTGTCCTAATTTAAACTTTTCAAAATTGGAAATGCCTTTTTTCCTTTTAAATTTGGTATTTCTGTAGTTTTCTAGGTGAACCCACTAAAGCCTTATTAAAGCTCATCATCTTCTTCCTCCACTGCCATGCTTCCTCTCTCCTCTGTCCCACTGAAATTGTCACTCATCTTAGACACTCTGTCACTTCTTTTGCCTCCTTGTTGCTCAGGTATTCAGCTCAAAGACTAAAATCTCCATAATTATACTACTTAAGCAATTGTCTGTGCTTTTGTTATCTTAAGTGAATGTGTGCTAACAATCCATGCTACAATGGCCCTCAGTTAATTTATACAGTCAAATTATAAGGTGTGAGATTTTATCTAAACCTTATTTCATAAAATATGCACTATAATTATGGACTTAAACATTTTGCTCTGTGTTGAAATGTCTTAGCATTTGTTTTCAGATGCTATAAACTTTTATCTAATTTTAGACTCTTGTCAAGATCAATTGTTTTAAAATTAAATAACAGTACCCTCTTCTGGCAAACAGACATTTGGTACATTTAGTCTATAGTTCTTGGGTAATTAAAAACAACAATGCCATTTGTGGTAATCTGTATATCATGTTAAAGAAATTAATCATTTTCAAGCAACTGATGTAGTTATTACCTTAAATGGTGTATTGTATTGCTTTTATATTAATTAACATTGGTGTTGGAGAGATAGCAATAAATACATATGCCACCACCCCCAAATTAGCTCATTAATACATATTGCAATGGTTCTTTCAACTGATAAGTTTCTTAGCTAATTTTTGTGAGCAAGTTCACTTAATTTCCTAATAAAAAGGATATAGTTAGCAAGAAGAGAAAAACATAATAAGGATATAATGAAAATGAGTCAAATATGTTTTTCTAATGTTAATAATAAGTATTTTTTTTCAATTTTAGTTTTTCTTTTATGTGTGCACAGTGTTATGCATTGAAGCTTAATAGGATATCATTTTCAAGGTGATTTTTCTTTTGGATCTATACACACATACACCCACATTGGATGATTTGGGTAATTCTGTTTTATTTATTCAAACCATGCCCAGAAATGTATAATTAAAATTAACTTGACTGAAAAGGGAGCTATTTGCAAAGAATGATTATGAAACTGTAGAGGTATTTGAACTCATAATTTGAAAATTAAAATGTGTATTTAACTATATCAAAAAGCACAAATATTTTGGCTTAATTATCAGTATCTTTCATGATTTTTCATGGATATAAAAGATTCATCAGTAATTTAAGTTCTTTACATGATATATTCTAGGCATACTAGCAATACTCAAACACTATAACATTGTAGGATTGGCGTATCCTCACTTGGCCACTACAGCAGTATGACTGAGAGCAAAATGAGCAGTGGCCTAAGATTTGTGTCCTTAAAGATTGGAGGTGGATGTTTACAGACACATTGACACTAACTAGCTTTTGTTCACACTGCAGATCAAGGAGGCTTATTGTATTTATTCCCTGTGCTTGAGTAGTTAAGTATTTTAACTTTTCAACATTAGCCTTGTAAATAACACCTGTGTTGCAGGCAGCTTGTGAGTTGATAGAAAAAAAGAGCATGGACCAGATGGCTTCACAGGTGAATTTTACCAAACATTCTGAGAAGAACTAACATCTCTCCTCAAACTTTTTCACAGAATTCAAGAGGAGGGAAGACTCCCAAACTCATTTTATAATGCCAGCATTATCCTAATGCCAAAACCAGGAAAAGACACTGCAAAGGAAGAAAATTATAGGCCAGTATCACTGATGAGCATAGTTGCTAAAATCCTCAAAAAAATATTAGCAAACCAAATACAGCCATGCATCAAAAAGATCATAAACCATGATCAAGTGTAATTTATTCTGAGAATACAAGGATGGTACATCATTTGAAATCAATAAATGTGATTCATTACATAAAAAATGAAAGATAAAAACACATGATTATATAAATACATGCAGAAAAAACTTTTGATAAAATCCAGCATCGATGTATGATAAAAATTCTAAGCAAGTGGGAATAGAGGGAACATAACATGAAAATAATAAAGGCCAAATATGACAAACCCACTGCTAGCATCATATTCAAGGGAGAAAAACTGCAAGCATTCCCCTTAAGATAGGGAACAAGACAGGGTTGTCTGCTTTTACCTCTCTTATTCAACATAGTACTGGAAGTCCTAGCCACAGCAATCAGACAAGATGAAGAAATAAAAGGCATACAAATTGGAAAGGAAGAAGTAAAACTGTCTTTATTTGCAGATGACATGACACTGTATATGGAAAACCCCGAAGATTCCACCATGAAACTACTGGAACTAACAAATGAATTCAGCAAAGTCACAGAATAGAAAATTAATATTCATAAGTTAGTTACATTTTTATATGCCAATAATGAACTAACAGAAATGAAAATTAAGAAAAAATTTCATTCACAGTTGCTTCAAAAAGAATAAAACACCTAGTAATAAATCTAACCAAGGATGTAAAATTTTTCTGTACTCAGAAAATTACAAGACACTGTAGGAAGAAATTGAAGAAGATATAAATAAGTGGAAGCACATACTGTGTCCTTTGATAGGATAAATTAACATCATTGAAATGTCTATACTACCCAAAACAAACTATAGAGTCAATGTAATTCCTATCAAGATTCCAATGATGTATTTCACAGAAGTAGAAAGTATATTTCAAAAATTTATATGGAACCACAAAAGGCCCTGCCTAGCAACAGTGATCTTGAAAAAAAAGTTGGAGGAATTACTCTACTTAATACCAAACTATACTACAAGGTCATAGTAATCAAAGCAGCCAAGTACTGGCATAAAAACAGATACATAAATCAGTGGAACAGAATAGAGAGCCCAGAAATAAACCCACACCTTTATAGTCAATATTTGACAGAGGAAGCAAGCACATACAGTGAGCTAAAGATAGTTTATTCAATAATGTTGTTGGGAAAATTGGACAGATACATGCAGAAAAATGAAACTAGACCACTTTCTTATACCACACACAAGAATAAATTCAAAATTCAAAGACCGAAATCTTAGACATGAAACCATAAAAATCCTAAAAGAAAACATAGGCAGCAAAATCTTGGACATTACTCATGGAAAATTTTTATATGATATATCTCCCCAAGCAAGGGAAACAAAAGAAAAAGATAAACAAATGGGGCTTCATGAAAGTAAAAAGTTTTTGCACAGCAAAGGAAGTCATCAACAAAAGAAAAAGACAATCCACAGAACAGAACATATATGCTGATGTATCTGATAAGGGGTTAATATCCAAAGTTTACAAAGCACCTACAAAACTTAACACCAAAATAAACGAACAGACAAATAAACAATCTAATTAAAAAATGGACAAATGATCTAAATAGACACTTCCCCAAAGAGGACATGCATATGGCCAACCAACATATAAAAAGATGCTCAATGTTACTAACCATCAGAGAAATGCAAATAAAACTACAAAAAGATATCATGTCACACCTGTTGGGATGGCTATCATCAATCAATAAATCAAAAACAAGTGCTGGCAAGGATGTGGAGAAAGGGGGACCCTTTTGCACTATTGGTGGGAATGCAGATTGGTGCAGCCACTGTGGAAAGCAGTGTGAAGGTATGTCAAAAATTTTAAAATGGATCTGCCCTTTGACCAAGCAATCCCACTTCTGGAAATATATCTGAAGGAACCCAAAACACTAATTTGAAAGAACATAAACACCCTTATGTTCATTGCAGCATTATTTATAATCACCAAGACATGGAAGCAGCACAAGTGTCTATCAATAGATGAGTGCATAAAACAACTATAGGCATTTACACAGTGGAATTCTACTTGGCCATAAAAAAGAAGAAAATTTTACGCTTTGCAACAGCATGGATGGACCTGGAGAACATTATGCTAAGTGAAATAAGCCAGTCAGAGAAAGACAAATACCATATGGTTTTACGTATGTGTGGAATCTAATAAACAAATTGAACTAAGAAGCAAAACAGAGACAGACTCATAAGTAGAGAACAGATGATAGCCAGTAGAATGGTAGGTTAGAGGGTAGAGGGATTGAGCAAGAAAGAAAAAGGACTCATGGACATGGACAACAGGGTGGTGATTGCTAGGGGGAAAGGGATATAAGGAAACTAAATGGTAATGCAAAAAATATAATAACGATAAACAATAAATTAAAAAGAGATAGCCTGTGGACCATAGCAGGCTGTCAACCTGTCTACAGTTTACACCTAAGTTAATTTACTTTTCCTCTTTATGACTGCTGGACTTGTCTCTATGAATCAAACAAAACCTACAGATTTTTAATGTAGTAAAAATTAGCACATCTAAAAATATCTAGAATGATCTCTTAGGGACAACTATAAAGAGGAGACATCTCTCTTACTTTTCATTAGAACTTGAAAAGTCTGGAGAATGGAAACCTTTTTAATACATCATGCTGATAAGCATTTTCCTAGATTACTGATTCTTTCACACAAGAAATATTGTGTGAGTAGTTTTATTCTCTGGGTAAAGGAGGTATAAGTATGTGGGGCACCAGGTTGTAGATTATGATGTGGAGGAATCTGTTGGGGTCTTACAGTGGTTGGCCCTATAGGTTTGACATGGATGATTGACTTGTTAAAAATATTTTTTTCACTGAAACTAATGGCTAGTTACTACCAAATTGTTGAGAAGCTCATGGTTACATAATTTACCTAAAGAAGAGGCTAGTGTGTCTGATGGTATGTTTGTGTTCACATGTGTGTCAGAGTGAGTAGACACCTGTCAATCTGTGATATCTGTCTGCTGCTGCTTCTACTCGTAGGTGCAATTACATCCCGTTGTAAAATTATTATTGTTATAATTATACTAATAGGAGCAGTCACTATCTGCCTGTCTCTGTTCTAAATATTTCGTGGGATTTACTTAATTTATTCCTCACAAAAACTCAGTAATAGTACTATTATTTCCCTTTTATAAAGAGGAAACTAAGGAACAGAGAGAAACAACAGGCTAACAGTGTCCTGAGCTCTGAGTCCCTGGAGCTGAGGCGGAACCTGCCATCAGGCTTTCAAGCCCCACTCCCAACATTCACAATGCAGCTGCTCCCAATAGAACTGATTTTAGATATTTTTCCTTTTTAAATTGTGTTAATTTAAATAAAGCTATTAATTATCTGCCCAACTAATTTAGAAATGCTCTGGGTTCCAAACAATCAGATCAATACTGAATTCCAGTATTATATGTATGAAAACAGCAGAGGAGCCAGTGTGCTTACCTGATAATTACAAATGCTCCTCCCCTAGTATCCAATCCTGGAGTCTCTGCTTCCTGTGGAATGTCAACTTTACAGCTTCACCAAGGAGTCAGCAAAGAAGCTCATATGTGAACTGTGTGTTGATGCAACAGAAAATAAGGATGTCTTAGCAATGATATTTCACACAAAAAAGCCCTGCCTAAAAATCTCCCCCACAGACATGCACACACACATCAAACCTTGTTTATTTGCTGTCATGTTTGTCACCTTCAAGGACACCATCAAGTTTCCTTGTGCATGCCAAGTTTACTCCCTCGTTCCAAGTATATATGGGATGTATCAAAATGATATATGGGCCAACTAACATTTTGTTGCACAATAAATTCATGTTGATCTAGGAACAACTGCCACTGCCAGATTCCCCTGAATGACCCCATTTGACATACATTTACACTGAGTATTAGATAACCTTGAATTCATTGATGGGTCCTCTTGAACACTGACTGTTCTTTATATCCATCAAGAGCTTTAAAAATCATATGAAAAAAACCTGACTGATTATGAAGTTAAAGGATATTCTAAATGTTGGAGTCATATAAAAAGTCCCAAGACCAATATATGTCAGATACTATGTGTCATATGTAGTGTCAAGATGTTCTTTAGTCATATTGTTGGGATTTTATATATTTCAATAAATAAGACTTACTGATATATCTGTGCCACAACATGTGGTACAAATATTGTTGAAGTTTATGTGTTGAAGTTAATGTGGAATGTCCTGAACTTGATCAACCATCAGTAAGGGTTTTTGCATTAAGCTACTAGTTGGTGTCAGTTAGGCCTTGTCTTATCTTTATTTCTTACAGTAAATCATCTAACTTATGACTTAGTCTTACATAAATGTATTTGCTCATTGTCCAAACAATAAGCTTTTGTTCAAGTCACTGAGCTAGAAAGATTTACAAATTCCTTGAGAAACATTGGGGATACTGGCAAAGATCAGTAAGTGTAAAGAAGTCATGCAGACTTAGGTCATTAGCTTCATTTCCTTCCTGGAGACATCGCTGAGTGCTGGCCCCACACCAGTCTCTCTGAGCTGACTCACAGGCCAGTGGAAATGGACACAGGCACACAAGTCAAAACACACAGTACAACACCTGCTGTGTAAGGATGACCAACTCTGCCTGTGTGAGTTGCATAATGAAGGATGATTAGGATTCTCAGTGTGAACAAGGAAGAAAGATATTCCAGACACAGGCCACTGCATGCAAAGCAAACAGTGGCCTGGTCTTCGGAACCCTGAGTGGATCTGGGGAAGCAGAAGACAGGGGATACCTTGCTAAACGGGCATGAATCAGAGCATTTCATGCTCAGAACATGAAAAGGGTCATCTGTGCTTTGGGAAGATTTACCTTTAGGAGGAAGAAGAAAAGCATTGGTGAGAGGGAGAGATACACAGAAGTTATTGAAGGCAAGAGAGATCGATTGCGATTAATCAGATGCCAGGGCAAGCAGGGGAGGATGCTCAGATTTTCAGCTGAGATAAGGCATCTGAGCAATTGGTGCAAGTTTGGGGCAGGAAAAACACCATTTTGTTTTTATTACATGTAAAGTTAGGAATGATGACAGGATATCCAGATGAGATGTGAGTTAGCCTTTATACTGTGATTCTTTTTTATCATGCATATCTGACCTACAAAATGGGAATTCAGCAAGGACCTCTTGCCTTGCTTACCTTTTTATCCATACATGATTTTAATATCTCTCAGCATGTTATAAATGCTCATAAATACTGAAGGATGAATAGATTAGGATGAGTAAATAAGGGAACAAATACTAATAACATAAATACTTAAAAATAAAAAAGAAATAGTCAAGGAAAAATAAGACAAATAATTGTACTGTAAGAAAAATTGTATGCAATAGTCCCCAAAATACATAAGGAATTCAACAGAGATATCTTTTAGCACAGAGACCCAACACTCATCCCTGAAAACCTGTCCTATCCTGAGAAAACACACTAGATCCAGCATATGCATGGCCTAAAATGGAATTGAATAGTAATAAAAATTGAAAATCTTTTTACTAATTTCACTTTTTAACTTTGTGGATTATTAACCTAATTTTACAGAATATATTCTCATTGAACATACATTTGATTCTGATTATAACTAATTCTGTTTTGTTAAATTTTATCCCACTATCCATTTCAAGATTATTTCTGCATTTAGAGTGTTTTCTTAAATATTTTTCCTAGTTAAATATAAGTATAACCACATTCCACATTAAGTACATTTGGTTATATTTAATAACTTTATATTGTTTATTATTCAAGTACTTTCAGTGAGATAAGTAAGGATATATACCTGTCTTGGGCATATTATAATTTTTGTTGATGTAGTTAAAGAAATACCCATATGTAAAAGTCACATAAATCATCATCAGCCTACCATTAATGCTCAGTTTTTGCTATCTAGATCTAGATCATACAATGTATAATGATGAAAGGTAATGTTTTTTAGTTCCACTTAGTCATTGATATCTTTTTATGACAGGGATCTTCAAGGCACTGCGAGTCTGTAGATCTTCTGCCCTGGGTTTTTTACAGTCTTGTGAAATCTCTCTCAAATTTTGTGGTCTCAGAATGGTGCCCAGGATACTGGTTTAAAATCAGAGGGTCCTATCCTCAGCTCTGAGTTCAGTTCCATAGTATGATAGCCTGCTAAGAGTTTGCATTTTCAAGACATCTCATTTGATCTGGAGATTTTAATAAACACAAAGAGTGATTTTCTGAAGTAATACAACATGCGTTATGATCTATTATGATCTAGGTAGAACTGTTAAGTCTGATCACTGCAATGTCTACATTGGTACTGGGGCAGAATAAAAAAGAGAAACTTTATTTTGAAACTTTATTTTAGCCCTGGCTGGCGTAGCTCAGTGGGTTGAGCGCGGGCTGGGAACCAAAGTGTCCCAGGTTCGATTCCCAGCCAGGGTACATTCCTAGGTTGCAGGCCATAACCCCCAGCAACCGCACATTGATGTTTCTCTCTCTCTCTCTCTCTCTCTATCTCCCTCCCTTCCCTCTCTAAAAATAAATAAATAAAATATTAATAATAAAAAAAGATTATTTAAAAAAAACATACTATTCTAAAAAAAAAAAAGAAACTTTATTTTCATTGCTGACAATGTTACAGATGTCCTCATTAACCCTGCCCCTTTTCCCATCTCACCTCAGCTCCCACCCTATCTTCCCTCTGGCTATCACCACACTGTTGTCTGTGTTTATGGGTTATGCATATATGTTCTTTGGCTAATTCCTTCACTTTCTTTCATCCAGTCCAAAACATAGAGACTTGTACTCTATACTGAAAAAGTATCATCTTTCTTAAAAACTAAAAGTCATGATTTCATTGTTGCATGAAATTTTTCTTTGTTTATAAAAGGTGATCAGCTGATTTAACCATGTAACATAAACTATTCTATTCATTTTCACAAAACAGACATCCTTAGATAGTTTTCTCCAGAGGTCAACTTAAAGAGTATAAAAATTGTTAAGTATTTGGTGAAATACTGTTTTATCTCCACATTCTAAAGCATGTTGAACTATCGAGATTATGCATTAGCTTTGTAATTGTTAAGTCAAATGGGGTCATGAACAGTAAAGCCATTTTGTGGGTCACTAAAGAAAAAATACTTAAAAGCATGAAAACCTTTCTGTTTGGACAAGCGGCAACAATACATAAAAAATACAGCAGTGGTCAAATAAGTTTCTAGGAAAGCAGACCACTATGTCTGTATAAGTATTAAAAGTTTATAAATCAAAAGCAGCATTTTATTTTCTTAATATAAATATAGTAAACCTTATTTGTGTGATGCTAAGTCTCATATTCAAAAAATATTTTTAAGCCCTGGCTGGCGTAGCTCAGTGGATTGAGCGCGGGCTGTGAACCAAAGTGTCGCAGGTTCAACTCCCAATCAGGGCACATGCCTGGGTTGCAGGCCATGACCCCCAGCAACCGCACATTGATGTTTCTCTCTCTCTCTCTCCCTCCCTTCCCTCTCTAAAAATAAATAAATAAAATCTTAAAAATATATATATATATTTTTAAGCATTGAATTCGGTTGTTATATGGCTGTTACTTGGAAATTACAATAATGAAGGTAAAAAAGAAAAAGGTGGAGAAAGACAAATTTTAAACAAACATGTTACCTCTCTGTAAGCTAAAGAGAGTAACATACACCCTCTTAACTCCTGGGATTTAAGGTCATGTAATAGATTTTTTAAACTGTTGAATGTTAAAGCTGGAAAAGACTTTACTGATCATTTATTTTATGTTTATTTTAAAAGTCTCATTTTATGAGACTCAGTCTATAGTTAGCTCAAAAGAAACTAGAGAGAGAAAAATATCTAAAAGTTCTGAGTTGGTTTCCTTTTGAAGTGGATAATCGGTAATGGAAGACATTGCCTTTTGTAGCTGGATGAAGAGACCTCGGTGTGGTGTGCCTGACCAGACAAGAGGCAGCTCCAGATTCAACATCCGTCGGAAGCGATATGCATTGACAGGCCAGAAGTGGCAGCACAAACACATCACCTACAGGTACGAGCACCAATGGTGAAGTTCTGTTCTCCATTTGTCACAGCTACTTATTCTGACATTCTTTTTGACATCTTACGCACATTGACTACATGATAACATATAGTAATACAATGTGCACATAAGGAACTTAATACTGTGAGTGAGAATATATTATCCATAGGCAATTGTGTAGTCATTCCTAGACATACTTGGTCTCTTTTGTAAACTAGATGTTTCAGCTTCCCCAAATGAATACCTATATTCTGAGGGATTGTCAGATGAGTATCTGAACACATAGCATTCTTTAACAAGAATTCATAATCTAAAAAATACCAAAATAGTAAAATATCTAAGTAATACTCATTTAAAACTATGTCTTTGAATCCTTTAATTAACTTCTAGTATCAGTGTAATTGTTAATCTATGGTAAGATTATGGTTAGAGGTTAGGAACTGTCTTCAGAGCAGCTGCACCATTTGCATTTTCACCAGAAGTGATAAGAGTTCACTCCACAGCCTTGACAGCACTTGGTGTTGTCAATGGTCTCATTGTAACCATTCTAATAGACATGTAGTGGTTTATCACTGTTGTTTCGATTTGCATTTCCTTGGTGACATATGATCTTCATATGTTTGTTTGCCATCTGTACATCTTCTTTGGTGAGATGTCTGTCAGATCTTTTGACCAAAAGGTGAAGTATTCTATAGGTTGAGTTGATTAATAGTGATATTGAGTTCAACTATATCCTTATCTATTTTCTATTTGCACGGTCTGTCATTTACTGATAGAGAGCTGTTAGAGTGTCCAACTAAGACAGTGTGTTCATCTATTTCATCTTGCAGTACTATCAGGCTTTGTGTCATGTATTTGGTTGTTCTGTAGTTAGGCATATACACATTAAAGTATGTTATGTCTTGTTGCAAAATCAACACCCTTATCCTTACATAATGCCCTACTTTATCCCTGGTAATTTTCTTTGCTCTGAAAACAACTTTGGCTGAAATTAATATTGTTGTCACAGTTTCACTTTGATTGGTGTAGTATGGTATATTTTCCTTCATCTCTTTACTTTTAGTCTTATCAGTGACTTTATATTTAAGGTGGCAACATTTCTTGTAGGCAACATATAATTGCTGTTGCTTTTTAATTCACTGTGTCTGTCTTTTCATTGGTATATTTTGACCATTCACATTTAAAGTGATTATTGATATAGATTAATTTATATATTTCATATTTGTAACTCTCTGCTGCTCACTGCTGTTATTCTTGTGGATTATTTTTTGTCTTCTCTCTTTTTTCTGTCTTCTTTGGTTTTAAATGAGTACTTAATACATTTCTGTTTTCTACTAGCATATCAATGTTCTTTAGAAAGTATTTTAGTGATGATTTAGAGTTTGAATTACACATTTAAATTAATCAAAGTCATTCTTCAAATAACACTATATATACTACTTCACAGATTGCAGGTATCCTATCACAGAGTATCTCTAATTTCTCCCTCTCGTCCCTTATAACATTGTTTGCATTTTCTTCATTTACCTATTATTTATGTTCACCCAATATGTTGTCACTATTAGCATTTTGAACAATTATCTGTTAGAGCAATTAAAATAATAAAAATTATTTTTTTTATTTCTTCCCTAACGTTTGTTCTTCCTTTAAATAGATCTGAATTTCTGACCTATAGAATTTTTCTTCTTTCTAAATAACTTCATTTAAAATTTCATAGAAGATGGTTTTACTGGCAATTGCCAGATGCATCTAATTTTGAAATTGTATTATATTAGTGAGTATTTATAATATATTCAGTAATATGATACTACTATGTTAGATTATATTAATTAATACTTTTTTCCCATAAATTTACTCTTTGGCAAACCCTGATTTTAACTTAATGTTTCCTTGACTACTGAGGACACACACTAGGAATTATTACTTCACTTTAATAGTTATGCAGAGTAAAGACTTAGACATTGTTAAGTATCAATCAGTTCCTTTTCAGAAACCTTTCTCATTTTCCCTCTGAAGCCAATGAATTCAATGAACCTGATGTTCATGTTGACTTCAAGCAGAATTCCTCTGGACACACAGCAGGCTGAGAAACAGACACTGTTTAAGTAAGACCCAGAGTTATGTGGACTTAAATCTACCTTGCTGGAAAGCTTGGAAAATAAACATACATTTAATATGAGGTTTCCTCAAGGGACTCCATGTTCAATCTTCAGTCTGTGGCCATTTGTAGCACACAGGAAAAAAAGTGAAGCTGTCATCAACTGTGCAAAATTTGCGTAAAAGTCAAATAGCTCTATTAAGCATTTCATATATAACCTTCACTTTATTTATTTTATAACATTATTTTACAAATATGTATTATAATTTTTGTGTTATGTATTGGAATTCTTAAGAATAACAGTTTTATTTTGCACTTAATATCACAGGATTTCTCTGTGTCCTTTATTATTTAAGTTGTTAGCAAATACACAAAGTGTCTTTCAATGGCATAAGATTTCTAAATTGGTTTTGTTTCCATTTGGTTCCAAACTCTAAGTTTAAAGTGCACTCATGTCTTGTATTTATTAATAACACTACAAATATTTTGTAGTGTTCAACACATTTTGGTAGCTATTAAGTTCATAGCTTGAAAAAGAATAAGTTTTCCAATCCAAATGGTACTTCACATTTATTACTATCTATTATATTATACAGCTTCATTTTTTTCTGAACCATTAGGTAGATATATGAGTAATATATGTATATATATATATATATATATCATACCAACACATTTCACTTATTTTCTTTGCTGTACAATTATCCTTTATTTGAAAACAAAATAATTTATCCATTATACCTCAAATCAATACCATTTCCATCAATGATGTCCTCAGAAAACATCTGTCTGACACTAACTCTGTATTCCCACAATGATGACTCAAGGAAGCATCTGTATTCTTTGATTGAACTCCTGAAATGTTTTTGTCTTTCCATTCATAGCCCCTTATTCATTTTTTATCAGGAACAGTGATCTTTGTAAACTGGAATACTACCAGGGTATTCCTCCACTTATAACACTGTGGTGGCGTCTTGTCACAGAATATGGTCCATTCCCATGAGCTGTCTCCCCTCTGGTTGCTGGTCCTCCTTTGGACCTGTTTGCTGAGCAGTCTGTTTTGACCAGGCCAGTTTCACTCATGTTGCTCACTGCCCCTTTTTTCCTGGGAACTCAGTGCTAGGCACATGTGATTCCTTTGGTCTTTGAAATCACCTTTGTCATTTCCTTATCTGGCCTCCTCACCCCTCATCATCATGTCTGCAATTGTTTTCTTTTGTGTTTGTTCTTTTTTATTATTTCTCTCACATCACTAGAATATCTAAGTCTTGCAAAAGCAGTATGCTTCACACTTGTCTCTCACACCTGGGACAGTATCCATTTTCTACTATGTTCTTCCAAATAATATGTCATAAAAATACTTGCCTAAGAATGGTGGTGGTGGGGTGGTTGCTTCTGAGATCCTGTAGTGTGAAAAGGAAGTAAAATACTACTAGGAAAATTACAACATTAATCCCATTGCTTCCTCAGCCATCAACAAGAGATTCAGAGATTAAAAACAAGCTGGATGAAGGTCTGTGATACTTCAGTGTTGGAACTTTCCCTTTCTCAAATAGAGTTTACAGCATCATGCAGAACAAGACATAAAGCTAAAACAAAAATGAATAAGATAGAATAAAACAACAACAAAGCACTGTGTCACTCTATCCTTGAGCAGGCAGGAATTCTTTCATTCTCTCCATCCTTTGGCTCATGTTGAATAATAGGGTGTCTTCCTTGGCACTGATTTTCTATCACAGCCCATGTCTGAATATCAGTAGATATTAGCAAATGTTTCCTCACAGTATGTCCCAAATCCAACCAATTCTCAGTATCCCCTGGTCCAAAGTCCACCACCTCAAACCTTAATTTTTGTGAAAGTCCCCAGGCCTCCTTGCTTCCATTCTTGCTCCTTGTTAATCTACTCTTTTCCCCTTAATGACCCCAGTTGTTTACTTAGCACCTAAGTCAATGTCTCTTCTCTGTTTACTATACTCTAGGTCTTCACCTCTCGCTTGGAGCAAAAGCCAGACTGCTGACAGCACCCACAGGCTCTGCCTTGTCTGCATTCTTCCTCTTGCTGGCCCCTGTCTCAATGTTGCCCCATTCTGCCCAGGCTACAGGTCACACTCCCAATGTGTCCACACTATCTCTTCCTGAAATACCCCACCCAACCCCTTTCCATGTGCTTTTTTTCTTCATTTTCTTCATATATAAAAAATATTTACTATCAAACTGTCAATGTGAACATGTTCTAGAATGTGTATTAAAAAGTAGTGATAACCTTGTTTTAGATGTGCAAGTCTAGCTTAGAATTTAAGACAATGGATCCATGAGTCAGAATGCTTGGGCTGAAAAACCAGCCATGCCACTCTGAATTTCCTCCAAATGCCTCTGAATCTCAACTTCTTTCTTTGTAAAATTGACATAAATGCCCATGTCATTGGGTAACCATGGGGATTAAATAAGGTGCTGTGAAATGCTTACCTGGCTCATAGCAATACTGTTACTGAGCAAGCTGGGGCTCGGCCATCTGGTGCATTTACATATGACCCAACAATTAGTGTTGAAGGAAACAGGCTTTTATTAACATGATTTCAATGTCAATGGAGAGCCCTCCTCTTCCCCAAGACTCAGAGCCTCACTTGCTTCTCAAAAGACTACAAGCCAAAACCATGCCCAGAAGTTCCCCATATCCTTCTCTGTCTTTAAGCCAGTCATGTAAACAGATTTTCATTGCCCCTGGAATATTCTCTGTGGGTTTCAGAGTGGCTAACCTCTCTCAGCAGCTCTGTCCTTCAGGATGCGCAGTGTACCATTCTCAGCCTCCATGTACTAGTTCAGGAAAACATGTGCCCTATTACACTGGGTCACAGTGGAGTCCAGGGATCCACATATGCTAGGAGTGTGACTTCTCTGTACTTCCTTCAAAGAAGCAGAAGTCTGCAACTTAGCATTCCTGGGTACAGTTCAGCTCCAAGCATCTCTCATGAGTCTCAGAGACTAGGCAGGTTCCCTCAGCTCCATCAGCTCCATCAGCTCCGATGCCATCTTCTCCAGGCAGACCTCTATCTGCCTACCCTATGGCTCTCTCTCTGACTTTTAGACCTCCCAGCTGACCTCTTCTCCCACCCCATATCTCAAGGTTTACTCTCCTCTCTTTTAGCCCACCATAATTTAAATGCTTGGCCTGGAACTTCCTGTGTGACCTCACATCCAGGTTTCCTAGGGTATTGTTAGCATTTGCCTTTTTGCCAGTCCCCCATCCCCTGTATCTTTCACCTTCTTTTGACTGCCATCTTTAGTCAGGGAAAAAATTCCCAATGACACATGAGCATCCAGGGTGAGCATCTGCCCCCTGCCTCTCTTATAGGCACAGGATGAGCTCCCTCCACAGCACCCCCTCCGCTTAGGTTCTCAGAGTCATGTACACAATTTGCGCTGTGCAGCAGCCTTTTTTCTTCAGGAAAGCATGGTTATTAACTTGACATTGTTATGCAATGTATCTTAAATGAAGTATTGCCCTACCATCCACTCTTCCCTTCCCACAATCAAGGATTGTGGGGTTTACCTTCTGCATCCTGTTATAATGATGCAAATGCCGTTATTGTTATTTTAGCATGATTTCTGCCTGACATTTGTAATGATGTGTATGTAGTTAAAATCACGTTAAAATATAATCTACATATAGAGTAGATATTTTTATAGAGTTATATTTTTAACCTGATTTTAACTACGTCCACATCATTACAAATGTCAGGCAGAAATCATGTTAAAATAACAATAATGGCATTAACATCATTGTAACAGGATGCAGAGAACAGGCTGACAGTGACCAGAGGGGAGAGGGGAGGGGATTTCAGGGGAAAAGGGGAAGGATTTACAGGAACAAGTATAAAGGACACATGGACAAAAACTAGGGTGGGTGAAAGTGGGAGGGAGGTGGGGAGGGCTGGGGGTAGGCTAGGATGGGAGTAAAGAACAGAAAACTGTAGTTGAACAACAATTAAAATAAAAATAATTAATTCTCAAAAAATATATAATCTACATACAATTTTTCTACTTGAAAATATATCTTAACTTAAATGCCTTAAAAAGGCAAAACTGATTTTGATTTCATATTGTGACATGCAGTGGAAACACCATAATTTAGCACTTATTCCATTATTATAAATCAGTTACCTCCAATTTTTCTTTATTATCCATTGCAATACATATTCACTTGAATATTACACCCACCTTCATGTATTATGATAGGTGTTTAGTAAGAATTCATGGATTCATGGCTGTAAGATTATCCGTTGAAGGACTCTGAAATTTATTAATGCTTTTCATGGAAATTACCCATTGCTTTTCACAAAAATAATATGAACTTATACTACCACAATATAAGATATATGTATATTTATTTCATTCATATTCTATTTAGAAAAAAATGTAAAAAAAAAACTGAGGAATAAGAAATACCTAATTAGCGCTAAATGAATTGAGAGCATCAAGATAAACTAATTAAATAAATAACATTTAAGTTACTTCTTTAAATTTATATAATAGCTAGATTTTTATATTAGAAAAGCTATTCACTCACAGTGCTTATTTTAACTAACAAAACTTAAGTATATAATAAGAAAATAATAGAACTCAGAAATTGCAATTAAATTTTTTTCTTTAAAAACTCAGAAATAGCCCTGGCTGGAGTAGCTCAGTGGATTCAGCGTGGGCTGCAAACCAAAGCATTGCAGGTTTGATTCCCAATCAGGGCACATGCCTGGGTTGTAGGCCATGACCCCCAGCAACTGCAAATTGGTGTTTCTCTCTCTTTCTTTCTCCCTCCCTTCCCTCTCTAAAAATAAATAAATACAATCTTTTTTAAAAAGTTTAAAAAAACTCAGAAATAACTGTGTTTGAGGAATTAATGATCATAGATACACAAGACATTGTTTTGAAGTTATTTGTGGACACAAAATTCTGTGTCTTTAAAAGTAACTACAACCAGAAAGAAATGGAGGGTTTTGTTTTTGTTTTTGTTTTTAATTTCGGCTCCAAACTGCCGTACCTGTCTGATCATTAAGCAAAGTCATCTCCTTGTGGTTGTTCAGGAGGCAGAGTATCTGCTGGATCCAATGACCCACTGTTCCTCATTGTCAGGGACCTTTTCATGTATAGTCTTTACCAAAGAATACAATGCTGTTGAAAATTACATGACTCCAATGTAGTGAAATTTAGCTATAATAATTTAATTTGTTTCTTTCCTATTTAATATTTTACTCACTGAATAGATCAAAATCTTTAATAAGTCAGATTATATGTGATGAAGCCATGACAATTATTCTTTTCTCTAAATTTCAGTATAAAGAACGTAACTCCAAAAGTAGGGGAGCCTGAAACCCGTAAAGCAATTCGCCGTGCCTTTGATGTGTGGCAGAATGTGACTCCTCTGACATTCGAAGAAGTGCCCTACAGTGAATTAGAAAATGGCAAACGAGATGTGGATATAACCATCATTTTTGCTTCTGGTTTCCATGGAGACAGCTCACCTTTTGATGGAGAGGGAGGGTTTTTGGCACATGCCTACTTCCCAGGACCAGGAATTGGAGGAGACACTCATTTTGACTCCGATGAGCCATGGACACTAGGAAATCCAAACCACGATGGTAAGTGCATCACTCTTCTCATAGTAAATAGTTCTCTTTTTTTATTTCATTTTTGGAATATCCAATTAATTCACAAACTTAAGGTATCAATTCTAAATTTGTTTTTAAAATTATGAAACAATGTATGAGCTTTTAATAAACTTTTAGAATAAAAATTTGTATGGGTCATTAGATAATGATGATTTTCATGTGATCCTTTGATTAAAGATGAGAAGTTTTAACTTTTGTACAATGTCACTTAAAATATATATTTTATCCTGACCTGAGGACATGTTTTCATTGCTTTTTGAGAGAGTAGAAGGGAGAGAATGGAGAGAAACATTGACTGATTGCCTGTTGTATACACCTGGATCAAGGATTGAAACTGCAACCCAGGCATGACCCCAGCCTGGGAAATAAACTCACAACCCTTTGACTATGGGACAATACTCCAACTGAGCCACATGGGTCAGGGAACACTTAAAAGAGTTAATAGAATTTAAGTCATTGGGTATTCATTAAGCAAATTTTGTTGTTTTTTTTTCTTTACACTTTGTTCCAGTGTTTTCACTTGAAACTTAACCCTGATTAACATTTATGATGTAGCTGCTACTGTATCTTTTCTGTTATTTTTTGCTTCTATTAATACCTTTCTACTTTGTAAAATTTTGTCCCTTTTCTTTTGTCTCATCCATTACCTTGGTCTCCCAATCTAGTGCAACTACAAAATTTATTATTTTGTATTATATTCTTCTTTATTTTTATCAAAACCACTTTCTTGCCAATCAGTGTTGACACATCTATTAGTTTTATAATCTTATAAGTATTTTCACATGCAAAAATAATGTAAAAGTAAAAAACTCAATAACTAAAATAATAGTTACTTGAAATAAGAAACATGTGTTTCTTCCTAGACAACAAACCATACTTCAATTTTATGTTTAATAAAGCATTCAGAGAATTGTTAAGATCCTAGAATTATAAGGCTTCAAATCAACCATCTCCCCAGCTCTTACATTCAAGATAAATACTTTTTTCTTACCATATAGTACAATGTTGTTGAAAACACAAGTGTGCATTGTGTAAAAGACAATTAATCAGCTAATAACACTCTTAATTTCTCCTTGCTGCATTAAACCTAGCCATCAAATTAAGGTTTGTTAATTTGTTAGATAGCTTAATTAGCTGGATTAATGTTAATAGTCATGTGTTTTTAGAACATGCAGTATTCAAACATTGAATAGAATGAGTTAGGTTGAATTAAACTTAAAATAACATCAAATTTTGAAGAAAATACAATAACTATGTTTTACAAAAATATCTAATATTAAACAAAATGATGTTTTGAATTGTCAATAAGTGTATTGGCTATAATATTAAGTTATGGTATCATTTTTAAGAACTAGTTTGGAGACTAATGAAAAATGTGTTGAGAGATTTCACTGCGATGGAATGAAAAGCAAAATTTTCAGTGTCAGACAGCCCTGTATTTGATCCCTCGTTAACCGACCGCTGCCTCAGGAAGGCTCTCCCAAGCTGTGCATTGGTTTTCTCTTTGTCTTGTGTTGCAGGGCTGGGACTTTGTGAGTAGAAGCCTTTCCTCTTCAGGCCTGTGTAACCTGCTCTACTGAGCAGCTAATACTGAAATGTCCACAACAGGGGAAATGGACCATACTGGTTTGATGCATACATCAATTAAAATAAAATAGGTTTACTTTATTTTTATCAAAACCCCACAGATATTTTAATGAATTAGTTCAGATACCTTCAATTATTAAATTTATTTTAAGAATGAAAGGAATGTTTGCATTTTAAATGACATAGAAAAATGGCACTTACGTTTGAATTTTGCTGAGACAGTCAAAATTGCATGTGTCTCCAAGGGAAGGACTTTCTTTTAAAATTCTGAACAGTGAATACTGTTTCATTCCAATAATGAATCAGCTATTTTATATTTGTAGCTTTGAAGTTGTATTAATTTGGCTTCGTGACCTCATAAATGTAAAATTATTTTTTAAATCATCTATAAAGGAGATGAAGCCTGCCAAAGGCCTATATTTTCTCTTAAAATATTAAAATGCTCCAGAAAGCTGCAGAAATCCTTTAAATGTATGATTTATCAGCGGTTTTCTTAGGCATTAGCCAATATTTTTTTTAAATAAGAAGCTCTAAGAAAAAATCTATAAGGGCATGTGAGATGATTTAGGAAATGAGAATACACTGATTTGGGTGGGATCAGTGTTATGAGTGCATATGTGTTTTGTATGATGTAAGGAATTTTCCAAGGAATATACATGTGGAAAGAATTCTGAGATGAAAAGGATTCTGAAACACATAACTGATGGTATCCAGTGAAGCCAGTGGACTATTGGCTCAAATGATATATTAATATATTTCATTGCCTCTTAACTTTTACTGTACAAGTATAATAATTTTTGTAAATAGGCCCATTACTAAAAACCTGAACAAAACAATTATTTAATATTTAGTGTTTAATTTGGAAGAAAATGTTTCTTACTGGTCAAGTAGATATATATTTTTTCCTTTTGAGTGAGTTTAAGGAAATGACTTCAAAATAATAGTGTTTTCACATTTGCACGGAATTAGAGAGAAGTTAACTGACTGTTCAAGATGTAATACTGTAAAAATTGACTGCTTAATTGAAATTCCAACCTTTGGCAACAGCCCAACAAGAGGGTAGTATCCTGGACAAGATTCATCATTGATCAGAACAACAACTTCTGGCTTTTCTTGGGTGCTGGTGAATGTGGGAAGAATTAATGTGTCCATCCACCCTAGATCCTAACTGTAAGATTGTCTTTGTATCACAAATACATAAAGCACAATTCTGAAATCTTCATGAATAAATTCTTTTAAAAAGAATTTATTTATTTATTTTTGGAGAAAAAGGAAGTTAAGGGAGAAAGAGAGTAAGAGAAACATCAGTGAGTGTTTGCTTCATGTGCATCCCCTACCAGGGACCTGGCCCAAAACCCAAGCATGTGCCCTGGCTGAGAATCATACTGGCAACCATTTAGTTCACAGGCCAGCACTCAGTGCACTGAGCCACACCAGCCATGGCTGATAAATATTTTTTAAATCTAGTCCTTGCATAACCCCTATTTTACTTACCTGAAACATTTTCTTTCTCTTCAATTCATTGCTCTTAAGCACCTAGAAAAGAGAGCAGCCTGGTAATTTAGCAAAAAATGAAATGAAAGAGCCTCTTGATAAGTACCCCCAGGTCATTCTCCATAGCATATGCTCAGGTAATGAAGGCAATTTGTATTCCATCTACCTCAAAGGTGATAAACAGTGTCATAGGCCGCCAATAATTCTTAATTCCTTATTATACACCTTATCATCAATTTGCTCATAGTCATGATATCTTTTGAAAATTCAACCTAAAGGCTATTAAGTAAATTACACAGTAGTTTCATTAAATAAACACATGCACATACACACCTCCACTAAAAGTGCCTTTTTTAAAGAGATTTTTTTTCTTTTTTAACTTTTTTATGGAGTGGGTAAGTACAATCTACATAGTATTCTCAGTAGAAAATGTTACTGTGATATGGTTTTTGAAAAGTATACATTGCCTGAACGTGAATTGGAAAATTTAACTTTAGCAAAATATTAAGATTCTGAGTGTCATTATCGTTGTTTCATTGGCAACCATATAAAGTTTAAATGGCACTATCAATGTAAACACAAACTTGTCACAAGAACTTTATAATTAGACAAGCATCTGTTACAGTTCTGGGATTTGAAATGGATAATCTCTTAGCAAAAATGTTACCTGTGTAAATGATATATATAACTGTAACAAAAATATCCAGAAGGGAAAAGATAGCAGCAAGATAGGTGGGAGCAGAGTCCACTTCCCCCTGCATACAGGTAGAACACCTAGCCCATCTTCTGAGGAACAGAGTGAACAGCCAATGGTATCCCAGCATAGACGAAGGTTGGAGGCCAAAACTGTAGAGGACATTGAAAAATCAGATGGTAAGGAGATTGCTTTTGGTCGGTAAAGTCCCTTGGACTAGTGTGGGGATCTAGGTGGCTGCAGCCCCAGACCCAGTGCCTGCTGGGCCAGATTCAGGATTCTTGGAAGATAGCCAGGTCAGTGATTCCCTCCCCTGCCAAACAGGGAGGTTTGAACAGCACCAGGATGGACCTGGATACTTGAAGTTACTAGTGGGATTAAGAAGGAGTGGCAAACCCATAGCAGCAGCATGCACCTGCTGAGACTGTGGATGCCAGCTGGGTCATTACCAGAGAAATTGGGAATCTGGGGGATGCTGGGAGAAGGGAGAAGAGTTGAGCCATGATAAACCCTGACCCAGATAGTCTCCAGTCTGGTTGCAAAGCCGGGCTGTATGAGAGGCCAGGTGCTTGTTTGGAGCAGCAGGCTTGAACAGGAGCAATTTAAAAAAAAAAAAAGGTCTCAGGGCTGTTTAGGGAATTGCACCAGAATTCTCCTGCAGCAGTCACCCATGCCCCCTGCACTCTCTGCAGCCTCGGCCAAAGGCCTGCTCCTGCCACCAGGACCAAGGCCAAGCTCCCACTATCCCCAGCAGAGGAGACCATGCACTTCTGCCCACAGCCCTGGGGGCAGTGTACACCCCATCCAACCACCACCAAGGCTGCAGCACCCAACCCCACCTCTGCCCTAGAGGCAAGACCACTCCTCCTCCACTGAGGCCAAGGTGGGAAACCCACCCTGTGGGAAAAACTGGCTTGCTAAGAGGAAGGCAGAAAAAATCCTCACAGAGGAGAGTAGCAGGGCTCAAGGAGTCAGCAGTCCCCAGGAAGATTTAACTCAGGGAGAAAGCTAAACTACCCTGAAGAGACTTTGAGAGCCCCTAGCACCTAGGACAGCAAAGAGTGATAAGGTGGTGTGTAACTTGCCCCTCTTTGGCACACCTCAAGGACAGCACAACTGGTGGACTAAAGGCATAGGCCGGGTACAGAAGGGCACTGGGGGCCTGTAGCTAACTGAGAAACTGGGCTGAAGAATGGGCAATTGTGAAGAGTGCTGCTCAGACCTGGCCCCCATCCTAGAAAAACCACAAGAAGGGAGAAAAGAGAAACCCAACCCCCTCAGCCTTCTGTAGCCAGGAAGACCAGCAAGATTCCCTTGACCAGTTGAAAGCCAGCAGGAGGCTTTTTTCCCTTTCTTTCTTTTTATTTTGTTTTTTTTTTTCCTCTATTTTTCATTCTATCCCCACCCCCACAAGTGAGACAATAAAACCTGGAGCTGTGAAAGGACCAGAGTGAGACACAAAAGTGGTCATCCCTACAACTGAGAAGCAGAAAATTTTACTTTGCTATTCCACAGAACTTGCAAGTGATTGTTAATTTGTACTATTATTGTTTTTTCATTATTTTACTAATTTTGTTTTATTTGTATTTTTAAATTTTTCTTCTTTCTGTTTACTCTTCACTTTGTTAAATTGTATTGTTTCACTGGTTTCCCTTGTTTTCTCTTTCATAGAGTATTTTTAATTTTCTTTCTTTCACTTCACTTGTGTTCCAACAGCATACTACTACAGGCTATGTACTTCCTCTTCTTGTTATTCAGATCACATAGATTCTGTCATGTGATTGTTACTCCATTACTATTGTAAGTAATTGTTGTTTTATTCAATGGTAAATACAACACAGCATCCCTCCTGAATATTAGCTCATTTCACTGTCTTCTGGAACTTTATTGCCATTGTGGTTAAATGTATTCTCTTGCACACTACACCTATTTTCTATCATTTATTCTCACTATATCTCATAATCTGACCACCCCCAAGCTCACTGTTTTCTGAATGAAACTCACAATTCTCCCTCCCTAACAAAGTCTTATCTTTTTTCCACCCTGTCTAAAAAGTGACTAGTAGGGTGAAATATCACAGTTAACACTATATTTATTCAAAGGATCCCTTATCTGTCCTCTACAGGTTGGTATTTTAAATACCATAAAATACACTCCTGCTGACTTAATCCATTTTGCCTTCTTCCTCCAACTGATCACAAAAAAAGACTAGGTGGGAGCTGTGAACACCAGTATACCTGTTGGAAGAGGAAACCCACCAGCAATGGAACTACTAACAGATAACAACAGAAGGTGAAGAAGGGAGTGGAAGCCACACTAACCTCCACCAGGACCTATCTGGAATTACAACTAAAAGGTAGAGGAATTACCCAGAGCAAACAATGGAACAATAATGAAAGAGAAGCCTTATAACCTAGGACAAAGAGAACAACTAGCTTCAGCACAACCTTCCCACACCTGAACAACAGCATATAAGACATGGTGGTCAGAGGGATCCCCAGTCAACCACCTGGAAGGAAGAACCCACCAAAGAATGATCCAACAACAATCAAAGCCCAAAGACTCCAGAGAGCCAACATAAATAACAGTGCAAGAGCAGCAAGTTTAGGAGATCAAGGAGACCACAGTGCTGAATCTCACAGATCTTCTACCATAGAAGTTCACACCACAAACCCAGGGAGTCAGAACAGATCGATTTAAGAAGCAGAGGCTAACAAGAAGAGTCTCACAAAAGAGGGGAGTCAAAGAAACAATCCCCAAATGAGAGGAGAGGAGGAAGCCTCAGAAAGAATGCTAAATGAAAGACAGGCAAGTCAACCATTCATTAGACACTGAATTTAAAGCAATGTTTACAAAGAAGCTAATGAGCTCACAGAGAATTACCAAAAACTGCAGGGAAACTACAATGAACTCACTGCAAACTATACCAACATGAAAAAGAAAATAGAGACTATCAACAAAGGCGAAGTGGAAATGAAGAATACAATTTCTGAATTGAAGAACACAGTAGAAGGTATCAAAAGCAGGCTTGATGAAGCAGAGGATTCAGTAAGCAAGCTGGAGGACAAGGTAGGAAAAAAAAACAGAAAGAGCAAGAAAAGGAAACAAGACTTAGAAAGAATGAAGAGGGAGTAAGGGAAATGCAGGGCAACATGAAATGTAATAATATCTGTATAATAGGAATACAAGAAGAAGAGCAAGGGATAGAAAACCACTTTGAAGGAGTAATGATGGAAACTCCCTTAATTTGATGAGAGAAAAAATCACACAAATCCAGAAAACAGAGTCCCAATCAAGATGAACCCAGAGAGACCCACTTCAAGACACATCATAATTAAAATGACAAAATTTCAAGACAAACAGAGAATATTAAAGTCAGCAAGGGAGAAATAGGAAGTAACATACAAGGGTGCCCCTATAAGGCTACTAGCTAACATCTCAATAGAAACACTATAAGCCATAATGTAATGGCAAGGAATATTCCAAGTAATGAAAAACAAAGGCTCACAACCAAGACTACTCTATAAAGAAAGGCTCTCAATTAGAATGGAAGGCCAAATAAAGAGTTTCCTAGACAAAAGTAGCCACACAGAATACACTTCCTCCAAACCAGCTCTGCAAGAGATGCTAAAGGGTCTGCTCTAAGAACAGGAAAAAAAAAAGAGTGAGAGAGAGAGGAACACAGGCTCAAAAAAAATGGTCAATGAAAAAGTACCTACCAGTAAAAACCTTAAACGTAAATTGATTAAATGCTCCAATCAAAAGACATAGGGTAGATGAATGGATAAGAAAACATGACCCACACATATGCTGCCTACAAGAGACCCACCTCAGAACAAAAGACGTATGCAGACTGAAAGTGAAGGGCTGGAAACAAATATTTCTAGCAAACAAACAGGAAAAAAGCCTGGGTAGCAATACTCATATCAAATAAGATAGACTTCAAAACAATGGACATAAAAAGAGAACCAGAAGGTAATTTCATAATACTCATGGGAAGAATCCATTGAGAAGACATAAACATTGTAAATGTATATGCGCCCAACATAGGAGCACACAGATACATAAGGAAAATCTTGGAGGACTTCAGGAAAGATTTTGACAGCAACACAATTGTAGTAGGGACTTTTAATACACCACTGTCAAAAATGGATAGATCTTCCAAATGAAATATCAACAAAGATATTGCAGCATTGACAATGTCCTAGATCAAATTTTGTTAACTGATATATACAGATCCTTTTCTCCTATAGAAGCAAAATACACATTCTTTTGAAATTTACATGGAACATTTTCAAAGATACAGCATATGATAGGAGACAAAACAAGCCTCAACAAATTCAAGAAAATTGAAATCTTATCAAGCAGTTTCTTTGACCACAAGAGACTGAAACTAGAAACCAACCTCACGGAAAAAACTCAAACTCCCAGAGACTGAACAGCATGCTATTAAACAATGAATGGGTCAAGAATGAGATCAAGGGAGAAATTAAAGTTTCTGGAAACAAGTGAAACTGAACTCAAAATAATCCATAACTTAAGGACAAAGAGAAGGCAGTCCTGAGAGTGAAGTTCATAGTGATACAGGCCTACCTAAAAAAGATAGAAACATTTCAAATAAAGAACCTAATCCTACACCTACAAGAACTTGAAGAACAACAATAAATGCAGCCCAGAACAAGTAGAGGGAGGAAGTAAACAAGATCAGAGAAGAATTATATGACATATAAATTAAAAGCATGATTCTAAGAATCAATAAATCCAGGAACTGGTTCTTTGAAAAGATAAAAAAATTGACAAGCCTATAAGCAGACTCATCAAGAAAAAAAGAGAAAGGATCCACATAAACACAATCAGAAATAAAAGAGTAGAGATTACAACTGATACCACAGAAATACAAAGGGCTGAAAGAAATTAGTATGAAGAATCTGTATGCCAAGAAATTTGAAAACCTAGGTTAAATGGACAAATTTCTAGAAAAATGTAATTTTCCAAAACTTAATGAGGAAAAGCAGAAAGCCTGAACAGACCAATAACAGCTGATGAAATTGAAGCAGTAATCAGAAAACACCCAGCACACAAAAACCCAGGACCAGATGGTTGCACAGGAGGATTTCACAAAACATTTAAGGAAGAGCTAACCCCTATCCTTCACAGACTATTCCAAAAACTCCAAGAAGATAGAAAACTCCCAAAGTCTTTTTATGAAGCCAGTGTAATCCAATCCCAATAACAGATAAAGACATATAACAAAGAAAGAAAACTTCAGGCTGATATCACTGATGAACATAGATGCTAAAATCCTCAACAAAAGATTGGCAAACTGCATCCAGGAATCCTATAAAAAGATTTTACACCATGATAAAGTGGCATTCATTCCAGGAATGCAAGGATGGTACAATACTCGAAAATCAATGAACGTAATACATCACATAAACAAAATGAAAGAAAAAAAACACATGATCATATCAATAGATGAGGAAAAAGCATTTGATAAAGCACAACACCCATTTATGATAAAAAACATTCAGCAAAGTGGTAATAAAGGGAATATTTATCAACCTAAGGAAGGTGATATATGAGAGACCTACAGTGAACATCATACTCAATGGGTAGAAATTTAGAACTTTTACACTAAATCAAAAATAAGACAAGGATGTCAGCTTTCACCACTCCTATTCAACATAATATTGGAAGTCTTACTCACAGCAGTTAGAAAGGAAAAAAAAAATGCATCCAAATTGGGAAGAGGGAAGCAAACTGTCATTGTTTGCAGATGATGTGATAGTTACATAGAAAATCCTGTAGACTCCACCAAAAAACAGTTCAACCTAATAAATGAATTTGTCCAAACAGGATGATACAAATTCAATATTCAGAACCTGAAGAGATTTTTATATCCCATCAATGAAATATCAGATTCAGAAATCAGGAAAAAAAATTCCATTTGATAAAGCAACAAGAAAAAAAATAGTACCTAGGAATAAATCTAACCAAGGAGGTAAAAGACCTGTACTCAGAAAACTAAACAACACTGAAGAAATAAATTAAGGTAGACAAAAACAAATGAAAGCATGCACCCTGCTCATGGATTGGAAGAATTAACATCATCAAAATGACCATACTACCCAAAGCAATACATAGATTCAGCACAATCCCTATTAAAGTACCAATGACATATTTCATAGATATATTACAAACATTTCACTAATTTATATGGAACCTTAAATGACCTTGAATAGCTGCAGCAATTTTAAGAAAGTGGGACAAAGTAGGAGAGATCACAATACCTTATGTCAAACTGTATTACAAGTCCACTGTAATCAAAACAGCCTGGTACTGGCATAAGGACAGACACATAGACCAACAGAACAGAACAGAGAATCCAGAAATAACCCCAAATCTCTATGGTCAATTAATATTTGACAAAGGGAGAAGAAGTATAAAATGAAGGAAAAAAAGCTTCTGCATGACTAAAGAAAACAACATAAAGATGAAAAGAAAACCAAGTGTATGGGAAAACATATTTGCCAGTGATACCAATGATATCATTTGCCAATGATACAAGTGTTTGATCTCCAAAATATATAAAGAACTTAACAGGACTCCACTCCAGGAAAACAAACAACCCAATTAAAAAATTGGCAAGAGATATGAACAGACACTTCTCCAAGGAGGACATACAGAGAGTCCAGTAATGTATGAAAAGATGTTCAACATCACTAGCCAGCAGAGAGATGCATATTAAAATTATGACATACCACTTCAAACTGGTGAGAATAGCTATCATAAATTTAGCAAAAAACGACAAGGTTTGGAGAGGATGTAGAGAAGATCGAACCCTAGTGCACTGTTGGTGGCATTGCAGACTGGTGCAGCCACTGTGGAAAACAGTATGGAATTTCCTCAGAAAACTAAAAATGGAAATGCCTTTTGACTTGGCAATTTTACTGGTGGGATTTTACCCTAAGAACCCTGAAACACCTATCCAAAAGAACCTATGCACCCCAATGTTCATAGCAGCACAATTTACAATAGCCAAATGCTGGAAGCAACCTAAATGCTCATCAGTGAATGAATGGATCAAAAAACTGTGATACATTTATATGATGGAATACTACACAGCAGTAAGAAAGAAGGAGCTCTTATTTTTTGCAACAGCATGGATGGAAGTGGAGAGCATTATGGTCAGTGAAATAAGTCAGATGGTAAGGAACAGATACCATATCATCTTACCTTTAAGTGGGACCTCATGAATAAACAAGCAAGCAAAATATAAATAGAGACATTGAAATTAAGAACAATCAGACAGCAACCAGAGGTGATGTGGGAGAGGATAACAGGGGGAAGTGGGTACAGGTTTTCCAGAACAAATATAGAGGACACATGGACAAAACCAAGGGTGGGGTGGAAGCAAAGGAGGGAGGTGGGGATGGCTGGAGTGAGGAGCTAGTGATGGAGGGTAAATTCAGACAACTGTAATCGAACAACAATAAAATAATTAAAAAATAAAAAATAAAAATAAATTTGAAAAGTATTCTGTAGATAAATAACCATGATGGTGCACAGCAATGTGAATGTACCTAACATCATTGACCTGTACACTTAAAAAGTTAAGATGGTAAATTTTACATTATGTGTTTCTTAGCACAATAAAAAATTTGAGGAAAAAAAGAAAAATACCTGGCCCCATAACTGATTTTACCACTTTGTTGCAGTTTTATTGTATTTACAAGAAGGGTGCATTGCTTTGGCTCTGCTTTATTGTCAGAAAGGTCACTTGCTGCCTATAATAAGACAGTGATTGCTGTCTGGATGGCAGTCTGTCTAAAAACTGTGGGGGGGAACGATTATCTAAATTCCATCTTGACATCAAAATCCTTAAATCTGTTACCTCAATGTGATGGCTAATTTTACATGTCAACTTTCATGGGTTACGGGAAGCCCAGGTAGCTGGTACACATCTGTGGTTGTGTTTGTGAGGGTGTCTCAGAAAGAGATTCACCTTTGAAGCAGTAGACTGGGTAAAGAAGACTGACCCACGCCATTAAGTCAACCTGCTAGGGGCCCTGATAGAACACAAGAGAAAGGACAGGAGCATCATCTCTCTTCTTGTGCTGAGACATTCATCTTTGTAAAGCACTGATACTAACTGCCCACTGACTCTCAGGCCTTCAGACTAGGACTGAATTATACCCCTGGGTCTCCTGTTTCTACAGTTTACCAACAGCAGATTGGGGGATTTCTCAACCTCCATAATTCTATGAGCTAATTTCTATAGTAAATCAGTTCTTATATATCTCTGTATATAACTCATCAGTTGTGTTTCTCTGGAGAATCCTGACTAATGCAATTATTAAACATTAATGGTCAAATTCTACATCTCAGTCCCCTTATACTTTGAATGAACCTAGTTTAAATAGGATATCCTCATGATGTGATGTTTAAGTCAACTAACATGATTTAGGCAGATTGGAGAGCCATTTTTCTGTGAGAGTGGTGTCGTTGATGCACTGTTGCAGAAAATACCTTCCCTCGGGTAACCAATCAGACTTAGCCATGCAGCCACCACCTCAGCATCTTTGCTGTTCATTTGGCATTTGCAGCTGCTACATACTGTTTCTCAGATGCCTGCAAAGTTTGTACTTACCAAGAGGACAGTTACCAAGAGGTCTAGGCATGTGACCATCAGTGAGAATACTGTCTAGATCAATCTATCCTGTGCTTGTTGAAGATGAGAAAAGGACTTGGGAGGATTGGGTGGTCAGGGCCCTTAACCCATCCTGAAAACCAGAGTTCTTATTGAGACTTCAAATTTGGAAAATACTATTAGATAGTTCTTGCCTTACCATGTTTTACCGAAACCTGGGAGCTCTCTCTCAAAGTAATTTGGTTTTCAAAACAATGATAGAGGTTTCTTGTTAGTTTGTTTTTTTTTTTTTAAACAGGGCTTACTTTCTTCCTGGAATAAACGTCTTTTCATTGAGTTTACTTAATGAAGTAAACAAGGCTGAAATTTGATAGTCCTGGCTATTTCAAAAATCTCTCAGTTACATAGCTTTTTTATGATTACTCTGCAGTCTCTGCTTGGGTGTTTATCTTTAGATCTCTGTGTGTAGTTACAGAAATAGCAGATGAATTGGTGTCATCATACTCATGGTATTATTTCATGATAGCAGTTTTAATGAAGTTTGTGGGTGGATTATGAACATTCGCATACATAAAGTTTACAGCTCTTAATAAATGAAACCAATAAAACCGGTAATTTCAATGGCTTAACACAGTAGAATTTCATTTCTTGCTTGTGTGGTGGGCAGGAGTAACATCTACTCACTTACTCAGAGAACCAGAGTAGTGGAGGCTCAGTCACCATCATCAACATGATATCCAAGGTCTCCACAGGTGTCACCATTTAGACAGCAGTTGAGAGGTGGGAAGGATTTGCTGGTGGAAGGTGTTTTGTGCCAGATGTGCAAGTGGTATTAATAATCCTGCACAAATTCCTTAAATTTGAGTTCAGTCCAATGGCCACACATTGCCACAAAGAAGGTTGGAGGTGGGTGATGGGCCTGATGAACAACAGGTCAGGGTCTGTCACAATATGCTGGGAAACAAAACAATGTTAGTCTGGAATTAGATACACTCAGAACCATAATTTGCCTTAATACATATTTTGATCTATTGACCATTGTTCTTTTCCTAATACAGTCTGTGTAGGAATTTTCTTTCTAAATCATCTTCATCTGGGTTATCAAATTTGGATGGCCATCAACAGGCAAAAGGAAGTGGAAGTTTCAAATTTAACCAGTAGTTTATCAATATAGAAAATTAACAGTGTGGTAATTGCTGGGGGAGGGGGAGGGGGATATAGGAGACTAAATGCTAATAGAAAATACAATAAAGATTAAATTTTAAAAAAGAAAATAAATGTCTTTAAATTTTTGAAAAATCCAGTTGTTTGGAATTATAATTTGATAGTTTTTAAAAAGATTTTATTTATTTTTAGAGAGAAGGGGGAAGGAGGAAGAGAGGGAGAAAAACATCATTATGTATTTGCCTCTCACACACCCCCTACTGGAAACCTGGCCTGCAACCCAGGCATGTACCCTGACTGGGAATTGAACCAGTGACCTTTTGGTTTGCAGGCCAGTGATCAGGCCACTGAACCACACCAGATAGGGCCCCAAGCAAAGTTCTTTTTTAAAAAAGATTTTAATTATTTATTTATTTTTAATTTTATTTCTTATTTTTATTATTCGCGTATAGTTGTCCCCACTTTCCCCCTACCACTCCCTCAGTCCTACTCTCTTTGGCTTTGTCCAAGTGTCCTTTATACATGTTCCTTGACAACCCATCCTCCTAATCTCTCAAATATCCCCTCCCACATCTCCTCTATGTACAGTCAACTTGTTCTTAATTTCAGTGTCTCTGGTTATATGTTGAAAACAAAATCCCATGGACTGCTGTTTATAATATGCACCCAAAATGGTATAGGAAGCATCAGTGACAATGTAAGAAAGAACACTTATACCTGGTGGATACAAGTATAAATCTATCAAACCATTGGGAAATCGTTTGGCAAAAACCTAATACAAAATTGGGCATTTACATTTGCTATAATTCAAAAGTTTTGTATATAGATTTATTGGTTGTCTGAACAGTCTTGTTCTTATTCATTGGTAGAGTCTTCACACCAGCATTGTTCACAATAGCAGAGAAGGTAGAACCAACTACGTGTCTACTATTGTTAATTATGAACCAAATGCTATAGTCAGTGCCAGGAAACTATTGTTACTACTGCTACCAGCAACAATATAGACCATTCTTAGAGAAAATGAGTTAATAAGGAAAATTGCAGGAGACTAGATACAAGATTGATGCCATTTGTTCTGAGATTAAAAAACAAGTGACAATAAAAGATGTGGGCATATAAATGTGCTTTCAAGACCAAAGTATTTTTGATCTTAATAAAATTTTACCAGTCACATTGAATTTAAGTTTTCATGCCATTTCATATTAACCTACAAAGGAGTTCCCATCAGACTGTCAGCTGATTTCTCAAAAGAGACCTTAGAGGCACGAAGGGGCTGGAAAGAAGTATTCCAAGTTATGAAAGGCAAGGACCTACATCTCAGATTTCTCTCTCCAGCAAAGCTTTCATTCAGTATGGAAGGGCAGATAAAGTGCTTCTCAGATAAGGTCAAGTTAAAGGAGTTCATCATCACCAAGCCCTTATTTTATGAATTTTTTTAAATTTTTAAAAGATTTTATTTATTTATTTTTAGGGAGGGAAGGGGGGGAGAGAGAGATAGAGATAGAGATAGAGATAGAGAGAGAGAGAGAGAGAGAGAGAGAAGAGAAACATCAATGTGTGGTTGCTGGGGGTTATGGCCTGCAACCCAGGAATGTACCCTAGCTGGGAATCGAACCTGGGACACTTTGGTTCCCAGCCCGTGCTCAATCCACTGAGCTACGCCAGCCAGGGCTTATTTTATGAAATTTTAAAGGGACTTATCTAAGAAAAGAAGATAAAAAAAAAATATGTATAGTAAAATGACAGCAAACTCACAATTATTAACAACCATACCTAAAACAAAACCAAAAAAAACCTAAGCAAACAACTAGAACAGGAACAGAAACACAGAAATGGAGATCACATGGAGGGTTAGCAACAGGGGAGTGGGAGGAGGAGAGAGGGGGTAAAGGTACGGGGAATAAGTTGCGTAGATGGTAGCTGGAAAATAGACAGAAGGAGGGCAAGAATAGTATGGGAAAAGTAGAAGCTAAAAAACGTATGACACATGGACATGAACTAAAGTGGGGGAATGTGAGTGGGAAAGGGTGTGGAGAGGAGTGAAGGGGGGAAATGGGACAACTGTAATAGCATAATCAATTAAATATTTTTTTAAAAAACTTTTAAGGATATATTACTGATTTCAGGGAATGCATGCACAGAATCTCTGTCTACAGATAAAAATAGGTTTGGCAAATATCAGTTTACTGTTCAGATAACTAAAAAATAGAGTAGATGGGACCAGAGTGAATATGTGAAAGGGGTGTTGGTGTTTCAGAGGGAAGTTCTCTCCCTGAAGAAGATGTTCCCACAGCAGTAAGTGATGTGATGGAATAAATAGGGTCACTCCCAACAGTTCAATTCTCCTTTCCTAATGTTGACTGAGGAAGACTGATCACAACAAAGCAGCACTACACCTGTAAACAGAGAAGAGGAATAACTGCTTCATAATGTTTGCATGTATGGGAATTACATGAAGAGAGTAAATGTTTTTAAGTTCACACAGTGTGTGGGGAGCTATGAAGAATTGGCTGTGTTGCATAACAGTGGTTGATGGGTTGGATGAGGAAGGTTGAAGCTGATTATGGAAAGCAATTTTTAATGGATAATTCACACTGTAGTTAGTACAAACCCGGCTGAAGATTGTGAGCAATGAGGTACTGTCAGGGTATTGATGTTTCGTTCAGATCTCTTCATGTGACCCAGCACAGTAGCAGTTGTGGGGTAGAGTGTGGTTAGGTTTCTGGGAGGCTTCTGTGTCTCTGGTTTTTGTGTGCCTGGCTGTTTATGCAGTGGACAGTAAATTCTCAGTGCATGTTACGAAAGTTCAAGGAAACTAACTGCTCCTGAGCAAACATTAAAGGCCATGATAATTCGTTTGGTCAGCACTGTTTTTTTTTTTTTTCATCTGTGTCATAAGATCATGTTAATATCCTCTACCTTGTTTTGGGTGATGTGTACCTGGGACAAGTTTCTGTGTGTAGTAAGTTCACTGGAGTGAGGGGTTGTAAGTTCGTGGAAAGTTGTGTTCAGCACAAAGAAGAGACTTTGGCTTCAGATGAACCTGGATACTGACTTGCCTGTGGCATTTACCAGCTCTTAAAAGTTACTTACTCTAAACCTTTGTTTCTTTGTTTGCTATTTGGAGGTAACCATACACCTAAAGGGGTGATTTGAGAATTAACTTTTGGCCCAGGTGGGTACCTGATAGGTGTTAATTTCTATTCCCTCTTTAAAAAGGAGAACTTCTCAGTTACTAGGCCTTTTGTAATTAAAACATAATTAATAGCAAAATAAATCTCAGAATCAGGAATTTACATGCCTTGCTCTTTTTTAAAGTATTTCTAATAAAGTTTATGTCTTTCTATCTCTTAGAAGGAATTGTCAAACTACATTGAAGTCACTACAGGAATTTATTTTCAAAGAATCTGTAAAAATTATGAAACATAGTTGCTTTATTCATTGCTTCATTTGCAGCACATGCACACATGCACAAATTTGTCAAGATACTTAATTGATGTTTTTTTTCCAACTCATGTATACTAGAAATAAAACATCCTTTATAACATTTGAATTCATAAGCATACTGTCAACATAAAATTCTGCCAATTCCTGAACTGAAACTCCAGTATTTTCAAATATATATTTGCTATTAAAAATAGAGACAAGCTATCCTGCTATACTTATATTACACACTGAAACATGAGTTTTCATTATAGAATGTGTTGAATAAATCATGGCCAGATAAAAGCATTTGTATTATTTAAAAAAATGAAATGTTCTTTTTGCTTTCATTCTCATCCTCCAGTTTGGCTTTACCATCCTAACAGAAAACTTAAAGAGGGTAGATAAGAGAGACATGTTTCATATCCTTTTGCAAGATCCAGAAATACATTTCTAAATTTGCTATGTGAACACTGGCCAAGCATGAATCTTTTGATTTGTTTATGCATGCAACATAAATGTATATATTTAAGTCCACTACCTAAAATGTTTTTCATCAACCAGTTCCTCAACACTCATTATTGTGGATTGCACAGATAATTGCTGAAGTTGTGATTCTACATTTTAATATTTCTTTTATACAAGAAGGGTAATTTATTGCTCAAATAAAATTTGATATTTATGTTATCACAGTACAGAAATATGAGCTCAAGTCAATGTTCTAAAATGAGAAGTGCAGAAAGTAAAAGACATTTGACTCTCTTATTGGCATCAATAGATACAAGTAGTATATACATATATAGTATGTCACATAGGGGGCCTGCTGTAAAATACATGATTACGATTGAAGTTTATATTTGTTTGTTTTTTCTTTTCATTTTGTTCTGGTTTCACTATTGAGTATCTTCATGAAAAAGTGGAAGTCTGAGGGTGAGTAATGAATGGGGGTTACTTTAGAGAAAAACCAATAATGAAAAGATCCTTTAAAAAGTTAACATTTAAAAAAAACTCACTTGTTCAACAAAACAGGTATTACTGGGGAAATGCTTCCATCAAAAAAATAGGGAAAACATCAGATCTGAATGAGTCGCTAAGTCAGTATGGCTTCTTTACCATATTTGCTGGTGTTTCATTTAAATACAAAAGTTTTATGAAAACAAACTCGTTTATAATTTGTTAATAAAATAGTGATTAAGGTGTTATGATCAACTCTAACTCAATAATGGGATTGTTTTTATGTTTTTATTTTTGCTGTTCTATTCAGAAAATGAAAAATTATCCATACCAAAATTGTCAGACCTATAAACATCACTAAAATGAATTATCATATCAGGTGGCAATGAACTAGAAAAAACAAAAGTCAGACAATGACTAGAATTGTATCCTCCTCCAACTTTTTTTTAAAGATTTCATTTATTTATTTTTTTAGAGAGAGGGAGCTGACCTGGAATCAAACTGGCAAAATTTTGCTTTGTAGAAAAGTAATGCTCAACCAAACGAGCCACATCAGGCCCCTCCCCCAACTTTTAAATTTTGTAATTCTTTACTCAGGTCTACATCTCAGAAAGTCAGCAGCTGTATTTGAATTTAGCTCAGTCTCTTCCATTCACATGGACATTTCCAGGCAGGTACACAAAGGGCTGACCCCCATCGCAATTCCTAGGCTACGTGTTTCTTCATCCCAACACTCTTCTGGCATTATATGCTCATGATTGGTTTAATAAGGTGGGGTGTTAAGGAGTCCTCCAATATAAAGTATAAAATATGTCTGGTGCCCAAACATTTAGGCTGACAAAGCAGAAATTTATAAACAAAAGTGTGGGTTATTTGATCAATTATTCTTATTTGTAAGCCTGTACTGGATTCCAGCTTTCTGAGGATTTGGGTAGACAGGCAGATAGGAAACATGCATTTCTGTGCAGTGTGCACCAGAGGCCGACCTGGAACTGACAGCTGTGAAGGCACAGTCAAGGGCTCTGCCTTTGCTCACTGTCTCTGGACATCACATAAAGACCAATGCCCTTCCTCGAAAAGTGCCAACCTATCCCACTGAGGAGTGCCAGCCCTGGAGACTGGCAGAGCCTTTCCTGTGGCATCACAGGGAGCCTTGCAGGCACATCTGCTATGGGATCAGCTCATATTGTAGTGGGGTGTAGCCAGTGGCCCCCAAATGAAGGATTTGTAGTGGGGTCCAGAACTCAAGGTGTCCGGGAAATATACATATATACAGAATATCCTCACCTCCATGAATCTGGACTGGGGATGGGTCGCTTGGAGCAGGGCCATTGACCATCCATGAAGAAATGATTCATGGATGTAGTCAGTTGCTAATTATTCATTACCAGTTAAACTCAAAACTTGCAGCCGAAAGCCAGCTTTAGATGTTATGTGAAAATAATATGACATATTTATATAAGGGTCTTAAATTGACAACCTTTAAAATGATAACCATGTAGTATAGTTTGAAATTTAAAATCAAATTCTATGTTCCACTTTGATGTCTTTAGCAATAATGATACTGAAACATGAAGCAATTTTTTGTACGAAGTTTGGTGGTTAAGGGCTTATGATCAATTCTAACTTAAAACAGCAAATAACACAATTCAGAAAATTATTTCAATTATCTCTTACTCCACTATACTCGTGTCAGTTTCAGGGACTCCTGTTTTCCATTCTCTTCATCACTCCCTTAGTTAGGTCCTCGTCACCTAATAGTATTGACTATGGAGGGCATCTCTACTTTTCTTCCTTCAGCCTTGTCTTCACTCTGATCATACCTACACACTGATGTCAGATCACCCAAAGCAGCATCATGTTGATAGTAAACCCTCATAATACTCTGTTGCCTCTTACATAACTGTCATACTCTTTAACCTGACATTCAGAGCTCTCCCAGAACTGATGTTAACACCTTTCCCAACTGTGTCTTTCACTCACACAACATGCTTGGATCAAGACCATGTACAACCACTGGTCACTTGTGTGGGTGAAGACAATACTTATCTTTAAATTCTGTCCTGATACTAAATAGGTTTTTGACCTTTGATGACCCAGTGTGTGAAGCTTCAGTTTCTTCTCATATAAAATGGGGATTTAGTATCTAACTGAGAAGTTTGTAGTAGTAACAAGAGTATATGGATTGTTGACTACCACTCATTAAGCACTAAACTGTGTTCTAGGTACTGTGAAAAATATTTTATATGCATGGTGTTATTTAACCCACCAACTACCCACTTTACAAATATAGGAAGTGAGTCACAGAGAGGTTGGTAATTTACTAAATTTCATACAAATAGCAGTTAAGTTAGGATATTATACCTGGTTTGTCTTAAAGAATTTAAGATTAGTTAAACCGGTGGCAAACTCATATGTCATACTCTGCTGATGCATTTATTTGGGGGGAGAATTTCCACAGTTTCTCTAAGTCACTGAGGCTCAAGCCTCTGGGGTGCTGGTGAACTCCAAAGAGCTCAGAATCTCCAGGCTAACCTCAGTTCCTCAATTAAAAATGAAGGCTGTGGGTAATTTATCTTTAGAAACCCTGGCCTTTCCCATTGCCTGGAACAGAAGGGAAAAATCTACTACAGATCAGGTATGATTGTTTATCAACAGTTTAATAATTCTGTGAATAGTTCCTTGCACACAGTAGATAATTAGTAATTGTTTAATGAATATATGTGGCATGGCTGCAGGTCTGAAAATGGTAGTTCATGGTACAAGGCTTGCTATAGCAAGTGTGCTTAGCATTATGACAGGATAATATAGGAATCTCAGTTCACACATAGCAGAAGATGTGATTTAAATTAATTTATTATATGATTGCTTTTGTGTAAGCAGTCGCTAAAATGGATTTTTTTTGTCCCAGATGCAAGGAAGGGAGGTTGGCTTACAGAATCTTCCTAACCAATGGAGTTACCCAGGGAAAGCACAGCACAGACAAACTACCCGTGAAAACATGATATGATACATAACAGGCAATGTTCTCAGACCCCTTACCAGGCTCAGCAGGATGAGGGAAAACATCCTTGTTAATATCTCCAGGCAATGAACCACAACCACTCTTGAGTGTTCTTAGCAAGATTTTTCACTATTTAGTGAAGACATACCTAATTCACTAAAAAACAGACTTCATATCCAAACTATACCCTAAAGGAATCAAACATGTTCTTTGGCCTTAATTATCCTAATATTTTCTTAGGGAATCAACATTACATGGCTAACATAGACCTGAGTTGTTTTCATTGTATTGATTTATTCTAAAGTGTTCAATAAACACTCTAGAATATTGAAAAACTATAAATGTTCCACAGTAGTATACCTTTGAAAAACCTTTACTGATTTTTATAAAACTTATCAGATGGACATTTGGTTTTCTTATATTTTAAATATCAGAAAATATTAAAATGTAAGCAAGGAAATTCAAAACTCAGGTTAGTGATGATCATGGAGAGACTGGGCCAGCTAGAGGTATGAGGTGAGAGAAAGCAGAAAGAGAGTCTGTGAAACTGGTGCAATTTTAGTGTTTGAGTAAGGTTATAGTATAATAAATGTCAGAATTATTTATAACAGTTTATATGTATGAAATATTGTATGATCATTTTATTATTTTTGACTAAATTTTACTTCTTTATTGTATTTTTTCTTTACCATTTAGTCCCCTAAATCATTCCCAGCAGTCACCACACTGTTTTCTATGTTCATGAGTCCTTTTTCCTTTTTGTTCAATACCTCCACAGAGTTTAACATTCAGGCTACATGGTCCACAGAGGGTATAGCATTTGAAAATGCATGGAAGAATGAAGGAGCTGATAATAAAATTTAAACATAATTATGAAACAAAAATGATTAAAAATGCAGTATCATTCATTATATGCAGTTCGGTGTTCTAAAATTGTAGCATAAAAAGGCAAGGGGATTAGAGATACCATTAAATGCAACATACTCCAGATTCACTGTTAAGAACCAAGAGCAGATATCCCTTTGTTAACTGTGTGCTGATAAGATTAAGGCATATGACAAGAGAGAACTCTAATACTGTGAAGCAATGCTGTTATAGGAACAGTTATTATTTTTGTCAGTAGGAAAGAGGTCTGAAACATTTAATTGTCTAAAACCCATCATGTGACAGAAATTTTTGTTTCTAGTGGAATTCAAATCAGAGGGTAGTACTTTATTTAACAACACACCTTTTTAAATTATTGCAAAGTTTAATTATATTATTTATATTTAATTATATTATTGTCAATCATCTGAAGAATAGTAATTACTTGGAGTTCTCAGCCAGTATTTCTCATTAACAGTGCTGTGGAGAACTCAATGATTCATGGGTTCATAAAGGATCAATTAATTTCCTGTGAGGCCTCACTTTTTCCTTAGACAAGAAATGTCTCCACCCTTAGGAATGGAGCTTTAGGGAACACTTGATTGATCTGAAGAGGACAGATACATGAAATGAAATGACTTTTGCTGTTATTACTTTGTTTAACTCTTTGGTCTTTTGTAATGCAAAAAATAAAAATGTGTGACTAAAAGACGATTTTCCTGTAAGAGATTTGGAGTGCATTTACTAATTCTGTAAAGTCTGAAAGGTTGGTGGATGACTTAGGGCCATGTTTACCTGCCCAAGAGGAGATACCTGCTTATCTACCCAGGGGCAGGTATCAGTGTACTTATTTTCTAGGATGGGAACATGATATGAAAGGGAGGAGATAATGCAGGTTGGATTTTGTCCTTTTAAAGGACAAAAACAAGACATATTCCCTGTGAAGTCACGTTGGGGATCTCTGACCAAGAAGTATATGTTTAGCTAAAAGAGGGCAAGAGTGTTTAAAGATATTTTCTGAGTTGGCCCTGACCTCAGCTGCCACCTTGGCCACTCCTAGTCATCTGGAGCCCCCTCAAGTCATCTGTGTTTGGGCCTCCTAACTTTGTTGTTGGTACTCAGGATGCTGATGTTCTTTGGGTCATTGGGTCTGTGCCTGGTGGAAAATGTCTTTGACTTTGAGGCCACTGAGAGTATCTTCTAGCCATACTTCCCTGAATGGTCTGGCTGTAAGCTGCTCTGTCCTTGATGATGTCTTGAGATATCAGATGTGTGTTTTAGCAAAGGTGTCTGATTTGAAATCCCAAAAGTGTTCATTTTACCATTTTTGTTATATTTTCTATGCCTAAAAATGCTGGTGGCTCATTTTTTTCTCACTCCCTTCTCACCTGTAAGTGTCCAAGAGACATAGTCCTGATGTCTGCTCCCAATTTTCCATACATGCAAACACTCCTCATTCCCCACCCCTTTGTAAACACCCCCTCCTTCTGTTTGTGTTTCTGCTCATGACTAAGTCATGCTCCCAATATTATCCTCAGTAGCCCTGTTTCATTGTTTACTTACTCAAAGTAGCATATTTCAAAAAATATCTCCTGTTTTCCAGTAACTACAGTCCTGTGCCTTTTCATGTTCGCTGTGTGATCTTTGACTATCGCAATCATAATTCCTCCTCCTCAATAGTCTATACAATCACACTCTTTCTTTATCCCCCATGCATTTCCTCTTGACCATGTCCTTTTCATTACCCACAGCTAAAGTATTTACAATATTCATTGGGCACTATATTTCTGTTGTCTGAAACCTTGTCAGAGTAGAGGCCTCTTAGGTCTCTGATTTTATCTCTTCTTCCATTGCAGTGCTTCACATGAGAGTCAGAAACAAAGTTATGGGTAGGGGTGGGAGGAAGAGGTTGACAAAGGTACAAACATTCATTCAGCTATAAGACAAATAATGCCTGAAGATTTGATGTATAATGTGGTGTCTATAGTTGACAACACTGTTTTGTAACTGAAATTTGGTAAGTGTAGAAAGGAAATGTTCTCACAAAAAGTGAATACATGAGGTGATGGATGTGTTAATTAAATCAGTGAAGAGAATCTTTTCAAAATTTATACATATGTTAAATCACCAAAATGTTCATTTTTAATACCTTAATATTTTATTTGTCAATTACACCTCAATAAAGCTGGTAGGCAAAAATCTTTAAACATATTTAAGTGGAAATTACATTCTATCCTTTACTACTTAAATTCAGATGAGTACTTCACTCCCTGAAGATTGATTTATTCATTCAACTCATTGAAAGTTTAATCACCAACTCTGCCAGGCAATGTCTCTGAACTGAGGACACTATCTTAGAATAATAATTCAAAAATTCATTCTTTAAGGAATTCAAAATATATTGGGAAGATTTGCCAAAAGATGATGAAAGTTAGTGCTACAAAGTGTTATGATAATGGGCTGCCCAAAGGGCTGTGAGGGCCTGAAGAGAACATACGGTCACAGCACTCCCTGGGGAGACTTCATAGCAATGGTGAAGTTGGTGCGGTCATGTCATCTGCTCCATAGAAGAGAGGGCAATTCCAGAAGTAAGACAGCTCATCAGAGCACTTAAAGACTAAACAAATATATATACTTCTGTTACTGGAGAGAAGGTCAAGGGAAAGAAATGGAGGGTGACATTGGAAAGGGAGGATGGGGATGCCAGGATGAAGGGTCTTTGTTATCTGGCTGAGGAATGTGGGGTTATTTTGTAAGCAATGAAAAAACAACCATTATTAAGTTCTTTGAGTCCTTTAAGGATATACTTTAGGTGATAATGATCTACATGGAATGTTGGGATTATGGGGGTCTAACTTGTCACCCTAGGAAGCACAGGGCACAACAACCCTGGGACTCTAACTGCCATATGACTTGTACCTTGTCATCTCTGCCTCCATTTCCTTCTCTTCCCTGTCTGCTGAAACTGTTCACTCTAGAAAAGTGCCAGGTCAATCACCAGAAAATCTCCTTAATGATCAATTTACTTTGAGAATATTCACTTTAGATTCTTTTTGTAACTACAATTGGTCTTTCTGTTGATTATAATAATATATCTCTTATATTCCTTCAAAATGGTGGCTATTTTCTCTTTCATATTTCTTCTACCACAGGTCTTGTATAATGGGGCATAATGGGGCAAATATTTTCTTTTTGTTAATGCCACTTCAAGGTCATTGTCCCACACTAATTCTTAGAAACTCCAGGCTTTGACTCTGATTTTGTCAGACTATTCCATCCACTATATTATTGCTGTAGTCATTTAGTTAACCTCATGTAATTATCTCTATTCCTTGTTGGTTTTATCTCCTGCTTGGACCCCAGTCCCTTCAATGCTACTCTTATTTAATTCTTGGTGATCTCAGTAGTCATACAGATAATTTTTTCAGTGTTCTAGCCTCTCAGTTATTGGATCTCCTTTCCAATGAGTTGATATTCTGTTCTAACCTAGAGACTCACTCCCATGGATTATATCTTTCACATTGCTCTAACGAATCTTAGTTTCTAATCTCTACTGTGACTACCACTGAGTATATTTCCAGCTCACTCTCATTTATACTATGATTCCAAATATCCTTTGACCACATTATAATGTAAGGCTTGATCTTAAATTAACTTTACCATCTTATCTTGTCACAGTCCTTTTTCATCCAGTGTCATTGCTTCCCTCCTTATGTGACATAAATACCATGGAGAGTCAAATAACTCCCTTACATGTACCCACAGCTTCTTTGTTTTTCTCTCTGCATTTAAAATTCACCTTGATTCCAAAACTGGTGAGGTTATCAATGCCACATACATACAGCTGGATAAGGCCAAAGAAGAACAACACTCCGTACAGTGAAATCATCTTTTCAGTTCACGATCATGAATACTGCTGACAATTATTTTATGTGTCCCTGATGCATTCTCTGTGCATCTTCCCTATTTTAATATGTCATACTTTCTTCTCTCACCTTTTCCCTCCAGTTTTAGTTCACTTGATGAATTTCCTATATCACTAAGCAAATTAAAGCCTTCAGAAGAGTCTTTCTCAGTCATCCACCCGGACTTCTACCATTCACCAGAATCTCTGCTCTTATATGTGGCCCTCCTTCCACGCTCCTAAATGAAACCATTATGTTTTGTTTATGCTCTCTATCTTGAATGTATACTTTTATCCTACATGTGCATATGTGGAATTAATATATGGACTTGAATCTCCAGTGAATATTTAAAAAGCATCTCTTCCCTGGCTGGCATCATCTAGCAAAATGAAACATCATGGTTCAATTCCTAGTAAGGGCACATGCCTAGGTTGCAGGTTCAGTCCCCTATCAGGGCATGTACCAGAGGCAACAAATCAATGTTTGTCTTTCAAACATTGTTTGAATGTTTGATTTTTCCCTCCCTCTCTACCTCCCTCTCTTCCACTCTTTCTAAAAAGGATAAAAACAAAAGATGATTTAAAAATAAATTTAAAAATGAGATAAAAAGCATATGTAACTGAACACTCAAAAATGATCTTCTGGTAATGCTTCCCACCTCTGACCTCCACCAAGAACAAATAGACAAACAAAAAAAATTCGTAGGGATTTCTCCATCTCAGTGAATGGCACCTTAATTTTTCCTGTTGCCAGGGTCTGAAATGTGGTATTGTATTTTATCTTTTTCTTTCCTCATACCTTACAGCTTGTCCTATAAGCAACCCAGTCACCCTCCTTTCTAAATACATCACAAATTTCACCGTTTCTCTCTGCCTCCATCACTCTTGCATTGGTCCAGGTTACTAGCATCTTGGCACTAACTTTACAACTTGATGCACACTGCCTCCTTGCTCTTTGCTCCTGATTGTCAAGCTTAATCACCAAAGCCCTGGTAAAATGTAAGTCAGTGTGTGTCCTTGATCTGCTCAGAAGCTTTCAGTGACTCCACCATGGTCATACTAGAAGTTTCTCCCATCATAATTGTCTAAAGTCCATGTATGTTCATAGCTCCATGCCCTATCCGACCTCACCCTTTCTTTGATTTATTTCTCCTTATCGTTTATCACTGTGTAGCACCCTGTTTTTACTTTTTTTCTCTTGTTTCTTTCCAGTCTCCTCCATTAGAAATTTTTGTATGATTCATTGTCTACTATATCATCAGAATCTAGACCAGTGTATAGTAGGCATGCAATAAAAGGTAATGGCAGGGATGGACTACAGAATGAATGAAACTTTCACAAGGCTACAATGTAGAATCTGTTGTGCATCACAATACTTTTAATAGTTGTGCTGCAATTTACTATAGTAATTATGAGGATGACCTCTGGAATCAAACTGAGAAGTTTGAATTCCAGCTATACCTTACCTACTGTGTGACTTTGCAAATGAAACTTACTGTCTTTGTGCCTTGTTTTCCCTCAGTTTTAAAATGGGCATGATAACAATGACTGACTCATAAGATTGTTGTGAGAATTAAATAAGAAAATGCAGGTAAAGTATTCAAAATGCCCAGAACAGAATTAGTAAACTCTTAAAAAAGGTAGTTGATTTTTGTTATTAAAATTAATACATAGGATATTTCACTTTCCCTATCTTGATTTTCACTTTCAAGTAGTTTTATAACAGGAGAAGATAGGCGCTTTAAAATTAGAAATTTTAACTTTTGTTCCTTTTGAATACCCCTAACTTGTTTCACACTAGTATTTATTCAGTTATTCTTTGAGAGTTAAGTGGGCTCTGAAGTATTTGAGTGACTCATCTTTGGTATGTTAATATCACCTGGGAGTCAGCTACAGGGATTCATCCATTCCTCTACACAGAATACTATAGAGTGAAAAATATTGATTATGTACCTGGCTTTGTGTAAAAACATTAAAAATAAAAATAGCCCTCTGAAGGGAATTACCACAGTGCATAATTTTAACAAATGGTTGCAAACAATTTTGCTTAAACATAACTCAAAAATAAAACCTTACATTTATGTTCACACATGTTCTGTTCTTCACTGAGAAACATGACCATTAGATGTGTAACAGACTCAACTCTTCAATGCTTATGTACCTCAGCTGAATTTTAGGCATTCACAAGTAGACATACATGACTGGCCTTCCCTCATGGAGCTGGCAGCATGTGGTGGCCATCAACAGAGTTTTGACTGAAGAGAGTCACATCAAGCATTTCTGAGAGTTTGCATTTAAATAGATGTCACCATGCAAATTTACCAAGGGTGAGAGAGCTGTTTTTGCTTCTTTTTAAGTGAGAAACAGTCACTCTAAGGTAAGTATATTTTGTTCTGGTTACCAATGAATTGATTAGAACTTGTATTTACAGAGCAAATTTAGTTATTTAGTTACTATGACTGCTAGCCTACATAACTGTATTTGTACATTCTAGGTAAGAGAAAAAAAGCCTTCCCATAAAAACCCAAGTTCTCATAAAGAATATAGTCAATAACATTATGATAACTATATATGGTGTCAGGTGGGTTCTTATTGTGGTGATCATTTTGGAAGTTATATAAACACTGAATCACTCTATTGTACACCTGAAACTAATATCATATTGTATGTTAAATGTAATAGATTTTTTAAATTGTAAAAACATAATGTTAGCAGGAAAAATAAATAACAAATAATAACCTGAGTTGTAGTTGCAGCACTATAAATACAAAGACCTGCTGCTCTAGACAAGATTTGTCACCCATACACCTACATTAACTAACCTGAATTAAAGTAAGGATCATAGCTGTCCTCAATTTTTCACTGAGTTACTGTTAGAATTATGTCTAGTGTGATTGTTATAGAAGTGAAATGTTTTATATCACATGCTTTATAATCAGAAGAACATTTTTATTACAGTAGTAGCAATTTCTGACACTGCACTCTTTCTTCAACTTTCATTCCTTGTTTGTCCATTTCACTTTATAAATTTCTGTGGCTTCAATGAAATGATCATTGCCTTTCCACCACCAACCCTTTTTTAAACAACATATTGGATTTTGCAGGTAGGAAATCCAAAGATAAAATCATACCAAGAGTTGAAGTCAAGATTTCCCCTTATTTTTCTTGGGTAAAATGCTGATAACATCGGATTGTCCATCTTAACTCTCAAATGGATTTTTTTTCAGTCAGTTTTGTCTTTTCATCACACAGGAAACGACTTATTCCTCGTGGCAGTTCATGAGCTGGGCCACGCTCTGGGCTTGGAGCACTCCAATGACCCCACTGCTATTATGGCCCCTTTCTACCAGTACATGGAGACTGACAACTTTCAGCTGCCCAGTGATGACCTGCAGGGTATCCAGAAGATCTATGGTGAGCTACACTGCTTCTGTTTGGTTAACCACACAGAGAAGTCCAGAGTTCCTGGTGTGACTGCTTCTTTGAAAAAGATACTATAAGTATACCTGAGATAGAAATACTAAGGAAACAAAAGTCTGGCCTTTCAGCAAAAATCTTCAGTCAATCAAGGTTTTTTTGGCAATAGTCCAAGATACCTGAATATACAGATTGTAGGAATTCTTGAACACTGAAAAAATTTTCTGAATTTAGTTGAAACTTGTAGTTACAATAAAAATCTGATAAACTTAGTGTTTAAATTCAGGTGAAATATGTAATAAATATAATCAATGAAAACAGCTAGGACTTTTATATGATACTGAGACTTTGGTACAAATTTACAGGTTGTCTCTCAGGTTATGGTAGTTGATGTGAGATATTTCTTAAACAAATCACTTTTGGGGTTTAGAAAATACATTTGTGTGATAGATATAATGAAATTACCTCAAAAGCATGTAATCACTATGAGTGAAAATTAACCAGCATGAGAGTGATAGTTAACAAATGGCTAAGAAAACTAACATAATTCAAAGTAAATTTCTAGTACAATTAAATCATTTTTATTTGGGGGGTTCAGTCAGTGAATACAAACTAAGACAAAAGGAGAAAGACTATTATATATGTTGACTATAATCTTACCTCCCTCAATAGAACCATTGACCTTTATTTTATACATAGTTGTTACATACTTGACATTTGTCATTTACAGATAAAGAATATGCTTTCCTAAATTAATGACATGAAGCTTTCACTTTCACAATATATGTTACCTATAATATCCAGTAACCAGTAGATGTCCTCTACATTTTTAAATAACATAGTTTAAGTTCAGTAATTTTTGTTCATTTGTTAGTTTTTCAGTTTCAATGTGTCAGTGGTAAATATTCTCACACAGTTTAAATAGATTTGAAAAAAACAGGTCCACTCTTGTGTTGCTCTGATTTTGGGGAGACTCAGAAAAGAGACATGTCTGGGTCTCAGGGCTGAGTAGTCATGTTGTGGGAGTATCCAGTGTAACTGACAAGCATCCTTTTTGTGACCTGAGTCAGTGGTCCAGACTAAAGGTCTGCAAAAGAATATTCTTTCCATCTCTAACTATTAAGTCAGGGGTGTCAAACTCATTTTACCAGGGGCCACATTAGTCTCAAGGTTGTATTCAAAGGGGTTGAATGTAATTTTAGGACTGTATAAATGTAACTACTTCCTAAATAGGGGCAAGGAGTTCAGCATTGCTGCTGGGTAGAAACAAGGTGCCAGGCAGATAAAACAAGGTGGTGGGCCAAATTCGGCCCACGGGCCTTGTGTTTGCCACCTGTGTATTAGGTGCAAACAGGTCTGTGGTTCTGTCTTTTTTTTCTTTTTAATCCTTACCCAAGGACATTTTTTGTCATTACTTTTAGAGAGAGAGGAAGGGAAAGAGGAAGGGACAGAGAGAAACATTGATGCAAGAGAGAAGCATCGATTGGTTGCCTTTTGTATGCACCTGGACCGGGGATGATTCGCACCCGGACCGGGATCAAACCTGCATCCCAGGTATGTGCCCTGACTAGGAATTGAGCCCACAACCTTTTGGTTATGGGACCATGCTCTAACCAACTGAGCCAAACTGGTCAGGGCCTGTGTTTCTTTTTAAAAACAAATTTCTTGAAGAATGGTACTTTACATCTGTACCCAGTTATGTGTGTAAACTGTGCCTTGATTTAGACCTCTCTCTTTGGAAATGCTTTTTCACATTAATAGTTTTCTAATGGTGTTTTAATCAATAGGAGTATTAGATTTGGTATTCATATGAAACTCTTCTAACAATTCATCAAAACATTTCATTAGAAGAAAATTATGAAAGTCAGGAAAAAGTTATAAAATATAATTTGAGACATACGGTTAAAGAAAATTTCATTCATTATTGTTTATCTTCTAGAAATATTTGCATAGAATCATGGTTCCAGTATTCATTTCCCTTTATTTATTATTTGTACATCACCTTCTTCCAAAAGAGATTTGAAAGCAGCTTCTTCAATGAGGGCTGTTGTGAAGTTATAAAAACTGTCATTAAAAATTAGAAAAGAAAGTCTAGTTATTTGGACCCAGAATGGAGCATGATAAGCAGATTTTCTGATAAATCTGGCTATGGTTTGTTGAGTCAGACACTTTGTTTTTTCTTACAATTAGAAACCTCTTAGAGTGAGCCCTCTGCTGATGCGTGGTTGTGCTCTTGCTCCAGCTTTAAGTGAGCCAAGTTCTGTCCATGTTTCCCAAAGGTCCACCAGACAAGACTCCTCCACCAACTAGACCTCTGCCCACAGTGCCACCACACCGCTCCCTCCCCCCAGCTGACCCGAGGAGGAATGACAAGCCCAAGCCACCCCGGCCACCCACGGGCAAACCCTCCTACCCAGGAGCCAAACCCAACATCTGTGATGGAAACTTCAACACACTCGCCATTCTCCGCCGGGAGATGTTTGTGTTCAAGGTAGGAGCTATTTTTTTTTTATTTTAATAACAGATCAGGGCTCTACAGTGTCTCTGTAGAAAACCAGTTCCCATTCATTTTAAGACCACCTTCCCAGACCTTTCCCAATCAGAAGGTTCAAAAAAGCATCTTAAATAAATGCATACAAGGGTTGAAATGTCTAGCAGAACACAGTGTACCATTCTATTTGCAAAATGCATTTGTGTCAGTAGCTAAAATGAATGCCTGGAAATGTAAGGATTAGGAAATGCCCCATGACAGCTAAACAAGCCTGATTCACAACACGAATAGGAACTAACAGGGACAAAGCTTCTTGGGAGGGTACCCTATCAAAGTTCACATGTTGACAAGATCCCTCTCACTTCATGACCATTGCAGCATTGTTTCTAAGAGGAGTGCTGATCATCTTGTTTGGGGTTTATAGGTAGCCTTTAAGTTAAATGTTCTCTATGAGATCATCATTTAGATCTTTCATACACATATTGCTGTGTTCTGGAGTCAGGCATCTGTATCTACTTAATTCTTACTATTTTTTAAAGATTACAAGCTTAAACTGATTTTACATTTTGCTAAATGTGCTCTTTAATGCCATTAAAGACAGTAACACTAATAATGTATTAAAGTAAGTTACAATATTGAAAAATTAATATGGAATAATATTGAAAAGCAATTTTCTCCCCTAATATCTGTAAACTGATCTTAAACATTAAGAAAAATATGTTTTATGCTGGCACTAGAGTATTAAAATAGCCTCATTTTACTAACAGTATCCATTTAAAAGTAAAATAATGTGCCCTTGTTTTTGGTACACACAAATCAATAAATAATGAAAGATTGTCCTGGTTATACAGAATTTCCTATGTTCCAGAGGCTACACTTTAAAAATATAGATTTCATATAATTTTTATAGACAAAGTACTCTACTTCCTTTATTGGGTAATAACATTTGGATTTGATAGAATGTATATATGAGTCTTGTGCTTTCTAGGAAAAAATAGATGCTCTTGCTAGAAAACCTATGAATATATCTTTAAATTCTATAAATGCCCTGTAATGCTTAATTAAATATTTCTCTTTTTTTGTTTGTTTAAGCAGAGTAATAAATTATGATGCAAGGAGTAAAATTTTAAAAAACTTATATTTTTGGTTTATTCTACAAGTCACCACATGCCAGTGAAGAAATTTGTTTCCAGTATTTTGGCTGAATTTTACTTCCAGTTTTATCTCTTGATATCATAATGATATCACCAAACTGTCCACCTTATCTGAGAATATGATTTGAAATTGAGTCTTAGTTCATTGAGTCTTTTCAATGTCCCTGTCTGTCCAATTAGACTCCTAATCTCAGAGGATATCCATATCTTCATATTTAATGATCATTTTCTTCAACTTTCTGCTCTGCACATTGTGGAAGCTTAGTGAGTGCTCTTGACTGACAAGATGAGGTTCTATGGTCACTGGTTCTTCAGATCAGAAATGAATGGAAAGTACCTAGATCATCACTCAAGTGGAATGCAGTAGCTACTATTTTCAATATCAAGACAGGTGTATAATAATGATTAGTTTTTTTAATATTTCTCTAAACTCTCCTGTTATGTCAGACATCTTCCTCAAAACCATCTATAGGAAAGAGTTCTTAAACTTTTTAAATTTATTTATTTTTCTACTGGTCCATTTTTCTAAGAATAATTTCCGTGGAAACTGTACCTTCTGGTAGGTATTTCATTCTTTTGATCTTAGCTTTCCCAGTCAATTTGCATTATATGATTTCATAATCATATATATTCATTTTTCCTTTCACATAAAGAGTAAGTGCAGGAAGTTTACTAGACACCAACTATCTGTGGCTACAACATTGTCCCCTGTCTTTATAATGCCCATGCTCGAAGAGGAAAGACAAACATGAGCCTAAGATTTTGCAAGGTCAGGAATAAAAGATGCCATATAACTTGAAAATAAACTACTGAATTCTGATTGAACAGATCAGGAAAACTTGACTGAGAAAAGAATTATGCTGAATTTCAGTAAAGCAATTTCCTAGGCACATTAAAGAAAACGATTTTTGGTGTACGAAGAAGTTAGTATATTGAGGGAGAGAAGATAGACATGTTAACTGTAGTACAAAGTGATAAATGATATAAATCAGAAACATGTAATGTTGGATCAAAGTGAAGAGAGTAATTGTGTGATGCCTGCTCTTAGTTCACAGGGGGCATGGACTCTGGGTAACTGATATGTGCCTGGGTATACATTGGGCACTTTACATTCATAATCTCTAAGCCTCATAATAAAACTGCAAGATGGATAGTGGTGGCTGTTTTACAAATGAGAAAACTGAGAATCAGAAAAGTTAAGTAGTCAATCCACGTGACAAGTTTTATAAGTAGTCAGTAGTTGAAGACAGGTCTACTTGATTTTAAAGTCTGTGTTTTTGACACTAAGGTTTACTACCTGAAAGATTTAGAGGTTTTTGAAAAAAGTAAACTCCAAACTCTATTTGTAAATAGTAAATATTCAAGCCCTGGCTAGGTGGCTCAATTGATTGAAGTGTTGTCCTGTGCACCAAAAAGTTACAGGTTTAATCCTCAGCTGAGGTATATATGGGAGGCAATTGTTTCTCTCTCACATCAATGTTTCTCTTTCTCTCTCGCTCTCTCTCTCTCTCACATCAATAAAAACATATCCTCTGGTGAAGATTACAAAAATTAAATATCATATATTTGGAAAATATGTTTTGAGCCCCTACTGTGCAGTACTATTTTAAGCACTGGAAATGTAACAGCAAACAGCCCAACAGGCTAGATCTGGCTCCCTGGGGCTGACATTCTGGTTTTCAATGTGGCTGGGTGGCTGATCACATCACATGGAGGGTCCCCCGTGTCCATGTGCAGGAAAGCCTTCCCATGACTGAGCCCCCAGTTCTGCTTTCCTTTGTCCATAACTTCTGATCTGTCTGCTACCTGGGTATCTACATAGTCTAGATGACTTTCATTCACCTGTAATTAATGTCATTCTCCAAACTTTGCCTTTCTGTCCATCTTCTGTGCTCACCTGCCTTTTTACTTTGCCTTCAACAGACATAGCCTTACTTTTCATCATTTGCTCCTCTTTATAGTCTCTTCTATTATATTTTAGGATCACCCACTATTTGATGTCACTCTTAGTAACATAGCTTTATTCTCTACTTTTCTTCACTGTAAATTAATGACACAAATTAGAAACCTCATTATCTCCTCAACACTCACCCAACACTCATATCACTTCAGTTTTAGTGCCATTCTAGTTTTAAAGATTGCCTCTGTTTACAGCTTCCCTCCTCATGTCTTCTGTGTATGTCAACCTCCTCCCACTATTCTTCAACCCAGAATCTTTTCCTAGTGGTTTTCATATTTATTCTCTACATCCAATCAACATGTTCATAATGCTTATCTTCTCTAACTATGTTTCTCTGTAATGTGTCCATTGACTGGAGTATAAACTTCTTCAGAGCAGGGTTGGTTCACTGGGCTCCACCAGGCTTTAGCTGGTAAACTGGAGTTCAGGGTAATGGTCATTTATATAAACTATAGCCAGTCACCTGTTTATACAGCAGTAACTGACCCTAATGACATTACTGAAAGTATTCCATTCTGCTAGTAAGTTATTCCTTGGCCAAAGATTTCCATGATAATTGCTTACTTAAATTCTGCATGTATGATTTTTAGGTTAATAAAAGCTCAATATAAGTGAAACCTAACATCATCAGGTAATATTATTTTCTTATTGAAAAATAACTTTTCTTTATAACAAGAGTTTCACCATAATTCTTATTGGTAGCAGGCCTCTTAGGGAATTTGATTTAGATTGAGCTTCTGCAGGACTCATTTAGATCAAGCATAAAGTGTCCTGGATCTGTGCTTCTATATGAGAATAGAAAATATATATATATTATACCATAATCATAACGAATAATGTTCTATTCTTACACATTAGAAAGTTCAGTCTTCCTTTAGTTTCATAACCTCTGGGGAAAGAAAATCACCTAAAAGAAGGAAATGAAAATCCAAACAAAATGCCCAGAAACAGAGAAATAAAATAGTAATAGCAAAAGAAGCCTTGTCCTTACTTTAGAGGTGATTTTGAGTGGTCCCTGAAGAGTCTAAGCTGTGTGTACCTGTCACACAAAGCTGCTGTTGTGACCTTGCTGACAAGATGGTTCAAGTGAATGGTCTCAAAATTCCTTGCATACAAGATAAAAACATGGAATAGTTAGTTATTGTGTGATATGAAAGAAAGAGAATAGGCCAGGCTTGCACAGAACATATTTCAGTATTCGATATTTTGCTGTATATAAATGAATCTAGTGGTACCATTTTATTATTTAAGCCAGGGATAGGAAGAAAAACTGTCTCCAACACTTGGAGTTCTTTTAATGAAAAAAAAAAGGTCCCATTCAGGTCTTGACCAATTCTTAATATCGGGGGAACCAGAGAGACCAGAGCTTCACCCTGATGCTGGAAAGCTTAGTGTTAGGAGGTGAAATTGTGTGGGAACAGCATCTGAGGAAGCACTTAAAGGTGTTTCCAGTTAATCCAGAAGAGCAAGGCTCCTGTTATCAATGAGGAAAGTATTTCATTGTTTACATTGCCCACCCCATGAGGATAATCAAAACAGCACAGAAGTCATTTGGTTCTTTTGTCTTCATCAAATTCTTTTTTGCTAAATTGTCACAAAACTATTCCTTCTTAAATACAACCATCTTCACTGATGACAACCCACGTAATTCTACCAAAGAATCACAGTTCCTGTTATTTCCATAGAAACATACTTGCCTAGATAGGGCCTCGTTAATATTGGCTGGACTTCCACTAAAGACACAGTGTCCCATTAGCCAAGCCTTGTAAGTATAGTCAATGACCCAATCTTTTTGTCAAGATGGTGTTTTTTTTATATAAAATAAATGATTTTGTATAAGAGATACAAGAGAGTGGGATTGATGGATTCAGAGAGTGAAGAATAGAAATGATTATTGAAAAAGAGTTTAGAGGTAGGAGCTTTCACCATCAATTATATTTAAATAATATATTTTGTGGCTAAAGTCTTCACAATTGATCAAAATGAACTTTTTTTTAAAAAAAATTGAACTTTGGACTCTTCTATCCAGTTTGATAATATCTCTTCGTATTTCATGCCAATTTATTTCTCATTCTTTGCTAATGGTCTCCCCATGAGCTTTACTCATTTCTTTCATTTTACATCATTATAATTTTTCTTCCTTTGTTGCATATTCTTTGCTTTCAACTCTACTGTCCACTAAAGTATTCAATAATAGAAACAATCCTAGGGTCTAGGTGCTGACTTCCCAACAATCCCTGTGGTTGTCATAGTGAGAAACCATGAATACTAGAATCACCAGGGTGGACATCTGTGGTCAACTTTGAAAGTTCATATATATAGCCCAGGAGAAATAGGTGTGGAAATGTGTGAGGGTTTCCACTTGACTTCTCCACCCAGGTGCCATTCCTGATCTTCCTTCACAAACCTACTCCTGTTTCTGTATTTCTACACAAAAAAAGGGGGGGCAACTCCATTTTTCTGCTTGCTTAGTAACTAAATCCTTAAAAGTACAGCCACATCAGTTGCCTCTACCTTCAAAATATGCTCAGAATCTAGCCACTTCTGCCCTCTCCCATTTCAACAATCTTATTAAAGTTCCCAGCATCCCACCTCATATTGTAATATCCTCTGAAGTGGTTTCCTGCTTCCTCTCTTCCCCTTCCACCAGCCTGAATACCTGTTACATGATTTTATAAAAAACACCTCACAAATACCTGCAAAACCCCTTTGATGTCTGGCTCGGAGTAAAAGACAAGGTTCTTATCAGACAGTCCCACTCCTGGGTCTATAGCTAGAGGAAATAAAATCACTGTTTGGAAGAAATATCTGCACCTCACGTATGCTTCACATTATTCACAATAGCCAAGACCTGGAAACAACACAGTGTTTGTTGTCAGATGAATGGATAAAGAGGATGTAGTACATGTATACAATGGAATGTTATTCAGCCTTACAAAAAGGGGAAATCTTGCCACTTGTGATGAAATGGATGAACCTGGAAAACATTATACTGAGAGAAATAAGTTGATACAGAAAGAATAATATTACATGATGTCACTTAGACATGGAATCTGAAAAAAGTCAAACTTTAGTAACAGAGAGTAAAATGGTGGTAACCAGGGGCTGGGGGAGGAGAAATAGAAGATTTGGTCAAAGTGTAAAACTTCTGGTTGTAAAATGTGTAATTCGGCCCTGGCTGGTGTAGCTCAGTGGATTGAGTGAGGGCTGGGAACCAAAGTATCCCAGGTTCAATTCCCAGCCGGGGTACATGCGTGGGTTGCATGCCATAACCCCCAGCAGCCGCACATTGATGTTTCTCTCTATCTATCTTCCTCTCTTCCCTCTCTAAAAATAAATAAATAAAATCTTTAAAAAAAATTTTAAAAAATGTGTAATTCCTAGAGACTTAATATACAGCATGGTGACTACAGTTACTAATAATACAATACTTTTAAAAATAATGTATTATTGACTTGAAATTTGCTAAGAGAGATCTATGTTCTCACCACAAAAAATAGAAGGTAACTGTGAGGTGATAAATATGTTTCTTAGTTTGATTGTGGTGATTACCTACCAATGTATACTTACATTCTATCAAGTTGTACACTTTAAACATACACAATTTTTACTGGTTCTGTAAAATCCTCAATAAAGTTGAGGGAAAGGCTGGGGTTCTTTCAGTTGCCCACAGGCTACCAGACCAGCCCATTTCCCTCTGCCTCTCTGATGTCACCTCCTCTCTCATTCTGTACACATTCACTTACTCAGTTTCACCCATAGTTGTCTCCCTATGGGTCCTGGAACTTACTAGGCACTCCTCATTTTGCAAGTCCTCTGTGTCAAATGTCAGATAGTCATGCAGTTTCCAGATTTCTGCCCTGTTCCTGAAGGAATGGAAAGCCACATCCATTATCTGTTCCTATGCATATTGTCCACTATTCCATAGGTCTCCATGGGGCTAGATATGTGAAAGGGAATAGCAATATTTACAGAAATTCAGAAAAACTCACTGGTTTGTACATACTTTGTGTCATTTAGTGATCCCAAAGGACACTTCATCTTCTACAGTTGGAAGGACCCTCTCCCAGCTCACAGCCTAACAATATCCCTCATTCCTGCTGTGTGGTTTTGTATTGTCCATATCAGGGTGGGATCATGCTCCAGCACGTATGTTTATTGCTAGGCTACACAGTGCCCTAAACAGAGCAGAAAATAAATACTGTTATGTATCTTTGAGCTCACGTTCCTCATCTGTATAATGGCTAATGAATTACATAATCAGTTTATAGAAGCTCAGGGAGAGTTAACTACTATGCAGGAAGACAGACTGGCCTTTTGAATCACTTGTTATCTTCCTTTACACAAAGTCCCTTGCTATTTGAAGTTATTTCTAAAAGTAACTTTTAGCTGAATAAAGCACAGAAAATGGCTCTATTTCTTAGGGTTTAAGGGAAAGGAAAGGAATGGCTTACTATTGTTCATACCACTTTACTCAGTGAAATGATGAAAAATATTCTGTTGGCAGAGAATACAAAAAGTGTTTCTAAACAAAATGTACTTAGAAATTACACAACTCATACTCCATGTCACACATAACTCTGTACTGCCAGGAGATACTACTTGATCATGTTAGTAGTATATTTAATTTGAGTAGATTCTCATCAGACCAAAGGAATCATCTCTAAGACACTGTCAACAAAGAGCTCATTAAAAATTCCTTGTGCAATAGAATGAAATCATAATTCTTCAAATACTTCAGGTAAACATTTAAGGAAGCAACTAGAATTATGCATAATTATGAATTTTATGTCATTATTAATTGATTTTCAAAATATTTGTTTTCAACTGTGGTTTGAGATTTAACCCTTGAAACCTTCAGATTCTTTTACTAGATTTCCTGACTGCTTATGGCTTGGAGCCAGGTGGTCAATGTTCAGGAGCATGGACTCAGTCACCTGGGTGCCAACTCCTTCACTAATCACTTTATTTTGAGGTGACTTCAAACAGTTTAAGGACATACAATATTGGAATACTACTTTTGGATTCAGTAAAACTAAATATATTAATAATAAATAATATTTAATGTATACTGACAGTGCATAGTTTAGAGACTAACATGTTTTATCATGTACATCTATCTTATTTGATATAAATTTATAATGTGAACAGGTCAATTCTATGCAGTCACACAAAAAGATTTCTGATAGTATATTTGTAACTGAATGCAGGTGGCTGCCTGCCACTATAAAAGCTAATACTCCAGAGGCAGATGCTAATGTAAAGACAAAAACCATATGATCTCACCTTTAACAGGAAACTAATCAACAAAACAAACAAACAAGCAAAATATAACCAAAGACACTGAAATAGAGAACAGGTTGACAGGGACCAGAGCGGGGAGGGGAGGGAATTTCAGGGGGAAAGGGGAAGGGTTTGGCAGGACAAGTATAAAGGACACATGGACAAAAACAAGGGGGAGGTGGAAGTGGGAGGGAGGTGGGGAGGGCTGGGGAGGTGGGCTGGGATGGGGGTAAAAGGCAGAAAGCTGTACTTGAACAACAATTAAAATTTTAAAAAGGAAAGTGGTTTATTTGAAGATGCTGGTCATCTATGAGATGAGGGACTCATCACAAAGCCCATCTCCATATGTCATTGGGAGTGGAAGTTTTTTATAAGGAGGGAAATGGGAACAGAACAAAGAGATCAAGGGAGAGGGTTGAAAAATTCTATACATGCAGACTAGCACAGTCCATTCCAGTAAGGCAAGTGATGGTCTGGTGTGCGTCATCCCGGTTTAATCATCTGGATTCAAATCATCCTGGCTCCACATCATCCTGGCTCCATGGATGAAAGTCAGCAAATCTCCCAGAGCTTGGGTGCCTGAAGGTCAGAGTCTGTATCTTTTGAAGTTAGTTCCTGGGATTCTTATACAAACAGTCTGTTCATCTATAAGACACATATTTGTCAGAATCAGCACTTACAGAAACAATGTCAAAAGAACAATGGGGTGGATGACAATTTCCCATTACAATTTTCATTGTTTCATATTCATAATGAGCTAATGTGAAAACCCTTTACTCCATAACAACATTAATCTTCCTTTTTTAGAATTATTAATAATCTAAAACTTTTCCATGTGGACATATAATCTCTATTTTTCCATGCTTGTCATACTTTGTATCTTAATTTTGAGATTTTTACATAGAAAGGGCTCCTAGTTACACAAACACTAATGTTTTAATGCAAGATTAATAAGCAGGGCTTACTTCAAATTAATACTACACATAAAGTAGTTTATTTATTTAATGAGTTTTAAAACTAAAACATTTTAACTTTTTCCTTCATATTTGGCATTTGTGACAATGCTACGTGAACATTTTCTGTTTCTATAGCACAAATGAAATTTATCCTTTCCATTTCTTTTGTTAAACTTTCAATCAACAAAGTTGTGATTATCATTTTCCTTAGTGGGTTGTGTGAAGTAATTAAACATTTAGACAGCTCCTCAAATTCCTTAGAAGCCCCTATTTATTTGTTGTAATATGGTTTTAAATGTATAAATACTTAAAACCAAGTAAAACTATGATTTGAAATTTTGGGGATAATGTACCTAAAAGGTGAAAATTAACAGAAAAAATTAAAACTGTGAACAGTATTAAGGAAAGATGTTTTGAGCATCAGAAAAAATTAAAATATAGTTTTTTAAATAAGCATTTAGACTATATAATTGAGCAAAATTTTCTTACAAAAAGTAACTATAAATTTAACTTAATTAGTTCATTGGATGCGTTCAATAAATAATTTTTCCACAAACACTGTTTTTATGCCTAAGTCTGTCTTCTCTGATTTTAACTTCCAGTAAAAGGTTCTTGACTGTTTTGTTTATTCTTCCATATGTGTTTCTTATGCTACTTTAAAGCTTCAGAGCATTATTTGTATTATGTTTATTTGAATAATTATTTTAAGAAACTATAGACAATATCATAGCAAGTGAGCAAATTTGGAAAAATATTGAAGATATAAACTACCGCATTAGTATGTCCTACAATAAACAGGAAAATATGCATAATTCCCAAAATAGTAATCCATGCATTATTGTTCATCATGAAAATAATGACGTGACTTTAAAGTGAATGATGGTGTTCATTGCAGCTTTCTTGTCAGTAGGTAAAAAAAAATTGCAAGCAACCCAGATTGTCCAGTAATATGATAGTGGTGTAGGAAATAATACTGACGGCATAAATTTAAGTGGAATGTAATGCAATCACTTGAAAGTTTAATTTTGGAGAATGCATGAAATGATACATGAATATAATGTATACACAAATAAAAAGGTAAAATATAAAAATGAATTACAATGAAATGAATTTCAATGTAATCATGAATTACATTGTTCAAAATATATGTGTTGACAAGGCATACAAATTGTAGAAAAATAATGCTAGACAAATTGGAAAGTAATGGAATTGTGAGTGGATTCTTAAAATGTGTACTGTTGTGATAATGGATAGACATTTAATCGCTGAAAATATGGTGGAACTAGAAAAGATAACTGAAGGTTGTTATGTAGTTGATGGTAAAGCCACATCATTTTCAAAAACTATAGGCAGGCAAAAGCTATTAAAGTTTTCATTGGAATTTTCCCTTAGACTATGACTAAGAATGGTCTTGTTCAACTGACAGTAACAAGTTTCAATAATATAATTTAACTTAAATTATTAAATATAAATTAAATGTGACTAGCAAGGGTGTCCAAGGAGATGATGCTGTACAAACTTAATGAAATCGTTGTGGACCTTGAGGCAAGAAACTGAGGGATGAGACTAGAGAGACACAGGCAGGACCTCCTCATTGAGGATCCTGTGAGCCATGTTGAGAACCTGAGGCTTTGTTCCACAGGCCAACTTAGCTGATGACAGAATGAACAGGCAGTAACCAGGTGGATACATGGTGCATGGGACAGAGCTCAGGAGAAACATGGAGCAGATACTGGCCCTGAGACATATGAGCCAAGCAGAGCCTTTTCCTAAAAGATGGGTTTGATATGATTGACAGCACAGAGACTTAAGGATCAAGACATACAGCAGTTCTAAGAACTGAAGCTCCAGGACTGGGTGCTAGACACTGAAGCAGAGGTAAACATCAGGGTGCTGATGTTGTGCAGGGAACCAGCAAGAACCATACAACCAGAGGATGCCCCACATGGGTTACATAAGAAATACTGATGTAAATAGAAGTTACAGTGTTTCCCATCCTCCCTACAGAGTTTTCACTGAAACTTTATTCAGAAGAAAAGTGTGTCATAGTTTTAATCTTCCTTGTAGAAGAATAGGAAGACTTACAGGAAATTACATGGTGGTGCTGAGCCATATCTCACCTGGAGCACTATGTGCATTCCCAGGGCTGTACTACAAACTTGTCCACAGGTCATGGTCACACAGGGAAAAGGCCATTTATGTTCTGGAGTTGATGCTCACACCAGCTGACGTCAGAGCTGGCCACTGGGTCCTTACACACCAACTGTCACAGTCATAATCCCTTGGAAGAGTGAGAGAATTTTTTTTTGAATCCTGAAACTTTTCATGCAATATTGTAAACTAGTTAAAATATCTTTATTGTGTATCACCAACTTCATTTTCCTACGTATCCTATAAATAAAAGATCAAAAAGAGGATCAAAAATAAATTATATGATTAAGATTCTGAATACGTATCTAGAGATTGGATATTGTGGACCATTCCATAAGTTAGATTTTGTGAAAATACTTCATAATGGGCATATCCCTTATCTCAGCATTTCTAAGGCAAAAATGGATGTTAAAAAACAGGGAAATTTATTTTGCCACAATTATGGTGATTAAGGTACAGAATTCATTACAGAGAATCCACATTTATTATTTATAGAATGAGATAAATGTAATGGTTATATAATTCTGAAAACATCTAAAAATTTTCACAGTTTAACTGAAATTTTATTTACATATTTATAAACTTTTTCACTTATTTTGGTTTTCCTTCTTATTAGTATAATTTTCATAATATTATACTTGGGTTTACTTTCCTGTGTTTATGAGAGATGCTTTGTATTGGCAGAGAACACTAAAATTTTCTACTTTGCTTTCCTTTTCTTCAAAGCAATGAGTGTTATACATTTACACTAAGTGTTTGGTTTCAGGTTTTTTCAAATCTGTTTATTACTTACTTGACAGTTGAAATAAAAACTTGCTGTTTTATGAAGAATTGGCCTAGCTCCAAGGGAGGTCCCTTGTATTGGCTTTGTGGAGGTATCCAGGTCACATCTGAGAATGGTGTATTTTTATATGACAGGATTGGTTGCCTTAGGAAAACCAACCTGGTGATTTAGTTAGGGGTGTGGGTTCTGGGTTATGCATTGTCAGTTGACCCACATACTGAATTCTGCCATGTGGGCAATCAGTCAATCAAATATCAACACAAAATGAAGCTGTGATAAAATCACGGGGCATGGGGACTCAGGTGTGATTCCTGGTTGGCAGTATCCATGGGGATTGTCATACATTGATACCAGGATGGTATTCTACCTTTAGGGCATGGAGCTTCTCAGATGCTATTTTATGAATTCCTTTGGCTGATTTGGGATCTGTAAGAAACACTACCCTTAGTATAATAGCTTTTATTGTGTTTTTTGGTCTTTCAACTCTTAGATTGATTTGTGGAACCCCCAAAATGCACTTGGTATACAAGTGACATTGTTAGGGTCTTCCCTCTAACTCTGCAGTTGGACCTCCTTGCAGTTGGTGAGGGAAGTCTTGGGCAATCTTAAACAATGTGGAGGACTGTGTCTTTAACTTCATGGTTTGAATAATTGTAGGAATTTGACATATCCAAATTCTCAAATTTTTTTTAAGATCTATGAGGGCTTCACATTCTTTAGTTTAAATTAATGTCTTAAAAATTAAATAGAATATTTGAACACCATGAATTATACATAAAAACAATCCTTGGCTACTTATTTACTGAGGGTCAATATCAATCATATTCTGATTCAACTTAAAAATACATTTTTTTTTCCTTTCAAGTACTAAAAATTTATTTTTTTCTTTTTTTTAAGATTATTTATTTATTTATTTATTTTTAGAGAGGGAAGGAGGGGGAGGGAGAGAGAGGGAGAGAGAGAGAGAGAGAGAGAGAAACATCAATGTGCAGTTGCTGGGGGTTATGGCCTGCAACCCAGGAATGTACCCTGGCTGGGAATCGAACCTGGGACACTGGTTCCCAGCCCGCACTCAATCCACTGAGCTATGCCAGCCAGGGCTCAGGTACTAAAAATTTAAATTAAACTTGTACAACATTTTTCCCAACTCAGTATATCAAAACTCATATCAGGAAGTTAAAAGAGCAGATGTTTCAACAGCGGTCAGCAAAAGGGCAAATAACCTCAAATACTGAAAGTCTTGCTATGTGAAGGAAACTGTTCTGTGTCCATATATAGCTAAAATCTGAACCAACATGGGGAAATCAGATATCACCTCAGGAACTGAAAGTGTCACTGAAGAGGCCATGCATTCAAATTTCAGACACTGAGGTGAGACTGTTCTACTGAGCATAATAAATAAAATCACTTTCACTGTTTTTGAAGTTAGAATTTATAATCATAGGATGTTTTCTATGTTTCAAATCATACGTGAGTCTAGCTGTGAAATTTAAAAATTAAAACATACACTCACATACTCTATATTTAGGTGGCAGTAGCTAGAAGAGCATGTGACTTTCACCTGAGGGCATATATTTTATTAATTCAATGAGCTACCACTGCCTGCTGGGAAAGCCTCTGTCTTCCTGACAGTGCTATCCTGAGGAAAACCTCAGCACTGCTGTAAATTATATACTTACAAAACACCAGGAATTTCAATTCCTTGTGGTTTGAACTATTTCTATTTATATTGTTTATTTTGGAAACACCAAAAGACAAAAAAAAATGAAAATTACAGTGGTCCTTTAAAGAAGAAAAAAGCAGGAAATGAACTTTTCAGCTTTGTTTAAAATGCCATTTCCTATGACACTTGATTTTAAAATAAGATCACAAAAATGGTCTAAGTGTGGCCAAGTGTAACTTTTTTAAAAAGCTTTTTTATTAATATTTAATGTATTAAACATCTCTTCCATAAATCTCCATAGGATCTAGAGAAACAACTTATAATCAAATCCATTAATATTTCTTTATTGAAACTTATAACTGGCCTCAATTCCTAGCTTATGCTAGGCATAATTCCTAGCTTTTGGAGGTGAAAAATAGGTTGTCATTAACTGAATCAAATTAGATAACCCATCATTTAGGAAGTTTCTTGAGTGCTCATCTAATACACTTGTTACTGGGCAAAGTGAGATCCAGCCACCTGTTGCAGAACACAAGTTTAACACAATCATTGATGGGGAAGGAAAAAGGTTTTTATTAACAGGGTGCCCAATTTGGGCTAGATGGAAGTTCCTCAGCTCCAAGCCATTACCTTGTGCAAAATACAGAAATCCTCTTCTTCCCAAAAAGACTGAAATCCAAATTCATGACCAGAGACCATTGTCCATTTTTTTCTGCCCTTTTAGCATCCAAGGCTGCTATGCAGATGGGTTTCCATCTCTCCAGTTCTGGGCACTTTCTCCCTCTCTCTGGAGCACACACTTGTGGGGCTTCCACCTCCATTGCCTCCCTGCAGCTTCCTCGCTTACCCTGGGCTAGGGCAAATTTCCAGATCACTGCAGCCAGTTGTGCTGGGAACTCTGTCCATGGGGCCCTGGAACCAATGGCTGCTTGCATCCTTGGGTCCCACAAACATACCTGGCCACCGATGCACCAGTGTGCTGCTCTCAGGGCGAGAGAATAACAGCAATCTGGAACCCGTACCATGTGGCACAAGGCCACAATCTCCCACCAACCTGTTGCTGGAGGGGAATATTTCTGGTGCAAGCCGACTCTTGACTGTCTGAGCAGGGCAAGACAAGATCCATGAGCAAAGCCCAATGTTTGCCAGGTGCCATGAATGCCCAGTCCCCCAACTGGGCAGGGTGAGTGAAAAACAAGAAAAGGCTGAGTTTTTATGAGCCCTCCATTTTAAATCTTATCCCCAAAATCCTACATGCTATAGGGGTGTCCAGTTGTCAACCAATGCAATTTAACTTTCACCACATGCATTAGCCCAAACCGTGTCTCTGGCTGCCATGATCTGGAAGTAAGTAGGAGGGTTTTCCATCTGCTCAGAGGCACAGTGTCTCTGCCCAGGGTGGGAAATCATGCACAGTTTGTTGACCTTTACCCTGCATTGTGGCACACCATAGCTGTGGCTCCAATCCCCTGTTTCGAAGTTTCTTGCAACCCTTCTTTGGGGAAGGCAGAATCTCACTGTATCATGGTTCCCTCTCCCACTCTGAGCACAGTCTCTTGTGCAGATTGGGGTTTTGAAACAACCCAGAAATCTGGCCAGAACCCCTGTTACCTTCACAGTGTTATTTAAGGAGATACTTTCAAGGATACTCTTAAATTTTCATACACTTATTAAGTAATCAGGCATAGATTCATGCTTAAGGGCTACAGGCAATTTGAAGGGTATTTTATGAGTACAGAAAATCACCTTAGGAACAGTGTTCATTAATTCATCTGTTTGTTGTTGTTGTTTATCTTTCAAATATTTGTAAATAAGATGGGTGCTCCTGGGAATTTTCTGGTAAGTTTTAGCATATTTGGAACATGTCACTCCCGTGATTTTCCCCACACCTCAATGCTAAAGGGAAAGAGGCATTTAGATATCCCTTTGGCAGAGTGTGCATGGAACCTAAGGTTACAAGGATGTGTGACTTGACCTGAGGCACAGAAGACCAAAGGCAGAGGCTGCAATCAAAGCCAGAACCAGAGTCTCAGTCCTTCCTCCCTACTGCATAATTTTGGCTTTTGTTTACAGTAGCAAAACAGAAATTTAAAAAAAAATTCTTTGGAAATTTTAGTCTCCTTAATTGTACAATAACAATGAACTTGCAAAAAACTTAAGGCAATTATCGAACCAATATTAATATTGTTTTCACATAATGTCTTTCAGCAAATTTTTGACTTGCTTCCCACTATGCTGCTCTGAGCTGCCAAGGGTAAAATAGTAATGCACAATAAAATTCATGGACCTCTCTCTGCCTTTTATTTTTATACATAATTGGCTTAGTGCATAATTTTGTAATCATGTGGCCCACATGGATTCACATTTGCAGGCTCAATGAATTAAAGAATATGGAAAGTACCAGGAATGAAGGAACCTTTGAAATTGGTAGGAGGGCCAAGGAAAAACAACTTAAACACTTTGTACAGGCAACTTCTGAATCAGTTGACATGTTTGAAGGCCTTTCTAGTTCATGTTGGCACACAGAGAGTTTTTGTACAGGACACCAGTACACATGGATACCACTGTGCCTGCAAGGGCCACAGTGATCCTGAGACATGGAAGGGCAAGGTTGGGAAGTGTTGGATTGGGGAAATGAAGGCGGAACCTCTGGAATGCGTTGCTGTTTGTGACCTGCATCCATCATTGTCTGTTTTATTTAAATGTTTGTGGTTGTTCAAGTACAGTTGTCTCCATTTTCCCTGACCACTCTCCCCTCACCAAAGCCAACTTCCTACCTTGGGTCCTACCCTGCTTTGGCTTTGTCCATGTTTTCTTTAGACGTGACAACCTGCCTCTTTTCTCCCCCATTACCCTCTTTCCACTCTGCTCTGGTTCCTGTCTGTTCTTTATTTCAATGTCTGTGGTTATATTTTGCTTGCTTGTTTGTTTTGTTGATTAGGTTCCACTTATAGGTGAGATCATATGGTATTTGTCTTTCACTGCCTGGCTTATTTCACTTAACATAATGTTCTCCAGTTCCATCCATGCTGTCATGAAGGGTAGGAGCTCCTTCTTTCTTTCTGCTGCATAGAATTCCATTGTGTAAATGTACCATAGTTTTTTGATCCATTCATTTACTGATGGGCACCTAGGTTGCTTCCAACACTTGGCTATTGTAAATTGTGCTGCTATGAATATTGAGGTGCATAGGTTCTTTCAGGTTGGTGTTTAAAGGTGCATACAGTATGACTCCAGCAGTGGAATTGCTGGGTCAAAAGGCAGTAGTACCATTGTTAGTTTTCTGAGGAAATTCCATCTTGTTTTCCACAGTGGCTGCACCAGTATGCATTCCTTTCAACAGTGTACTAGGTTTCCCTTTACTCCACAACATCACCAGCATTGGCAGTTTGCTGATTTCTTCATCATGGCCATTCTGACTAGTGTGAAGTAATATCTCATGGTGATTTTAATTTGCATCTCTCTGATGGCTAGTGATGCAGAGAAAACTTCCACAAGTCTCTCTGCCCTCTGTATAAAATGTCTGTTTAGGTCCTTTGCCCATTTTTTTATTGTGTTTTTGCCTTCCCGAAGTGGAGGTGTGTGAGATCTTTATATATTTTGGAGATCAAACCCTTGTGTGAGATATCATTGGCAAATGTATTTTACCATACAGTTGGTTCTGTTTTCATTTTGCTAATGTTTTCTTTAGCCATGCAGAAGCTCTTTAATTTTGATGAAGTTCCATTTGTTTGTTCTTCCTTATGTTCCTTGCTCTAGGGGACATATTGATGAAAATATTGCTGCATGGAATATCTGCGACTTCTCTCCCTATGTTCTACTCTAGGACTTTTATGGTATCACCATGTGTATTTTAGTCTTTTATCCATCTTGGGTTCATTTTTGTGTATAATGTAAGTTCATGGCTGAGTTTCAGTTTTTTCCATGTAGCTGTCCAGATGTCCCAACACCATCTGTTGAAGAGGCTATTTTTTTACTCTGTCTTCTGCTTCTGCCCCCTTTGTCAAATATTAATTGACTGTAGAGACATGGGATTATTTCTGGGCCCTCTATTCTGTTCCGTTGGTCTATGTGTCTGTCCTTATGCCAGTACCAGACTGTTTTGATTACAGTAGCCTTGTAATATAGTTCTGTGTCAGGTATTGTGATCCTTCCTACTTTGTTCTTCTTTCTGAAAATTATTGCAGCTATTCAGGGTCATTTGTGGTTCCATACAAATTTTTTAAATGTTTGTCCCATATATGTGATGTGTGTCATTGCTATTTTAATAAGAATTGGGTTGAACCTACAAATTGCTTTGGGTAGTATGGACATTTTGATGATGTTAATTCTTCCGTTCCATGAACAGGGTATATGCTTTCATTTGTTTGTGCCTTCCTTAATTTCTTTCTTCCTTGTTCTGTAGTTTTCTGAGGAGCGATCTTTTAACTCCTTGGTTAGCTTTATTCCTAGGTACTTTGTTTTTCTTGTTGCTATATCAAATGGGAAAGTTTTCCTGATTTCTGTTTGCGACATTTTGTTGTTGGTGTACAACAAAATATTGACTTTGATTTCTGCATATTGACTTTGTGTCCCACTGTTCTGCCAAATTCACTTATTAGATTGAGTAGTTTTTTGGTGGAGTCTATAAAATTTTTCTATGTATGCTATCATGTCATCTGCAAACGATGGCAGTTTTACTTACTTCTGTCCAATTTGGATGCCTTTCATTTCTTATTTTGGTCTGATCGCTGTGCCTAGGACTTACAACACCATGTTGAGTAGAAGTGTTGAAAGTGGACATCTTGTCTTCTTCCTTACCTTAGTGGGAAAGCTTTTAGTTTTTGCCCATTGAGTATGATGTTGGCTGTATGTTACTTGTATATGGCATTTATTAGGTTAAAGTATGCTCACTCTACTCCCATTTTGCTGAGTGTTTAGCACCATAAATGGGTGCTAAACCTTATCAAATGTTTTTTCTGCATCTATTGATATGATCATGTGATTTTTGTCTTTCCTTTTGTTAATGTGAAGTATTACATTTATTGGTTGGTGAATATTGTACCATCCTTGCATCCCTGGAAAGAATCGCACTTCATCATGATGTATGATCTTTTTAGTGGAGTGTTGGATGTGGATTTTGCCAATATTTTGTTGAGGATTTTAGTGTCTATGTTAATCAGTGAACTGGCCTATAGTTTTCTTTCTTTGCTGTACCTGTATCTGGTTTTGGGATTGGGATGATGCTGCCCTCATAAAAAGATTTTGGGAGTCTTCCCACTTCTTGGATTTTTTGTAATGCTCTGTGAAGTATAGAGGTTAGCTCTTCCTTAAAGGTTTTATAAAAATCTCCTGTGAAAGCATCTGTTCCAGGGCTTTTGTTTGCCAGGAGCTTTTGATTACTGCTTCAATTTCACAAGCTGTTATTGGTCTGTTAAGGTTTTCTGCTTCTTCTTCATTCAGTTTTTTTAAAAAGATGTTCTTCTAGAAATTTGTCCATTTCACCCAGGTTTTCAAATTTCTTGGCATGCAGTTGTTTGTAGCGATTTCTTACAATCCTCTGTATTTCTGTGGTATCAGTTGTAATCTGTCCTCTTTCATTTCTGATTTTGTTTATTTAGGTTCTTTTTCTCTTTTCCTTGATGACTCCACTTAAAGGCTTGTCGAGTTTGCTTATTTTTTCAAAGAACCAGCTGCTGGATTCATTGATCCTTAGAATTGTGCTTTTAGTCTCTATATCATTTAATTATTCTCTGATCTTGGTTATTTCCTTCTTTCTACTTGCTCTGGGTTGTCTTCGTTGTTGTTCCTCCAGTTCCTTAGGGTTAGGTTCTTTAATTAAAATGTTTGTATCTTTTTTAGGCAGGCCTATATCACTATGAACTTCCCTCTCAGAACTGCCTTCACTTTGTCCCATAAGTTTTGGACTGTTGAGTGTCCATTTTCATTTGTTTCCAGAAACTTTTTGATTTCTTCCTTGATCCCTTTCTTGACCCAATCATTGTTTAATGGCATCCTAATCAATCTCCATGTGTTTGAGTGTTCTTGAGTGTTTTCCTGGAGGCTGGTCTCTAGTTTCAACCCCTTGTGACCATAGGAAATACTTGGTATAATTTCAATCTTCTTGAATTTGTTGAGGCTCATTTTGTGTCCTATCATGTGGTCTATCTTTGAAAATGTTCCGTGTGCATTTGAAAAGAATGTGTATTTTGCTTCTTTGGGATGAAAGGTTCTATATATATATCAGTTAAGTCCATTTGACCTATGGTATTGTTCAATGCCACAATATCCTTGCTCAAATTTTGTTTTCAAGATGTACCTATTTTTGACAGTGGGGTGTTAAAATCCCCTAGTATAATTGTGATGCTCTCTTTATCTTTCTTGAACTCCTCCAAGGCTTTCCTTATATATTTGAGTGCTCCTATTTTGGGTGCATATATGTTTATAATGTTTATGACTTCTTGATGGATTCTTCCCTTGAGTATTGTGAAATGTTCTTCTATGTCTCTTTATATGGCCTTTTGTTTTGAAGTCTATTTTGTCTGATATAAGTGTTGCTACACCACCTTTATTTGCTACCCATTTGGCTGGAATATTTGATTCCCACTGTTTACTTTTAGACTTTGCTGGTATTTTATTCTGAAGTGGGTCTTGGGTAGGCAGCATATGTGCGGTTCTAGGTTTTTTTTTTTATTCATTCAGCTACTTTATGCTTTTTATTTGACTATGTAATCCATTAACATTTAAAATTATTAATGATAGGTACCTATTCATTCTCCCTCCGTTTTACCTGTGTTCCTCTCTCTGCTTTTCTCTTGCTTTTTTCTTCGTCTTCTTAAAGCAGTCCTTTTGGCATTTTTTTTCAGTGCTCATTTGGTGGAGGTGTAGTCTTTCAGTCTTTTGTCTGAGAAACTCCTTATTTAACCCTCTTTTTTTATTTGAAAGCGTTGCTGGGTAACGGTCTTGGTTGCATGCCTTTACTTTTCATTACTTGAAATGTTTCTTGCCATTCACTTCTGGCTTCTGGTGTTTCTGATGAGAAATCGGCTGCTAGCCTTTTGGGGTTCCCTTGTATGTTGCTTCTTTTTTCTCCCTTGCTTCTTTTAAGATTCTCTCTCTGACTTTAAAACTTGGCATTTTAAGTATGATGTGTCTTAGAGTAGACTTCTTTTTGCTTCTTTTGAGTGAGACCCTCCTTGATTCTTGAACTTGCATGCTTTTCCTCTGTCCAAGTTTGGGAAATTTTCTGTCATTATTTTTTTTTCAAACAGGGTTTCTAACCCTTGCTCATTTGTGGCTCCTTCTGTTATCCCTATGATTCAAATGTTGTTGTCTTTCACATTGTCTTGCAGTTCCCTTAAGCTATCTTCACATATTTTTATCCTTTCTTTTTGAAGTTGCTCTACCTGGGTGTTTCTAGGTCATTAATTTGATCATCTGCTCCACCCAGCCTTCTTGTAATTCCTTCTAGTATATTTTTGTTTCATAAATTATATTCTTCATTTCTTCCTCATTCTTCTTTGTAGGTTCTATTTCCTTTTTGACACTGTTTTAGTCACCACTCAGTTCCTTGTACATGTCTGTGAGTTCCTTGACCATCCTTATCACCATTCTTTTGAATTGTGTATCTGATTGTTTGTTTGCCTTCATTTCATTTATCTTTTTTTTACTAGGGAGTCTTCCATCTCTTTTGATTGTAGGTTCTTTCTTTGCCCATTCTAGTGACACTTTTTGTTTGTTTCTGTGTTTCCCAATGCTCTGCTTTGCCAGCTGTCTCCACAGGGTGAAATTCTGTGGTAATAGTTCTGTAGGACTCAGAGGTGCCCTGACTTTGATCTCATTGACTGGATGCTCAAGGTTTGCCCTTTCTTCCACTTGTGTGGACTCTCACTTATTCAGGCTTTACCTGATGGTGGGTTCTCTTCTTCCACCAGCTTTTCTGATATTCACAACTCCCACTTTATCTTATATGTGATCAGGACAGGGTTAAGGAGAAATGGACTAAGACAGTGGGAAATTATTCTATGGGATTGAGAAAACCAACAAGTAGAGAACAGACAGGAGATCCTTTGGAGAAGTATAGAGATAACCGTGATATTTTACCCAAGTAGATACATTTTATAAAAGGTGAAAAGGAGTTAAGAATCTTATTAGGAGGCAAAAATATGAGCTGACTTTAGAAAGCAGAGCACTTATGCGAGTTTTGGTGGTGAGATATGGTGAGAGTATGGGCTAGAAACTTGGCATAGTGTGTGATAGAATATAGTTAACCACAACAATAATATAGCTTAGGAAAATGGCAAAATGAATTAAAACCAGGGAAGGGTGCTATGTGGGATTTGGAATAACAATAATATGATAAGGAATACATAATATGAATAAAAAGAATGAAAAGACCAAAAGTAGTATGTTATTGGAATATGAGTGAAGGAAGAGAAATTAAAATGCAGTGTAAAAGGGATAATAACAAAAACCTATCTAACAAACAAAACAAAAGAAACTAAACAAAAAGAAGAGAAATACAAAAATAAAATAATAAAAATAAAAATAACAAAAAATAAAATGCAAATTCTGAAGGATAGCAAGGTGAAAATTGTCCCAGCTCTTGTCTTTAGCCTTCTGACTTCTTTGTACATCTATGTTTGGTCTTCTTATCACTCCAGGCCTTATTGTCTTTCATTTAAAAAAGAAACAAAAAAAAAAAAGAAAAAAAAAAGCCCCCTACTGTCTTTAAACCTGCCAAGCTGGTTTTCTTGGTATTCCTGGATGCTGTAGGATAAAGGGGGCTAGGCTCCATTTTTTTTTTTCTTTCATGTGGTTCCTTTAGAATGGGGCTGGGTCTGGACTACAGTAAGCACAGGTGCCCATTTTCCAGCCCATACTCTCAAGAGTGCTGTGCGGACCACACTGTCCATTCTGCCCATATGTACTAGGCTGGCACCTACAATCTACCTTGTTGTGAAAACCAGGGATCAGTCAGTGGGGTTACCTGAGTGGGAATAAGTCACACCCCTCCTCCTCCTTGTTTGTTGGCCTGGTAGCTGCTCTGGGACAAAGTCCTTTTAGGGCACTTTAGTGCCCCTACCTCTCTAAGTCCCTGCTGCTCCCCTTGATTAATTTGTAAGGTGCCTTGATTTAGAGCAAATTATGCTTCTCCTACTCCCTCTTCCCTGGGCTGGCTGCTGTGTATGGGAGACCCTTGCACTGTAACTGAGAGCCTTTGTTGAAAGAATTCCCCTAGGAAGCCACTGGCCATTCCTAGCAAGTACTTGGCTTTCCACCCAGACTAACTCTCCGACCAGTCCACAGATTATCTGGGTCATGTCTGGTTATAGCCCATCTCTTCTCCCACCTACAGGTGCTTCTCAGCTCCCCAGTTTCTCTGGTACTGTCCTAGTTGGTAATCTCAGTGCCAGCCAGGGTACACCACCAACTGTTTGTCTCTTACTGTGTCTTTATCCCCCTGGCACCTTTAAGTATCCAGGTGTCTTCTGGGAGGGGAGGCAGCAGCTAAGTTATAATCACTGACCCAACTGTCCTCCAAAGTTCTTGTGGCAGCCACAGTCTCTGGTGCAGGGCCCGAGGACCCTCCTGTCTGCTTACACAATCTCCTTACAATCTCCTCTCTCCATTTTTAAATGCCCCCTGCAACCTTTGGCTTCCGAACTTCACATTGGCTGGACTTCTGTTGGCTGTTCACTCTGTTCTTTGGAAGATGGGCTAGGTGTCCCAGTTGGGTGCATGAGCAAGTGGGTCCTGCTTCCACCTACCTCACCACCATCTTCCTTCCATCCATTCAAAAATTAATATTCTTTATGTCTGGATTTAAAAAATACTAATTAATAAGAAAGTTATCACTATCTGATCTATTACCTAACCCTGTGGTGTCCAGATTATTGTAATATAAATCAATCTATAATCAATGATACATTTTAACAGTTTAAGAATATTAAAAGTATCATATACATCTAGCACAAGTAATAAACACATTTTGAAAATGCCAACATTTTTTATTTGAAACACGAGTATGCATTTCTATTTTTAAATAATTTACATTTCTAAATCCTCATGGTGACTATAACAGGTTCTTTCTTGAAAATAGACATTTAAGGAAAATCCAGAATTGTGAATTTGGATACTATTTAAAAGAATCACTTGTTTATATGTTACTTGCTTCCCCCATACTGTGAGTGTGTGTTTGAAGCATCTTTTGAAAAGGCAGACAATATGTCAAGTGACTTGAGCTTGTGAGGTGCTGTGTTATGTCATTTGTCCCAGAATTACTCTGGCCAACCTTTAACTTGTGTCCCCAGTGAAATTAAAGACTACCTGCAAGAGTCTAGGAGGACCACCTCATTTTATTTGATGTTATTAGTTGGGGTTATTGGCTGGATATTGGTAAGTAATTACTCAGTGACTAGTATATTTCCCAAGGTGACAATTATTGGTACTGGGCAACCTAGAGCCCTTAATTCATCAACTTTCTTCTTTATCATAAATAACAGAGGTTAGTAGAGAAAACAGCCCATGATAACTAAACAAAGGGCAACTGTTCAAAGGTTCCTAAAAATTTACTAGTTGGATTTATTTACATGGAAAAGGTTCAATTTTATATCACCTCAAATCCAAGAATCCTCAGTAGAGTATGAACTATGTGTATGCATGTGTGTGAATGGATGGATGAATAATTGAAAAATCTGGAGACACCTAATCAGGCCAACCTATTCTTACTAAAAAAGCTCAGGAAATCCCTACAATTAATCACTTTGAATGATTTTGGAGAGGAGGAACAAAGAGGAATGGAAACAGAAGTATTGGTGTGGCACACACTTATCTAAATAGTACAAATATATAACTTGCAAGTGAAATTGTACATACAGAAATTTAAATTAAAGTGAAAGAGTAAATTTTAATTTATTGAAAACTAATTTTTAAAACATCCAGTTTTTCTAATATTAAAGTACTTTGGATAGTCACTAAATTATTCTGAATTTTTTAGTAGAAAACAATGTCATCAAATGTATAATTCTAGATTGTTTTGCCATTAGTAAGTATTTATGGTGAAACATACTCTGTGTAGACTAATTATCAACTCACCAACATTTATGGACCTCTGCTCTGGTGCAAGCCATGTGTTATTCACTAGAGATAGGAACAGACACTTGTAACATTAAATGATCTTTGCTATGCCTGAGTGGAGCCCAAAGCACTTTGGGAACACGTAGGACAAGCAGTTGACCCAGTCTGGAATCCTCTGTGATGATTTTTTTTCAAGATCACTCTGTCAGTTTGCAATGACTATGTAATTTATTGACCCAGGCAGAACACATTAGATTGTTACAGAGGATTCCATTATAACTCCACAGTATGCTGGTTGCAATGTCGGGGAGTTAAGAGGCATCCCCAACCCTGGAGGTGGAGCCCACATCCCAGGGTGATTTATCTGTCCCCACATAGCTTTCACACTCTAGAAAGCTGACTAGTCCACAGATCTGGCAGGGTATGGTCTGGGCTCCCTCCTTTTTTCAACCTGGGAAGCCCTGGGTATAATGTCAATACCAAGATTGAGTGTTTTGCATTATTCTTTTAACCACACTATATGGGTTAGAGGTTGGGAGGTTTACTATCAAAAGCTCATCGTAGGCAAATGTTTACCTCTTTCTGGACTGTTGTGACAAGGATGTGGGCATGGCTTCAGGTGTTGCACCTCCCCTTACTTCACCCCTCCCTAAGGCCAAGCAGCCAGGCAGCAATGCTGAGCTACCTTGTGCTTGGCTTGCAGGAACAGTGGTTCTGGCGTGTGAGGAACAACAGGGTCATGGATGGGTACCCCATGCAGATCACTTACTTCTGGCGTGGCTTGCCTCCGGGTATCGACGCAGTGTACGAAAACAATGATGGGAACTTTGTCTTCTTCAAAGGTAAGGAGTGTCATGCTCTGCTGCACTTGGGTCACTGTGTCCAGGGCCCTGTCACACTCAGAGAGATGAACCTGGGAAACCTGTTGAGTGAGGGTAGGCAGCTAATACATTGTATAAAAAAGTGCATATGTTCCCTATAAATGTAAATAAAGTGAAGTGAAAAGTAATTTTTAATTCTCTCATGTATGTTTTTCATATGGTACCACATGTAGAAGTCAAATTTAGAAGGCACTGTGTTCCTGTAAATTTTCAGATTTTGCTTAAAAAGCACCAAAAAAGTAAAATGGACGAATGAATGAATGGTTTAAAAAGCCATTTCTCATTAACTAAGGGTTTTGGACTTTATTTTTAAAGAGTATTTGGGTTTGCTTACTATTTTATGCAGTGAAATCTATTTCATTTCTCAAACTTTACTTGATTTAGACAGTTTATATTAAATAGTTCACAATAAACTAGGAAATTGCTCATAAAGACAAGGAAAACATATGGGTAGAAAAAAATCACTCAATTCACTTCTCCCCATGAAATTTATTTTTTGCTCTTTATCTTAGTGACAAGTCTTAATTGCTACCTACTCATTGCCTGGTACATAAAAGTGAACTAAGACAACTGGTACTCTGTCCTCAAAATTTATTAATATTCAAAACAATAAATTTTAATGTCTGTGGGGGAAGCCATGGACACAAGACTGACTGAGCCTGGGGTAGAGGTGGGGGCAAGGAATTTGAGCAGAACATGTCTGAGCTGAATCAGAGGGGAACTAGGTCCATAATGGGCAGGGTTGGCTGTGTTGCCCAGAAGCTAAAGGATGGAAAACAAGCATAAATTGGGAAAGAAAATGAGGTCTTAACCAAAAAAAAAAAAAAAGGAGAATGAGGAGTAGAAAGAGAAGAAAAAGAAGGAAAAAGAGGATGGGGAGGAGGAGGAGGAAGAGGAGAGGGAGGAAGAAATTATTCTCAGGATCAAACTAGAAGAATTTGTAATGCTGATGAGGGTAATAAAAGCAGGACATTTGGGAAACACTTGTAATATTTGAGTGAAGTTCAAACTACCCATGTAAAAGCAGTATATCCTTAGAATTTATTGTCTTAACAGATTAATCCCTGTGGAAAAGAGGCCAGTGCCTTTGTTATAAGGACATGTGGGGTCTGCAGTTAGATGCCGGCTTCACAGGCTGACTGGCTATGTGAAGTGGACATGTTACTCAGCTCCCTTTGCCTCAGCGTCTCCCTCTGGAAAATGGATTGGTATTATTTGCCTTCTCATGATTAGTTTGAGGACAAAGCTGAGGATGTGTGACCTTGGTACACCTGAGCCCTTAGTGAATATCTGCTAGTATAACTATCAATATGTCTGTCCTTCTGACATCCAGAATAAGTATATAAATTACGTAGATGAGGACTGTGGACTTGTCCACTCTGGACATAGGAAAGGAACATCTAAATTCTGGTCTTTGGAGAGAAATGACCATTCCCTGAGCTGTAGTAACAGAAAGAACTATGGAATTAGCCTGAGGTGGCCTTGGGTTGACAGCTGACACAGGAGCTGTGCCCCACCCAGAAACTATTGCTCTGGAGAAACCCCACCATCCTGTACCAGCTCTCAATGCCTCAGGGCCTCACTTCTATCCATTTGCCTCCATGCTTGTCACTCATGTGGTAGCCACATCCTTCTTATTCCTGCCCACCCTATTTGAGTGCAGAATTTATAAAAGCGTGAAACTATGCAGTAGATGTAAATACCACCAGAGGTGAATCTAAAATACAGCAGCATATTTATAATAGCCGAGTGCTGGAAATAGCCTAAGTGCCCATCAGTAAATGAGTGAATCCAAAAAAAACCCAAAAAACAAAAAACTGTGGAACATTTACACAATGGATTACTACACAGCAGAAAGAATGATGGAATTCCTACCCTTCACAACAGCATGGATGGGACTGGAGACCACTATGCTAAGTAAAATAAACCATGTGGTGAAAGAAAAATACTATATGATCTCACCTACAAGTGGAACCTAACCAACAAAACAAACAAATGAGCAAAATAGAACCAGAGACATAGAAATAGAGAAGAAACTGACAGTGAATGGCAGGTGGGGGTGGGAATAACAAGGGAAAGAAGGGAAAGCGTCAAGTCAAGTAACATATATAAAAGATCCATGGACAAAGACAATGGGGGGGAGGATTGAATGTGGGAGAGAGTGGATGGGTAGGGTAGGGGACAGTAATGGGGGGGAATGGGGACAACTGTAATTTAAACAACAGTAAAAAAAACAAAAAAGCTAAAAAATAAAATAAAATGCATTTTCTCACACACCAGTGTGTCTTCAGTTCTTGGAACAATGCTGAGGCAGAGCAGCCGAGACCAATGGTAATTAGTAAAAGCAATGGCAGTAAATACCATTGGACTCAGTGTGGTATCTCTTATGTTTTGATGCTGACAGTAGGACAACTTTGTTTCTGGTCATGTTTTTTATTCATCATCTAGAACGGTATGCCTGTCAGTGGTCTTCTGTGATCTGCTGCAGTTTCAGGAAATGTTTAGTTTCAGCTTTCTCAGTCAGAACCCTGCATGAGGCTTCTTTTCCCTGACCTACACCGTGCACTACCTCCCAGTAGATGTGCTCCAAACCCAGCTGTGAACATGAACTACCCTGACACCAAAACTCATGTCCAAAGGGATCCAGGACCTGGTTTCCCCTTCCCTGGTCCAGCTCCCTACCTGCAGAAGAGCCCAGAGTTTGGGTGTCAGATGGCATATCACCCCCTTTCTGAAGTCACATAACAGTCACATGACTGTCTCAGCTTGCTACTGTCACTTGGCTGTTACCACCTCAAAAGTCCAGATAAACCCAAAGTCCCTCATCCCACTGTATGTCACCTTTGCTCTCTGGACCAGGAATCCATCCAGGTTATTCTCTGCTTTAATTTCTACTTGCCACCTGGTGAACTATGCATTTCCCTTTTTTTTGGCTTACTTGTATCCTTCCCTCTAGAATATTAGTTCAATATGACCAAGGTCTGCTTTCTCTCTTTTTTCTTTTATACTGTTATATCCTCAGTATATTTTATCCAGGGGTTGACCAACTTTTTCTGTAACGACCAAGTAGCAAATGTTTTAGTCTTGACAGCCCATGGTATCTATCACATATCCTTCTTTCTTTGTTTCTTTTCTTTTAGCTTTAAAAAATGTAAAAACTCTTCTCAAACCATGAGCTGTACAAAAACAGGCCGCAAGTCAATTTGCTGAGCTCTATTTTAAATGATGCCTGGAATATAGTGAACAGTTCATAATGTCTCTCTTCACTGGCCTTGATGTATCATAGCTTGTGTGAGTGCAAGGCTAGTCCTTGATGCAAGCTAGCCACCTGGTTTGGTACATATGATTGTCAACTGCTTCCTGGCATTATTTAGACCCCTTCAACCCTCTGCTTCATATTTGGAAGCTAACATGGGTCATTTTCCTCTAATCACATTTAAAAGTTAGTTTCTTTAGTTAGAGAGCTTAAGAACGTAAAATGTATCATCCTCAGAGAAGTAATAGGCTTTTCTCCAACAACTGAACATACTGCACACTTCATGCTGATCAGCTATCTCAGCATCCCTCAGGTAAAATCCAGTATAACAGAGTGACATTTTGTGAGCACAATAAGCCAGATGTTCATATTCTCATCACAGGCCATGTTTAGGCTGAATGGTTATGAGATGATAATTATCAAACATCTTAGTTGAAAATTGAGCCCTTAAAATCTCTTTCAAGAATTGGAAATAAATTTAAAAACAAAGCTGTCAGTATTATCAAAATCAGTATCAATCAAAATCAAGTCATTGAGCCCTGATCCATGTGGTTCAGTTGATTGGGTGTTGTCCTGCAAAGTGCAATGTCACTGGTTTGATTATTGATGAGGGAACATACTTAGGTTGCAGGTTCAGTCCTTGGTCGGGGGATGTGTACAAGGCAACTGATCAATATTTCTCTCACACATTGATGTTTCTCTTCCTGTCTTTCTCCCTTCTTTCCCCTCTCTTTAAAAAATTAATTAATTAATTAATTAATTAAAAAGTAATTAAAAATCAAGTTGTTGAAAAGTCTCAAAATTCATATTGTTGCCTTCACTTAACTTCAGGGAGGATGTATCATCCTAGCTGTCAGTTCCATTTCAAGAGGCAAAAATCACTTATAGAATGGGAAATAGAATATGTGAGACAGGAAGGAAGAGGACGATAAAGTTTGGGAATTAAAAAGTCATACACAAGTTGTGTAACACAAAAGAAGAGTTGTCTAAGGCAGGTTGCCCTGGAAGATGACAAAGTGGAAGATGTGACTTTCATTATCACTTTGTTGCAAATGCTTGTAAAGCAGCAGTTTTTTTAAACTGCTTTCAGGTAGGTGATCACTCTTGAAGGTTTAGGAAGTGTCCTTGAAGTTCATTTGAAGTAGAAACACATTGTTTCTTAAAAAGTACAATAGATCACCTATAAGCAATCTCTATTATGAATAGATGAATGTGCTGATTACTGATGTCTCTGTCGGAGGTAGCGAAAAACTGTTGCTCAAAGAATTGTCTTAGATTAAGGAGTTTATGTTTGGTGGCCTTGCAACATGTGAATTGTGCTATTTCCTTGAAGTTATTAATGTTTATATTGTATATAAAAATGAAGTGATCAGCAAAACTGAGGGCAAACATTTAGTATTTTAAAATCTCCCTTGATATATGTATATGTATCTGTATATGTATATACACACACACACATACATGTATGTATTTATTTATAACAATTCAAAAAGTGTATGGTATATTTTTATTACAGCTGTTTTTATTTATACTTCAGTCTCCCATATTTTCCCATTAGTATTACTTATGTATCTAAAAGTTTTTCCATTTTCATTTATTTACTGTCAGTTTGAGTTCCTGGGGATGCAGACAAAGAGGAAGTTATAAACCTGTAAAAAATAATGAGGTGGAGGCACGACTGGCCTGTAGAGCTGGGGACTGTGCTGTAGATGAGAACAAGGACTTCAAGAACCCAAAAAGGTGCCCCATAGCAAAGACTGCCTGTCAGAGTTGTCTCCCAGAGAGCAGAAAGGGCCAGGATCAAGTATGTGCCATGCTCAGGGTTGGCCTAACTGAAGGTACTCAGCTAAAAGGCCAGTTTTCCCTTGAAAGGAGCTCTAAGCTGCATAACTCAATGGTTTCCACATGTGCCTAAATATTCAAAATTCTCTGCTTACTTGATAATATTGTGGAGCCTGGAAAAGTAGGTTCTGGTAACAAAAAGCCCTTTACCTCCAGAGTTAAACAATTATTCAAATATCTTGAGTAACCAATCTATAAGCAATACAGAAATTAAAACATAATCTACAGAAAGTTGACACTGACATAGATCAGTGTACAATAATGAAGCACTTGTTATTTATCTTACTTATCTGACTGGATAGTAAGCAAATTTGACTGGAGAAATATTGTATTGTTTAATAATATGTTACCATTTAGGGGGGACCATGAGCTAGATAGAGTGTGGGTATATTATACATTTGATCTCTGATATTTCTAGAACTCTGAATGAGAAGTGTGAGTGCCTTAAATACAAATTAGAAAAGGGAGGCTTATATTTAGTAACTTGCCCAAGATCTCACAGCTAATCATTGGAAAAGCTGTCACCCCCTACTTCTATCTGATTTCAAAGCTGTTGAATACTCTGTTAAACCATAGTCTAAGAAAGAAAATATTCTTTATGACAATTTTTTAAATCCTTGGAGTGTTCTCAAGAAATATATTAATGTTGATCTATAATAATTCCAATATACAAAAGTCAGTGAGTAATGTAAATTCAGCCTTCTTTTATAAAAGAATATCTAGTCATTAAAGAATGTATGTTCTCAACTTTTCTGTAGAAAGCCACATAGTAAATACCTTCGGCTTTGCAGACAATATGGTCTCTATCATCACTACTAAACTCTGTCACTGTAGCTTAAAAACAGACTAAACATTATGTATATAAATAGTTGTGACTGTGTCCTCATAAAATTTTATTTACAAATACAGGCAGAAGTTTTTGGCCCTAGATTACTCACCACTATAATCAAAGACATAAAATATAAATGTGTGAGAGTTTTGTGGACTCTGGGGAAACAGCAATATAGTTGATTTCTAAATTAATAAGTTACCAAAGGTATCTGATGACTGAGGATACAGTGAACAAAGCATGAGCTGAGTGCAGTAATTAATAAATGCTACCAATAATAAACCTGCAGTCATCACTTGATAAAGGGGAAAGAGGCAGCAATCAACAGCAATTGTAAAAGTGGATGGAATGTAGATGTGTTCAGTTAAGAGTCAATTTGGAATAGTAAGTTGAGTGCTGAATTAAAATACCTGGGCTGCAGTACAAATCTATTAGCAATTATGTATGGTTTTAAGTATGTCACTTCTTTTTTTAAGATTTTATTTATTTATTTTTAGAAAGAGGGGAAGGGAGGGACAAAGAGAGGGAGAAAATATCAATGTGTCATTGCCTTTCATGTGGCCCCACCAGGGACCAGGACCTGGCCTGCAACCCAGGCATGTGCCCTGACTGGGAGTCGAACCCAGAGACCCTTTAGTTCACAGCCCATGCTCAATCCACTGAACTATACAAGCCAGGGCAGCATGTCACTTCTTTAACCTGTAAATAACTGTCTTAGGCTGAATTACAAACCATTTTCTTGATCCAGAACATTTGAACAATATGATGCATCTTATCAGTGGCAGTGGCTCAGTTCAAAGGTATTAGGGAAAACAGATTTGATTCAGCCTCTAGACAAGGCCCTGTCTTCTTTGTAAAAATGTTAAAAAGTCTTTAGACCCTTTTCCTTGTAGGAATAAGCATGTATTTTAACAATTCTTCATGGTTCTTTGCTTAGTGTCTGGCACCTCTTCTGCACAAGAGCAAGGATCTCAAGTGTTTCTGTCATTTGTGTTCACAGCTCCTTCAGTGAGTGGCCATAATAGACTCTGAGTGAACAGCTAGATATTCAGTGGTTGGGGAATGGATGGTTAGTTGGATGAATGGGTGGGCAGGTAAAGTTTTTTTTTCAAAATTTCTGTCTTTAATAAGAGCTGTTAGTATTTTCCTCTACTTTCTGCAAAGAACTGTATCAGTAGGACCAGTTTTTTTCCACTTACTCTTGAGTATGTCAACTTTCTGTGAAAATCAGTAAATGCCTTACTCTGTCAAAGAGACAATAATTTCCTTGACAATTAAACTGTTTGATGGTAATGTAGTGAAAAATCCACCTCTCCTATGTTGAAGAAAATAAAATAGTTGAATGTGAATCTCACATACTCAAAATCTAAAAAATAGAAGTAAATTCACTTCAACTTTATCATGGGAAAATCTTACTGCATCAAGAAAAAAAAGGAACTGTATAACTGTATTTCCTTAGTAATTACTAGAAAATTAAATGTATAACTCATAATCAGCATTGAATTGTTTTCTTGAATTCTATGCTACAAATACTTAGCAGGCAATGTGTTTTCTTATATTTTGTGTGTACAGTTTACTGTTGGGACATTATCATGTAACCTGACAGCAAATGTTTGCTAAGTGTTCTGTGTTGCTTTGTTTTCTAAATACAATATAGTGCATTTTTAAAAAAATTCCCTGGGGATTAATCTTAAAATAAAAAAGAGTGAATTGACATCTTCTATAGTGAACATCTTACTGTTTCTTCCTGTTACTAATGGAAAATTCCAACAGTGTAGAGAAGTATTTATTTTCAAAACACATTAAAAAAAAAAACAGTTTATCTACAATAACAAGAATTTCCTGGAAGAACTGTAACCTTTTCTTTTCTCACATACTGCTCTTTCTTTCTCAAGACACCTGGACAACATGGAAAGAAAGCTTCTGTGAACATTTCTCATGCTACCTGCACCAAAGAACCCTTGTGAACTGTTGGTGGGAATTGCAGGCTGATATAGCCACTATGGAAAACAGTATGGGGCTTCCTCAAAAAATTAAAAGTGGAACTGCCTTATGACCCAGCTATTCCACATCTGGGTATTTATCCAAAGAATATAAAAACACTAATTGAAAAGGACAGGTGTACCTCCATGTTCATTGCAGCATTATTTACAATAGCCAATACATGGGAGCAACCTAGGTGTCCATTGATTGATGAGTAGGTTTTTTTAAAAAGTGTGGAATATCACTAAACCATAAATAGGAATGAAATCTTTCCATTTGCAGCATCTTTGGAATACCTAGAAGGGTATTATACTAAGTGAAATAAGTCAGACAGAGAAAAACAAATATCATGTTATATCAGATATGAGTGTAATCTAAAAAAAAACAAAAGTAATAGGTACAGAGCACAAGTTGGCATTTGCCAGAATAGAGAGGGGTTGGAGGGGTTGGCAAAATACCTGAAGAGGGCTGAGGAGTACAAATTTCCAGTTACAAAACAAAGAAGTCCTGGGGATGTCATGTACAGCACAGTGACTATAAGTAACAATACTGTGTTGTGTATTTGAAAGGTGCTAAGACGGATCTTAAAATTCTTATCACAAGAAAAAAAGTTGTAGTTTGACAGATGGTAACTAGACTTATTACTGTGGTCATTTCCCACTATATAGAAATATTGAATCATTACATTGTACATTAACCCCAAACTTAGACAAAAGCAGGGCTCTGGTTCCCAGAGAAAATATCCTTGATCCTTGATTCAGAACTATTTTATTTTAGCAAGTTGTAGATGTATCTTTATTTTTTAAATTATTTCTGATTGGGTTCATAAATAGTTATTCATTATACCTCCTTCTGAAAATAGCATTGATGTTTCAAAGATAACATCCTTATTCCAGGTGTGATTGCTGTGAAGTTATCATGTGGATATCATGCAAAATCCTTTTTAATGCATTGTTAATTGATATATTCTAATTTCTGGCATTGAATTAGTATATTCTGAATTTGCACTTATTTCATACAGGTAACAAATATTGGGTGTTTAAGGACACGACTCTTCAACCAGGTTACCCTCATGACTTGATTACTCTTGGAAGTGGAATTCCCCCTCATGGCATCGATTCAGCCATTTGGTGGGAGGACGTTGGGAAAACCTATTTCTTCAAGGGGAACAGGTCAGTACACACTTCACCAACGTAAATCAGTTCAGTAATGTTTAGAGTAGCTGATATTTCTGGTCTATCACAGGCAAGCGCTGTTGATGAAAGAATTGGTTTAGATATCAGGATAAGAATTATTGAAATGTGGAATGTTCATATTTTAAAATAACAGTCAATGTAAATTTTCCTCTACTATACCCAAATAATGTGACTTTCTTATGAAATTAAATATATAGTATATATTCTTTCCCTTTTCTGTAATCTTAATATGCCTTAAAGCTGTGTAGGCAGTGTATACCCACCCTTGCAATGCATTTTGTTAAAAGTTTTTTTAACATTTTTTATTTAAAAATGTTTTATCAAAGGTTTTTTAGTGCTTTTATATTAAAAGTTAAATTTTTATACTGTTGCACAGTTCATTATGAACATTTTAAAATAATTTCAGCCCTGGCATGTGTGGTTCAGTGGATTGAGTGCCAGTCTGTGAACCAAAGTGTCACCAGTTTGATTCCCAGTCAGGACACGTGCCTGGATTGCAGGCCAGATCTTCAATTGGGGGATGGAAAGAGGGAACCACACATTGATGTTTCTCTCCCTCTCTTTCTCTCTCCCTTCCTCCCTCTCTAAAAATAAATAAATAAAATCTTTAAAAAATAAACAAAATAAAATAATTTCAGTTTAGTCATGAATTCTATTTCTTAAGACACATTATTTAAGTACCAACAATAGGTATAAATGACAGGCTTTAATGTCCAGCAAGCTAGTTTTGCTTTGGGAAAGGATATAAATTTTGTTTACTTTGCAGTTTCCAATTTTTTATTGCAAATGACTTCACACATTGAGCTTTGTCCTTGAGACCAAAGATCCTACAATTTGCCTTGTGGATTAGAATGCATACTTTTAAATTTATTCTGTTACTAACTTTGTATACATTATATTTGTACATATATTTCCATAGCAAAATATTCACAGGTTTCACTTTCTTACTAAATCATAAAAGATAAATGATTAATCAAACAAAAATTTTATTCAAGTAGATGATAATTACTTATCATGGCCACAAAAATGGTTCTGAAAACAACACAAGTGTGGTAGAGCAGGGAAGGAAAGTGGAGAAATCAATTCACAGCATGGGGCCCACTAAGGAAAATAATTCTGCAGCCCTGCAATATCATCTCTAAAATAACAGCCCTCGGCTAGTTTAATTGCTTAGGAATAGGTTCAGTACTAGTGGTTGGGGAATTTTGTTTTGGATTTTTTCTTCCTTCCTTTTTTTTTTGTTCCAAAAGGCATGGAAACACAAAGTAGAGAAGATGCCCAGGAGAAGTGAACTCACACAGAACACAAAAGCTTAGCTGTATGGGGTTTCCATGAGGATTTCATGGATGATCCTAAAAACACCACATCATTACCTAACAACCTTTTTTCACACTTGTAGGTGTTATTTATTTTAATGTTTTATTCTAAAAGTTTAGCATTTATTGAAAATTTTAAGTTTAGAAGTTAAATCAGTGAAATCAATGAAAATGAGATACCAAATTTATAGTAGAATAAAGACTATACTAAGCATGAGAAAAGGAGTTTAATTCTTTTATTTCCTATTTGAAAAGCTTCATGGAAATACAACAAAATGAACAGAAATATTACTTTAATTTTAAGTTCTGTTTAAATAGCTTTTTTATATGTTTTAAAATATTTAAAGCAAGATTACAGTTAGTTTCCATATGTGATCTTGTATAAAATTTAATCATGGATGCTTTATAAACAGATTACTTCATACTTGTCTAATTATATAATGCCAAAGTCACATTTTTATATTTATAAATAATTCATCCTTGATTAAACATTAATGGAAAAGACATGAGCTCTCTAATTCAAACACAAAAACAGCAATTGGTCACAACTTTTGTATAAGGAATAGGGGAGTCTTTCTTTTCTACACTGTATATTTATAGTACTTGCTAATTTTAACATTTTACATATTTTCTATGTATATTTTTGAGAAAAAGCATAACATGAATTTATTTATCTTTATTTATTTGCTCCTGTTCTCCCACTGGCATCTTTCTGCTTAAAAAAAAATGGTAGCCCTGGCTGGCTTAGCTCAGTGGATTGAGCGCGGGCTGCAAACCAAAGCATCGTAGGTTTGATTCTCAGTCAGGGCACATGCCTGGGTTGCAGGCCATGACCCCTAGCAACCACACATTGATGTTTCTCTCTCTCTCTCTCTTTCTCTCTCCCTTCCCTCTCTAAAAAATAAATAAATAAAATCTTTAAAAACATGGTAGAAAGGTGGGTTGGAGGCACAGGCTTGAGATACTTGACATATAAACCAGACTACAAGCAGGGGCCTCATGAAATCTAACTATAGAGATAAAGAAAATGAAATGATGGTTCTTTAAACAGTTCTGCAAATTCTGATGGAAATTTCTAGCTTCCTTGCTTTATAGACAGCGTGGACTTCATCCTCAAGTTCCTCCTTGCCCTTTTCTTCCTATGCTATAATTTGATACTTGAATGCACTTGGATCTGCATAGCATTTAGCTCTAAAATGCTGTGATTCTAAATCATCTCTCAGCATCTTCTCACAGCTATATCCAAGACTCTATTGCCATATTTCATTCTAGGCTTAACCTTTGAGAAATTTAGTATATTTTCAAAGAAAGAAGTCAAAATAACTTGAACAATAAAATGCCAGTACCATAAAAAAGAAGTCAAAATATAAATGAGTTTGGTTTGTTTATTTATTATTTTTCTAATTGTCACTAGTAATCAAACATTTATTTCTTTCAGCTTAAATTGCGTGTTTATGAAGTCATTATCCAATATGTATTTTTAAAGTCATTTATCATAGTATAAATGGATAATTTCAATCCTGTTGCACTTTTAAGTATGTTCCTGAAGACTGAGATTTTGTATAATTATTTGGGTAGGGAAAACAGAGTGGACTTGTGTTTGTGGTAACTTAACAGAAGCAAGTAGCCTAGACCCTGAGCAAAGAAATAAAACAGAAAAGGAGGAAGTATTACTGAGTCTCATGAAATAACCCTTGGAGTCACTTTTGTTCATTTGGAATTCAGTATTCAGCAACACCCCATTAAAGCAGATCATTCCAGAATTGTCCGCACTGTTTTTCTTCACACAGAAAGAATTTGAGAAAATGTTCTGTATTATTACATGGACAATTTTTGTTTCTTATGGTTGTGACTCATGATCAAGACTAAAAAATAATGAATAAATCTTATTTATAAACATATTTTGAAGCACTGATCTCCAATACTTCTCTCAAAGATTCAGCAATTTAAAGCCATCATTCTAAAGGTAGAGATCACTGATGTATCAGAAGAAAAACCGTAAGGTTTGTTAGAGTAGCCTATATCATTTGCTGACAATCCTACACAAATTCCAAAATTTATTCCATTGCAATAACTACATTTTAAACTCACCAAATGGTTTATTTACAGTATCCCATCTGACCATGTTAATATACTTCTCAATGAACCCGTAAGCTTACTTTTCAAACAGAAAAAAATCAGTGGAATGAATTTTTTTGTTCATATTGAAATATGTTCAGATATGTTGAAAATTAAAATACAAACTTATATTTGTAAATAAGCATCAGCACCTTTAGAAGCTCTGGACATAGTGAGAGGATTCTCATCACAATCAAATATACTGAATATATATATCAAAGCTGGCACACAGCAGTTAACCTGAGGGTCTGAGCCTACACTGAGATTTTCAAATTGTAAAATGGTCCCAAATTAGAGTATTGCCTTATCTTCTAGCAGAGAGGAGAAATGTGTTTCTTCTCACAAATTCATACCAGAATTATGGTCCTATAAGAGTGTATAATAAAATTCACATTCTATTATTGTTTCTTTGAAATGTGATCTTCATGAATCTTATTTAGGTGCTCAGAGAATTGCCGGAGGGTAAAATGGATGGATGCCTGATAGAACCAGGGAAGAAGAAAATCATACTCACACATGAAGATTAAGAATTTTAGCAGTGAGAAAGAAGGGCAGGTGGATTAATAGTTTGCTCATCAAGGGAAAATGAATGGTGATGTGATAGAAAACCATACTTAACCATGAATCAGAGAGTGTTAACTTCAACTCTGCAACATTCAAAAAGAGGAGCTACGGCCAAATCATTACATTTGAATAATGTGACACCCAATGCTCTGTCAGTGAAGGCACTGAATGACAGTGTCTTTGTTGGGTGCATCATACACAAGTACTGTACAGTGATCATAGAGAAATAAGATCAAATACATTTAATATAAATTTACTTTATAGCTATAAACACTGCAGAATGCACGAGTGTTATTACAAGAATATTGTAATCATCCGTCTTTGGAGAACAAACCTGGTTCTTAAGTACGTAGTGACCTTTCATAGAAACCACGTATAGGTGTGATCCTATTGTCCCTAGGATTTTAAATTATTCCAAACTTATGTTAGCTAAATATAAAAACTATTTATGCTTATATCATCTGAATATGCCATTTATTGTAAAGAAAAACCATTACTTAATCTATCATGGATGGAAACACCTTGCCTAGTAAATTTTAACACAGTGAAGCATCCTAATTTTTAGAGGCATAAACTGAGAGAAAAACAAAGGGGTTTCTTAGAGTCCATGAAGTAAGTTATTTGATAGTTTCTTTGTGAGAGGTTTTCCTTATGATCAATTGCATAAACCAGTTGGTTAACCTGTATGACTATTGTAAACCCCATTGAGATATTGCCTTGAGAAAAGACAGCTGGAGATTTTGAGTGGAATACCAGTCCTATTAACCATTCTGTGTTCATAGCAGATTGTTCTGTGAGAGATTATTCATAATAATTTAGAAGCAGATATTTCCATGAATTTTCCATGAACACAGTATGAATGCAAACATACTTCAGTGCTGGAAGAATGATGCTCTGCTGACTTCTCTTCTTCAGAAGAATGGGCCCAGTCACTATGGTCTCAGCTCAATGCCTCTCCAGAAGTTCTCTGATCTGTGATCTGTTCTTACCATCCATATGATAACAATCTGTGACACACACCTGTCACCCTGTGTTTCCTTCAGGACAAAGTTGGCCTGTGGCTGATGTATTGGAACCCTTCCTGAAACTCCCTTTTATCCTTCTTATGTGAGCACTGAAGATGAAGAAAATGCTAATATCCTCAATGTTATATGAGTGAGGTTTGTAGAAATCTAGAGAAAACCCCTCTTTACAAGATCACACAGCTGTACAGATAAAGGATCCTCCACTGACTCAGAATAGGAAAATACTCAGAGAAAACCAGAAAGTGTTTTTTCATGGTTTCAACCAAAATGCCTAATCCCAAGTTTGTGCATAAAGTGTGTTATTCCCCAAACCTGCTGGTCAAACCCTAGCTTTAGCAGATGGTTACAGATGTTTAAAAATATTTGTCAAATGAATTTGGAAAACATATTTGTTTTATGTAGAGGAAAGAGTAGAGACTTTAAAATCAGACAGAGTTGGTTATAAATTTACCTGTCATTCATTGTCTTCCAAGAACTCTCCTCTCTCATAGAGACAGTGGTTCCATCTCAGATGTGTTGTGATTAAATCATATAATGCCTAGACCATTCTGACAGCCCTTAGAAAGGCTATTAAACTGTCAATCCCTAGAACATTCCAGAGATGAATTTCTTTGACTCTGAGAACATATGTCCAATCAGTAATCCGGAGTCACGGTGTTTAGTTTGTCTCTTGGATATCCCGTGAAGAACTAGGCATCTGGTAAATCCTTTACCTATATCTGTTTTTATGTCCATCCACTGAGGTCTCCAGTCAAGACCTGCTTACAGTACACACTCAGACACCTGGTCACCTCATGCACAACTACACTCTGATGTCAGCAAGAACCTGAGTTCAGCATACCTAAGACCAGACTTATAACACTTAAGTCTCCCCAGACAGCCCTTGTCTCTGCTGCACTGAATATTGGATTCTTCCTCCAGACAGCCAGACCCTAATTCCTGAGTTATTTACTATCTCTCACATATTCATTTGAACCACTGTTAGACCTGGGACTTCTTCAAAATGATATCTCCATGCCTTACATTACCAAGAGATCCACAATGTACATGCTAATTGGTGTCCTTTTTCTATGTTACCTCCTTCCATCCTCTCACTGTGGATGTTTGGCACTCAAGCTTGTCACCACCACAAGAACTTTCTATGACTCCTGATTCCACCTGGTGTACTCCTCCTCTAAAACCACATCTGCTGCTGCTCACTTGCTCTCTGCTCAGACATCAGCTTATTGCAGACCCCTGTCTGTTCTCTTAAGCCATATTGAGGGATAATTTGATCTGCTTTATTTTCTTAATAGATATTTCCACCTGCTAGCATAGTATGTATTTTTGATTAGTTGGTTTTTTGCTTGTAACCTTCAACATACCCTAAAAGGTAAGACTGAAGAGAGCTGGGGCATGTCTGTTTAGTTCAAGGTTGTATCTCTAGCACCTATAATAATGCCAGGCACAGAGCAGGTACTCAAATAAATGTTGAATGAATAAATGAATCAAGATTCTGCTTCAGATTATTTGAAAAAATGTTCAGCTGCCTAAGTAAGATTGTTAAAAAATGAAAACCTCTGACTTACAAATACACTGATGCTACCTTTTTAGACTGTAAATATACTTATCTAGTATTTTTAATTAATTATAACAGACTAAATAAATACACAATAACATACCTAGTTTTCACATATGCAGGACAGAAAACAGAATAAATGTTTTGATTCCATTGTCTTTACAGTGATTTAAATCAGTTCTGAAAATCATTACCAGGTGTACAGGTGGCATGCAGCAAGGAGGATGAATGTTAGCAACTGCTGTCAGTATACATAATTTCCTTTCCTATGCATGTGTTGTTGTTCTTGCCTTTATCCTTTGTAGGTATTGGAGATATAGTGAAGAAATGAAAACCATGGACCCTGGCTATCCCAAACCCATTACAGTCTGGAAAGGTATCCCTGACTCTCCTCAGGGAGCATTTGTGCACAAGGAGAACGGTACGCAACATGTGAATTATACACTTTGTGATTTACTACATATTTCTGTATTGCATTCTAGCTTTTCACTGTATTAAGTCATTAGAAAGTGCCACACTAGAGCTACATTGTACTGTATTACCATATATATAAATTTACTCAATTTACATTTAATATTCTGCTCAAGATATTTTTTAACTTCAATTTATTTAGAAAAAGATGAAAGTGATTTTTAAATGGAAGATGTGGATACCTTTGGAGTAACGTCACCTATTTTTCTTCTAAAATTTGTGTGAAGGTAATAACGCATCATGGGGTGGGAACTGGTCACAGAGAAATAAGTTGTAATTATAGCTGAGGCACAGAAACACCTGGAAATGGGGAATGTTGAGGGTGACATTTTTCACATGTGTCTTCAGCTGAGACTGTCAGCAGACAAGGAAGATACCAGCTCAGAACAGCCAGGCATAACTGCTTAATAATGAGAAACAGTTCAGAGTAGCCCAAGGCCCCTGTGCTCATTCTTAGGATTTGAGATTAATCCAGATCCTAAGTGGTAGTTAGCCAAGCAATAGATAGCCCACACTCCCTGATGTGGGCATATGTCAAGGCTGAACACTTCTGTCCTCGTGCAGGGATTACTAAATAGGACTAAACCATAATAACAGTAATTCAAAATAAAATCTAAACAGTGTTCCAGAACAGAAAAGGAAAGGGATATCATTCTGAAATAAACAGAAAAAAAACCCACCCTGTCAAATGATTTATAATAGGAACCAGAAGAAAATTATGATTCTGTGGGTCCTCAATGGCATGAAGAGCCTATAACATAAATATAAGAGAAAAATATACATCTCTTGCAAGAACAAAATTATCTTCCCACCCTAAGGTATATTTCAGAGGGAGAGAAACAATGTCCTTATATTCAAAACTTAATGTTTTCTTTTTACTTAGCAAAGAATAACTTTCTAAAATACTAACAGAGTTACCAAGCATGTTGGGAAAATCAGTGCTTACCAAAAAATTACAAATGAAATTTTATCACATTTGTGTCTTCTGGACCCTAATTGGTCCACCCCCCTCTTTGGTATTTTAACATGAGCTTGCTTTTCATCTTTCAGGAAATCCTCCTTGAATGTCTTCTTTTGGGACCTGATCCTCTCACTCAAAATCTCAGATTACAGCCATTAACATACATGCCCATTATAACCTCTTGAAAGGCAGTCACACAGTAACCATTCAATAAATGTTGTTGAAATTAATTTTATCCTTGCTATTGCTGTAAAATTTCACTCCCTAAAGTAGAGATCTCCTAATTGTCTGAAATCCTTGTTCTGTAAGCAGCAATGTCGATGAATCTACCCACAGCAAGCTGCCTTTGTTTGTTTTGTTGTTATTTGTTTTGTTTGGGGGTTTTTTTTGTTTTGTTTTTTGGTTTCTACTCAAATCTCAAGCTGTGGCTTCTTATTTGAAACTCAGACTTTTCAGTTTCTATTATGTTTGTATGAAAGGGAGTAATCTCAAATTACTAAGTTAACACATTTGTATTTATATTTAGACCCAAAGTAATTTCATGTAAGACTAAGTACACACAGGTGATATTTTATTAGTCATAAAATCAGAGATGATGCAGTTCTGAAATGGTTTGTCTACCCACCCTTCCACCAATGTATCAGTTTCTTCCTTGGAATTCTCTCCTCATGATAATTTTCAAAAAAAAGTCCTTTAAATTCAGCTATAGATTTTTTAAGGATATTTTTGTATTAAAGTGAAACATGCCTTTGAAAGACATACTGATATTAATTCTGCCACTTTTGTTACAGAACACAACAAGGGGGGGGCCTGGGATGATATACTATTATTGAAAGAAGGCCCCGGGTCCGTTATGTCCGCCGCCCTAGGAAAGACGTCTCTCAATGCCAGAGATTCATGAAAAGGAAAGGAAATGTTTATTTAATGCTATACAAACTTAAAGTAGTGACCTAATGTCTTCACCAAAATCCCAAAGTCCCTAAATACACCCACAAACACACAGTCCTTCCTTCCTTCCCCCTTTGCCCAGCCCAGAGTACCGTATCTCAAGAAAGGAAATAGAAGTCCATGGCTTAGGCAGTCCTCTGGTTCTTCCCAGTTAGTACTCCATCTCTACTGGGAGACCTCCCTGTGTTCCCGGCACCCTCAGCTGAGTCACCAGGATCTCTGCTAAAACCAGGTGGTGGTTTCCCCTTCTAAAGCTGTGGGGGTCCCCACTCTGCCAGGCCGCGTGGTCCTCCCTCTCTCAGGGCTGCAGGAGTCTACACTCCCTCAAGTCCGCGTGCTTCTCCCTCCTAAAGCAGCATGGTTCTCCTCTCTCAGGGCTGCGCATGGTTCTCTTTACTAAAGCAGCATGGTTCTCCTCCTCAATGGCCGCCAAATCTGGGTTTTAAATCCCTGCGGCCAATCTTCTTCTGCAGCCCCATTTCCGACTCCTCCCACACTCGGCTTCACACGCCAGAACTCGTATCCTTCCAGTTTCACTGGTCTGCCATCCTGAGTCTGGGCAGGTGTGGCCCCATGTCCTGGAGCCAATCCTCTCTGAGCTCCCACGCAGGCGCTGTAACTCAGGGGACCCGCCTCCCCCACCCCCCCAGTTACGTCTAGGTGGGGAAGTTACTTCTGGGTGGGGAAGTTACTTCCATTCCCCTGGCTTAGAGCTGATCACAGCTACTTAACCTATCTATGCAACCAGCCAAAGGCTATAGATATGTTAAATGACCAACCCAGAGGTTAGCTGCAAGGCTGTTGCTATGCAAAACAGCTCTCAATGGCCCCGCTCCATTTGTCCCTTCCCCCAACCCACACCCTGGGGTGGGGGATGGAGACATCTTAAAATCTCCTGGACACCCTAAGTTCTGGACCGCATTTCAAATGCCTATTTGGGGTCCCCCCTCTTGGCTGCACCCTGTAACACTTTGACCAATGAAATATGGCCAAGAGCTGCCATTTATTGAGTAGCTGCTGTATGTGAGTTGTGCTCTTTGAATTCATTATCTAACTTAATTATGCAACACAACTATCTCTTCACCTCATTTATTGTTATCTATAAATGAGGAATACAATATCAGCAAGTTTTAAGTAACTTTTATGATAATAAAAGTTATTCGTGGGTCACCGGCCAGCAGTAATCACGGAATACTGCGGATGGCTCATCAAAACTCGAGAAAAACATACACAGAGACAACCAGGTCCTGTGGGGGAATAGGAAAAGCAGGACCACTCCTCATGTGGGGAACGCCTTGGTCACCCTCTCTCCTAGAGGGCACCATTTGGCCACCCTCCTTGGTGGGGAGACTGCACCATTCCCCTCCAGAGAGGCTTTTAATTGGTTTCATTTGCATAAGAATTCAGGTAAAAGCTCATTACTCATTGGTAGGAAGTAAGGATCAAACAATAGATAACAAGGAAGTCTGAGGGCCTATTTTGAGTCAGGGTCAAAGAGCTGTAAAACTTTAAGGAACAAACTAACTTCCTCCTTGGACCCTTCTCATTCAACTGAAAGCATTCTAAACAAAGAAGGTTTCACAGGAATTTACATATTCTTTCTTAGGCCTGATCACCCGGGGAACCCGCCTTTTCAGCACAGAGCTGCACCACCCTGTCATTGTTTCGGACTTAGGTGGAACAAGAGAACTAAGGCAACCAAGAGATAAGGAGATTTTCTCCCAGACAATGAGGACTCAGGCTCTGTCAAAGCCGAGGAGCGAGGGTTCATCACCCCCTTTTGCTGTAGCCCCCAAAATCCTTCATTTGGGGGCCTCCCACGTGATCATGCCTGTCTTAGATTGTTCCCCCCTTGGGGAATCTTACCCATCTTTGGCTAACCGACCAAGCTTTGGGGTTCAATTATGAATGAAGCAGCAGAAGCAGCACTCCTGCCAGGGAGATAAGCTTTTGTCTCCTGGCTTATGGTTCCAAGGGCGTTCCCTTAGCCTTAGCCTTAGCCTAGGCAGGGGTTACAGCTTCTGATACCAGGCAGGGCGGTTCCCAGCACAAAAGTGGTTAAGATTACATATCTAATGTTGGAAACTGGAACATTCTAGCCTCACAGAATGTGCTCAAATACATCGTCTCCAAGTAAGAGGCAAAGATAAAACATTTTTTTCTATATTGTATCATTAAAGTAACTGGTGGCCCCTTGTGCTGGGCTCAGTGTTTCATTTTGTCACACTAGACAAGCACAGGATTTCTAGGAATGTAGCTTCTTGAGCTATCAGCCTCTTGATTTTCACCTGTAACCAAATTAACAGCTTTCATATTTCTTCTGTATTCTCAGTCCTCAAAAATAACTTCAAAAATTGAAATATTTGACTTATGCAGAATAGAGTGGAATGAGTTCTTCTTAACATCCACTATTCAACAGTGTTTAAGAAACAGCATGTGTTTTATTTTAATTTTTAATTACAGTTGACATTCATTGATATAACTTATGAAGTGATCTCTCAATAAGTCCAGTACCCACCTTGCACCATACAAAGTTATTACAATATTATTAACTATTCCCTATGCTATACTTGATATCACTGTGAGCTTTTAACTTATACTAAAATTGTGGTAAAGAATTTGTATTCACCCTCCTTCAAATTGTTTCTACATTAACTGCTGTCAAGCCCCACCTCCTAGGTATTCTATAGTCTCTCCTTAAAAAATGCAATTTTAATATTAATACAATATTTTACTTTTAACACCATTGCATTTTATATTGCCAGTTATAACCCCACTTCTAGCCTGTGAATTTCTCAAAATATGATAATTGAAGTAAAAATTATTCTGAAGTAACTACTCTTAGTAAACATAACATCTACAAGATTATTACATCAAATCTACTCTTAAAAAAAGAAAAAATGAGTACATCAACATTTTCTCAACCCACTGACATTTCTTAAATGGAAAAAATCCTAAGTTATACACTGAGATGAACTTTGTGGGATTAAGGTATGACAGATTTCTATTACAAAGATTTTAGCTCCTTTTCAAGTACTACATTTTTTCTCTAATTCATAGTGATTAGACTTCTTATTGCTAACACAGGTATTCACTAAACTAAATTCTACTTCGGTAATTGGAGCGTGTTATATAAAATTGACTTGCAGACCTGATAAACATCAAAGTAGAAACTTCTGAACTTTAGTACGATACCCAGTAATTTCATACTAATCAGCTTGGACTAAAACTTAAAGGTGAGGACACTTTCAGCTGTTAGCTCCTAGATTGCAAGAAGTACATTCACCTATTTGAAAGGTCTGTTGAATTCTAGATCAATGCCATTATTGAATGATGATCGCCTAACAGACTGTCATTTGGCAGGTCCTCCACATTGCTTCATCCAAGTTTATTGAGTAATTGCATTGGATTCATTAGAATGATCAAACAGTTGCCCCCTGCAGGAAAATTTGAATCTACATATACCTTTTTTCACTTGACAAGTTGCTCTGATTGCAAAACTGCCCTTTGCTACAAAAACTAATGGCAGACTACATGACATTAAACAGAGTGACTTCTAAAACAAAGTGACCTGGAGTGATGCTCCGTCCTAGCTGAAATTATGTAAGAGATGTCAGTTTTATGGTTTGTTTGTTTGTTTGTTTGTTTTAGGAGTAGTATCTATCACAGCCTGTGCTGTTTAACCAAGGAGTATTTGATCAAAGACAGGAGGTCTCTAAAGGACCCAATGTTAGACAAATCATTTATGTTCAGACTCTAGAGCTACACCAACCTTTCACCATGTCTTGGGCATTTTATTTCATCTGTGAGCCACAGTGTCTTTGCCCGGAAAGTATAGGTAACTAACTCTACTTGACAGAGTGGCTATGACATTATAAAATGTCATTTACTAAGTTTTTAACACAGGGCTTCTTCTTCCAGAGTAAGTGTTCAATAACATGAGACAAAGAAAACCCTCATTAATGATTATTAACTCTAAAGAAGACATACTATTGAAAATAGATACTCCCAAAAATATAGTCTTAAAGTAATTATGACATTAAAACATTTATTTTGGCCTCATGAATATTATTTTGACTCAAGAATGAAATCCAACAGATACAGTCACAAAAAAATTTTGATGTGAAGGAGTTATGAACAGAAAGAAAAACTGGATATGTGCCCAACAAAAACAACAAAAATGCAGAGACTAGCCCTAAGAAAAACACACATACTTGTAGTTTAATGATCATAAACTTGCAAAGTCTATTATTCGTACCTCTAATGGTTTGGAACATAAACCACATGTATTGCCAGATCTTTGAGCCTCCCACATACCACCTCCTCCCCCATGAAATATGTATTAGTTGGAAGTATTAAAGATAAAATTATAGATCTATTTATACACTACTAATTCTTTACTTTAAAAGGGTTAATAAAAGCTTTAGAAGTTCTGTAAAATATAGTTAGGTGACATGGATTTAACATAGGCTAACTGAATAATAAGGTTATATAACGAGGCCAAAGGAAGAGATACAATGTGTGTAACTTAAAGCCAAAAATGAGATTAGTGTAGAAAATACTAGAAATGCTTGTTTACTTATTAAAGTTTCAAGCAAACAAAGGAAAACACCTCTAGTTGCGTGACTTATGATTTGTTATGATTTCTGGTCCAAATGACAAATGGAAACCTATTGTTTAGAAGAATCACAGCTACTTCTGCTGCTACTCCCCATGAGGGGTCTCCTGGAGGAGCCCTCTCCTGTGTGTCTTTGGTCACACAGCATTGAGGCCAACAGTACTTCAGTTTATAAGGTGTGGCAACATCTTCAATGCAGGTGGATATTGTCACACTGGTATGTGTTATGTATCTTCAGTCCTGTGAGCCAGCAATGGAGAGAGTCTTGCTCCAGGGTAGACAGGTTAGATGCACTCTACTTGGTCTCTCAACACCCTTGACAGAGGGCACCTCTCTCTGGCTGGGCTTCCCCAGGCATCAGAGGGCACAGTCCCTGGGGCTCAGTGGCCAGATCCATCTCAGCACACAGTTCAGCTCAATATAGTGTTTTCTTCCTGAACAAATTAAGGAATCTTAACATACATCTTCTTTGTAGTCAATTTTTTAACAGATTTTATTTATTTTTTTTTTAGAGAGAGATGGTAAGGGAAGGAGAAAGACAGGGAGAGAACTATCAATATGTGATTGCCTCTCATGCACTCTGTACTGGGGACCTGGCCCACAACCCAGGAATGTGCCTTGACTGGGAATCAAACTGGCCACCCTTTGGTTTGCAGGCCCATGCTCAATCCACTGAGCTATACCAGCCAGGGCCTATGTAGTCAATTTAATTAAATGTCTGTACAAATCAACTTTCACAAAAGTGGTTCCTATGTGTGTTGTTTCCCCCATCTCCACCTTCAGGGTTTACATATTTCTACAAAGGAAAGGAGTATTGGAAATTCAACAACCAGATACTCAAAGTAGAACCTGGATATCCCAGATCCATCCTGAAGGACTTTATGGGCTGTGATGGACCAACAGACAGACACAAAGAAGGACACAGCCCTACTGATGATGTTGACATTATCATCAAACTGGACCACACGGCCAGCACTGTGAAAGCCATCGCCATTGTCATCCCATGCATCCTGGCCCTCTGCCTGCTGGTACTGGTCTATACCGTGCTCCAGTTCAAGAGAAAAGGGACTCCTCGGCACATACTGTACTGTAAACGCTCCATGCAGGAGTGGGTGTGACATGGGGCTTCCAACTGCTTTTCCAGGAGTTGGTGATCACTTGAGATGTGAGACAAGAGCTGTTATGCTGGTTCCTAGCTCAGAGCAGACTGGTGGCAGCCTGGTTTGGGGCTGACCTTTCAAACCAGAGGGTTGCTGGTCCTGCGCATGAGTGGAAATTCAGTTGTGGGGATGCTTCCATGATGCAAGTCCCTACCGTCCCTCAGTCCTTTGTCTTTCTTTGTCTTTCCATTCTAGGCCTTTCCTCTGTACACTTGATGCCCAGGACATTTTCAGGAGTAACATCAGAAGAGGAAACCAAGAAAAAGATTCTTCCTAATTGTTTCAAATAGGATTGTACTTCTGAAGTCTGAGCCCATTTCTGGGGTTGTAGGGTAGGGAGAAAAGCAAAATGAAGAACCCACACATTTTTGCTTTACAGCCAAGAAAATTTTAAAAGGTTAAACAAAACAACTCGTAGTTGAACTTTCAGGAAAGTGGAAGACCTAGAACAGCTTAGTCTCCAAAGAGCACGCTCTGACCTCTCCAGGAAGTCTGCTGTGCTTGCCAGTGTTGAGGCAGCAGGTCAAGACTGGGGAGCCATTCCAGCCGACAGGGGCCAAATTCTCTGCAATATAGTAACAGCCTTAATAACATTCCACTTTTTTTTTTTGTTTTCTACAGCTATTCTCAGCCATGTCCTTACTGTCCCAGCCCATTTGTACTTAGAGCTCTACTCAAACAGGACTTTGAATTGTTTGAAAGTGTTTCCCAGAAGTGTGTCCTTCCTGCCACCTTGTGTTGTCATTGTGGGACCTCCCCAAGCTGTTTTAGGCCATTGCCCTAGGCCTCCCCTGGGTCTTTTGGGAATATTCATTCTATGAGAGTGAGAAGCAGCATGTTCCTAACATGGTGTGAAGTGACAATTGCTTATAAGGCAATGTGACATTATAATCCAGTGGTGGAACCCTTTGAGAACTATCAAATCAGCTTTCAGAGTCAATGTGTTGTCAGTTTGGCTATCTGGTGAATTTTGAACAATTGGGCAATGGTGACAGTAGTCTCAGGTTCAGGAATGTCAGGTTTTTAAAACAGGTATCCTACAACCCTGTGCAATGTTTAAGTGACCTCTGGTCCTACAGAAATGCATCATGACAAACACAGGCGATATGACTTGCTAAAACAATTCCTGGCAAATAAAAAGGTATTTTATTAAGTATCTTGTAAGAGTGAAATTTTATTTGAACAACCAATGATAATAGCTTAAGTCTTTTTTACTTTGGTTAGACATACTGAGTTTCTGTTTTAAAATCTATTGCATGGGAGTTTAGTTTGCCTTGAGACATGCAGTGCATATGGCCACTGTAAAGCGAATTCAAGTGACTGCCCTGCATGGCAGCCATAGTTCTCAAAGGGTTTGTGTGGCTTCTGGAGTCCAGCCATCTGTTTGGTTACTGACAGAGCCAAGACACCACCAAAGCATCTCACCGTGGAGTGTCATTTGTCCTAACATCAGTGCCGTCATTTTTGTGCGACCTGTGGAGCAGGTTCGTATCAGTATTTTTTTCCTAGTGAAAAGTCAGCAACTGACAGACCTCTTTATTGATTTTCAGGAAGCTGCTTCTCATGAGGAAAAGCTTTCGAGCCATTGGGCTGTGAACTCATTAGGGATGGTCAGAAGGGACACACCCTATGATTCAGACAGTGGCTTTTCAGAAAAGCCAGCTTCCTGGGGGATTAGCTTTTGAAACAATGAACAGCTTGCCTTGACCTTGATTGTTGATCTGTTGACTGTCATTAACAACTTAAACATTGTCTTCTGTGAAAATTTCTCTTGAACAGTCCTAATTCTCTGTCTTTGCCCTTTGACCTTTAACTTGCAAACTGGCAGAAATGAAAGGAAATCTGGTGTTGCTTCTCCGTTGGAGGAGCTTTCAATTATTCTCTGAAAACCAGTGAGGGTGAGCTGTTTCCTTCAAGTGGAGAGGGTTGTGGGTGTCGAGTGTGCAGACAGATGCTTGGTTCTTCCAGACATACTCAGAAAAATACCCTGGAGATAGAAGTGACTTAATTTTCCTTTAATATAATTTCAACTCTAAATTTATTATTTTAGTATAAATATAAAACTATAAGGGAAAATAAAACCTCAAAATACTTGAATGGCCAGTATGGCTTTTATATAAAGCAGGAATTTTATACTAGTGAGAATTTCTTACTGATTTGCTAATAATACACATTTCCAGGTGATTTTTAATGAGTGTAGGTATACATTCTTATTTGGAAATGGATAGTTTGGCTGCCTTGACTTTACATTTATACTCCATATAGCATGAGAATGAGAATTCCTTTCAGTTCAACATTTTATGATTGTGTTGGGGAAAACATTTTGTAATCATGGGTACCATTGGAAACAGAGCCTTGCAGACTGTTATTTCTTACAACCTTGACATATCCAATGTCAGGCTAACAAAAACAGACCAGTTCAAAAAGAGAAATAGCTTTACAGTTAACATTATGCAATGAAGATGATTTGATGAGCTATCAATAGATTTTGTGTGTGAGGGCAGCACCCCCTGCAGGCTGACTGCACACTTCTCCTGTAGATGATGCAGGTTTTCTTGGGAGGTGGTTGCATCCACTGACCATGGGGGACTGTCTGCACATTTAAGCTCATTTAGACATCACTTGCTGGTGGGAGGGTTTAATCCTTTTAGGACCCTGTTCAGGAAAACGTGACAAAAAGCTACTTTTTGCTAAGGACTGAAATGAGGAACTATGTCATTTTTGGAATGTATAAATCATTGAATAATTCCATTAACCTACATGGATAATGATTTTTTTCTTTAAAATGAGAAAGAAACAGAATAACCAGTCTTTTGCCTCTTTACTCATTTGTCACAAAATCCTGATTCATCTTAAGACTCAAAGTGTATAAGGGCTAGAAAATAATGTATTCGGAACAGGACTCAGCTATGGTTCTTTAATCCTAGAATGTCATAGACAATTGTGGGTCCATATTTACTTCAATATGAGATGAGATATAGGTGATAAGAAAAGATATGTATGGCTTCTCTATTTACTACAACCTTTACATTTTCAGGCTGTAAGACTACAAGGGATAAAAAAAAAAAGTTATGCACAGTGCAATCACAAGCATGAGGTTCCAATGTTTACTGTGTACTCTGTGGTTGCTGACTCCTCTCCCACTGGGGGTTTAGGGAAAGCAGTCTCAATCTTAATGGAATTGTGAAAGGGAGCATGACTAGTTGACCTAGCACATCAGGATTGTGATTCAAAATCACTGTGGAAAAATTTCCATTGGTTAACCACATAATATAACAGCACAGTGTATCAATAGAGACATACAACTTGTTAAGTAGTTTCTATCATCTCATCACTAATACATGGATAGTTCAGACCTAGTGTTTTCCAAATTGAAATGAAGACACACTATGAACACATACAAAATGATTCTCTTCTGTTTCATTGTTTGTCATTACTTTTTGTAAACAATGTAAACAAGGTAATGTTCCTTACATAAATTAACTACATGGTGTATAATTGTAGCCAATATTATTCCTCTATGTATTATTAACAGGAATTAATTAAAATAGCCAATCAGTCTGTGTTCTCTATAAAGCAGTAAATCCACAGCAGACCTGGAGTGCAGGTGATTACTTGAATCATTGACCCATTTGAGAACAGTGTCTGCGGACATGGCTATCAGAACAGGTTGGCACTGGTGCTCTTTACAGATGCAAAGGTAATAGATCAATTAGAGAACTCTGTAAGATACTAACTAGCAAGGACAACTTCTGTTATAAATCAGAGAGCTTTTCTGAATCAGGTAATAAATTACTAAGTAATAATTTACAAAAATAATCACTAAGTAATAAAGGACAGAGACTGACTTACTGAATTAAGCAAATACAACATTCACTACTTAGATTGCTCGCGATCCTTTTCTAGTTTCGCATAGTCTGTTCGTATATACTTGTTTCATTCCCCTCCTATGGCTGATTTAAAAATGTGATGTGGTGGATGAGGACATTGCCCAACTCTCTGGTAGTTTCAACACATGGATGTTGTGTGGATAGTATCTTAGGGGTAGTAGTAAAACTTCCAAGTTTGCTCATTTTGCTGATATCTCTAGTATAGTATAAATGCACACCCAACTTTGTGGGTCTTATATTAGAATAACCAGTGTGTCCATATTAACTAAGTTCATTGTGCTATCTGAAGAAGAATGATGTCATAATCAAATAGATTGAGTTAACATGAGAGTCATGAAAATATTTTTATAAGTTTTGAAATTATTTCCAGAAACTAATAAAGGCAGTAATTTATAGAAAGTACTGAGTCTGTGAGATTATAATAGACTGAAACAACCTCATGAATGGTGGAGAAATCTTTCAGCAAACAGCAAAATATTCATTTAATTTTCAGTGCTCTCAAGATCACATTCCAAAGTATTATAGATGTCAGACAGAAGACATGGTATCTAAACCAAAAATGTTAAGTTCAGATGAGCTCTTCCAAATGGCTGTAAGTACAACCTCAACCATTATGTATGTCATAAAAGTTAGCAAGTGAATAATGTTAAAGGATCTGACCATCTCATTGTACCCTCATGAGATGAATTTGCTGTGAACACAGATTATGATGGTCAGAGGGTAAGGATCTATGTTATTGGTTCCACATTGCCTAGGAGGGGACCACAGCTATATCAGAAAAGTTTTATCAGTTATATCTTAAAAATTAGAACTTTATATAATAAAGGTGCCTAGCACCACATTATAAACATGAAAGCTAAATATGATATTGACTAGACATAAAATAAATGGAGGAGGAGGAAAAATGAGTCTTTTATAAAATACAAAACACTACTATGGCACACTCCTTGATAGAACTGGAAATTTTACTTTAGCAAGTATAAAATACTTCAGTGTCCTCACACCAATGATGAATATGGGATCTACCAATGTCCATAATTAGCCAGGGATAAGGAGATTCACCCTACATAAACATGTCTGACACTTAGGCACTGCCTTCTAGGGTACAGATGTGAACATGAGGTGTTCAGTCACCTCAGCTGGAAAGATACACAATGCCAGCCTCACCTGAGAAAAGCATTGCCCTAGGACAGAAATCTATCTGTCTAATCATAGAACAACAAACACTCGGAGTAGTAGCAAAGGAGCTATGTTAGCATCCTAGTCTCATGGAATTGTAATGTTGGTTTTCCATGTACTTCTCAAATCATCTCTCGTCTGTTTCCATTGGTGTAATTTTGTAATGATGCTAAGATATTCCAGGTCAGATTAATAACATCCATGTACAAATATTTCTCAATCTATCATATGTGTCTACTTTTAAATTGAAATCAATAGTATAGAAAGCGTAAGAACAAAGCCTGACTTGGCAAATAAACAGAAATCGAGTGAAAAATCTACATCATAATGTAAAATTTCAGTAAATTTTCTGGTTGAGTCCTGAGGTAGCAGCCTTTGATTCTGAAACACAGTTGTCTGCTTGTAATGGAATATGAGCTTAATGCTTTTTTAACAATGCTAATTCTTTGTGCTAAGCAAGGCATGAGATCCTGAGTGCTGTGATACAGCACTTCACAGGCATTCACAATATCAGTCCTTAAAGGAAGATAAGAACATAAGGTAACTCATGGTCAATACATCATAAGTATAAAAATTTCCACATAAAAGATACTTATTTACGAAGGTATCTGAAGATTTGACACATTTTTAATTTAAAGACTGCTGTATATTAACGTGTATCTTATACTAACATTGGACTGAGAGTAAAGGTCAAGTTTGTATTCAATGTGTCCTTACATTCAGGGTCCATGGGACATTGTAGGACCAGAACATGTTAAACTAGAATGCCATGCTGACTGACTCACATAATTGCCATGTGCTCTGTTATAGAACTGGTATTCTGTGCCCTTAAGAAGGAAGAAGAAAATCTATTAAACAAATATGATATGAAGATGTGATCATTGTGTCATGTTAGGTCACTCAGCTTCAGGGAGTAAGGGGTCATAACCCTTATTTCACATATAAGAACCAGAAAGTGAGAAAGAGAACATGAAAATGATTACCTTTTTGACTTAGGGAGATGTTTCATGAGTATTTTATCCACTTGTTTTTCTCTGAAACGAAATATCACTCAAAATACATGTCTGAAGCACTCGGTTCATAGAAAGACTGGGTCCAGGCAGAATCCTTCTGGCACAGGTCTTTTTATATGTGACTGTCACATATCATGGCTTTGGTGAGATGTGAGTGTAGGATGCTGTTTCCTAAGACAGGACAGCTGGTACTTGCACAACCTCCTCTGATATGAATCTATGTTCCTTGCCAAGACGTGGATGAATAAAGCCCGGTGTAAGCTGTCTACTGGAAAAGTCACCAGGACATGTTTTATTTGTTCTCATAGTGCCACTTTGAACTTGATTCCTTCCTCTCTATATTGATTCAGTTGTGAAGGTAAAATGTACTTTACTTGAATGAATGCTTCCATCTTAAAATCAATGTCATAGTTTTTGCTACCACTGAAGTGATATCACAAAGGCCATGTTATTGCCTGTCTTCTCATAGCTCCTAAGTTTATACTACCACCTAGATGAAATTAGGTTTTTAGTTCTTTTTTGCCACTTCTTTTGTATCTGACCTGGAATCCATTATTCCTTTATAAGTTCATAAATACAACATTTCACAACCTTAGTTACTTTGTGACTTTCAGGCATGATTTCCAAACAAACATGGTTGTGTGCCAGGCTTTTTTTTTCTCTTGATCCAGAATTTATTTGTGTCTTTCTGTTTATTAGTCAAAAACACAGATGGTTGGGAAGAAAAACATTATTTGTGTTTTCTGATGCAGTCTGTGTCTGTCTTTGCATTTACGTCAATGTTCACCTTTTCAAAATCAATTTGGTTTTCTTTCCCTTCCCTTTGTGAGAAGCAAAAGTGGGCTGTACCTCAGATATGGTACACAGAAAATATGCCTTTGTCCTCAATATCCTCCTTCAGAGTTCCATGCAAAGACATCAACTCACTTATTCCACCACCACCTCCAATCTCTTGCATTGGTTGTACCTTTTTTAGAGCTGTTTTCCCCTGAGGAACATGAAATGCTGGGTATAAAGGCTACTGTCTGTTGATAAGCCAGCTAAAGAAATTTGCTTTTGAAGAATGTGCCTTAAATCACTGCACGCACAAAGAAAGTAAATACCATAATATAGTGTTGTGTGTAAGGTACATCGTGAGTACATGAATATTTAATGCCTCAATCTGTCGGTATATTTCCCTTTATATGTAAATTACATATATATTAGAGAGACAGAAAATAAGGACGGGGTATAGGGGACAGCTTTGTGCTATATGAAATTGGGCTTTATCAGCATTTCTGTGGGAACCTCTGTTTGCAGGGGTTTAACATACTCACCCATAAAAGTTTGATACGGGCTTAAAAGTCCAGAAAGATTTTTTTAGGTATATAATTTTAAACAAATATATCTTGTTTTTATATTATAAGAGGGAAATAAATGGAGTTTACTAGTTCAATTTTGCGCTAATATAACTTTTAATAAAGTTTTTTTGACAACATAAAATCTGATTAGTGCATACTTTATTGATGATCTTTTTAAAGAATCATTCATTGACATCGATAAAATTGCCTGCTTTATCAATGTAACAATCTACCTTCAAGAAGTTTTAAACTTGTATACCTGTATTACATTATCTTGATTCCAACAGTGGATCAGTATGATAATAAATATGATGATTGCCATCCATATGAACTATCTGGTAATACAGATTTAGAAATGTATATAGTATATTACTAGATAGATTAAAAGGGAAGTTCACATAAATTTAGTTTGTCAAATAAATACTATATATATTTTAAAAATTGCATAGACACTTATCTTTCTGAGTCAAAATGAAAAGCAAACAATTGCAAAGGAGTTGTCCCCTGGGTAAACAATACTAATTTTATAGCTTCTTAGGAAAATCATTTTTCCATTCTTTATTGTGGTTATGAGAAGTTAAAAGAATTTAATGCTTAAAATTAATGCAGACTTCATTTAAATAGCATTAAACTCTGAAGCAGAGGTGAACACTAGAATATTAAACAAATATTAAACATGTAAACCATTATCTTTTGGTTGCTTGACAACACTCCACCTTCATTTTAATTCCCATAATATTTTAAGTTATGGAGAGATTATGAAATCTAACTTTAAGTCTCTGGATTGTTCCCATTCCACTCAAAACAATTTCATCAAGTTGTTGATAATAGTAGTTTTTGTGTGTGCAAGAAGAGAAAAAAAAGAACACATTTATTTGCTGAATATGTTATCAGGTGTGCAAGTAGTCAATGGTTTTTGTCCATGCATGATTCTATACATTTATACCATCTTAAATCCTGCATACATATGTATTTTTTCAGATAGGTTCTACTGACAAACACAAAGTCATTTGTGTGCAAATATAAGGCTAAAAAATGGTGCTAAAGTGTATTATGACTGTCAGATATAATTAGGCAAAATTTTGTGGTGCTTAAATTAATTTTGTATTTTTTGATCAATGCATTGAACAGTGTTTATTATTTACAAATTTCTTTATTAGTAAATCAAGGCCTCATAGCACATTATTAAATGAAATGGTTGACTAGTTTATATAACAGCTCACCAAGCTACTATTGAACTCCTTATAATGTTGAGTCATTAAAGGTCAAGGGGTCATGCTCTTAATCTCATCGCCATAGGCCATTAACATGACCAAACTTCCCCACCAGGTACTTATGTTTACAATGCTGTAACACTTTGACTGCTTCAGGAACCTTTAACCACACATTTGTCATGACCTGGAATTATCCTCAAGGTTCCTGCCAAGGCAGTCAAAGTGTGAAGGGCTGTGCAGTGATTTGTTTTGTATTTATTAATTTCTATTTATTTTGTGTCCAAGGAGGGGATTTGGGGTGGGCCAGTTTTTTTCTGCTGTGTCTTAACCTCGGGAAGAGTTAAGTGGCTTTTCTATATGGCATCTTCTGTACTTACCATCAGTTCATTGTGTTGTAATTAAACAACTGTCAATAAATAGGAAAACAGAGAAATGGTTCACAGACAATGTGGTTTTACTCCATGAATGTATATGCATGTTTGTAATGAATGTTTAGGCTGTGATCTATTGAGGTGGTCTTTACTAGCTATGTCTTCAAATCAATATAAAATGAAAAAGGAAAATTTTTAAGCAATTTAGACCAAAATATTCTGTGCGTTTTCCTGATTTGGCAAGTATATTTACCTGTCTACATCAACAGAAGAATTATTTAACTACTAACATGATGGTATGACTGACCAGGAGCCAGGGGAGGAAGTAGGACTGCATAGAGTATATTTTGGGCAAGTTCCGTTCCCATTAAACTAGGATATGTATGATAGGAGTTTATCACCACTTGAAAATGATAAAGATCACTTTTAGATAAGTGAGTATAATTGTTTAAAGCTATGCATCATGACTGTAGGTAAATCTAATCAAAGGACTTAATTTTTATATTGTGTGTCAGAATCTCATGTAAGGATGTTTCCCTTTCTTTCTTCCTTTTTTTTTTTTTTTTTTATGATAAGACTGTAGAAGAAGGTGGCCATTAACACAGCACTGACTTAGAGAACACCAAGTAAGGAAAAACACTTTCATTTAACATTTTAATTTTATCCTCCCTGGAATATCAGGTAGCTGCTTGTAATCAAGTGCTTAACCAAGAGTTTTCTGATAATCACATTGATGGATTAAGGGTCCCCAAAGGTCATCTTAATTTTAGAAAGAATTAGAAATATGTAATGGGAATAAAGGAAAGTGTGCTTTATTCTCATATAAAAGTTAGAGTGCACAAAGAAGTCAATCTCATAAATTATGATCCACACAGAGGAGGAATTCTGACACAAGGCAACAATGATGGCCCCAGGGAATTGTCTTCAGCAGTAGACCAGAGGAACAGAAAACCATTGTGTGAAATATGGATCTAAGGTGACTTCCCTGGAGCTTGGAGATCCATCTCAAATAGTTGAAAGGAAGATTGACAGATAAGAGTTGTTGGGCTCTTGGAAAATGTCAGCATAACAGAACCTACATGTTTGGCCAACTAACTATAGTTTAATGTTATTTGTATAAGGATTTTAAACAAAATTTAATCTTTATTTTTATAAGGCTATTTCAGATATGAAACCATCAATATCAGGCTGAATTCAAGAAATGAATCTCCCTTGTTTTTATTATCAAAGGGGAAAAATAAGTTAGAATTACTGATCTGGCCCAGTAGGACATTTATTATTCTTAGGTACCTGGATTATCATTTTTTTATTTGATATCAAAACACGCAATAATATGAATGACTTTTGCCACAAATAGGGACCAAACCAGAATAATATAATGTGGAGAAAAAGGAAAATACAGGTAGGGTTATTGAGAATCTTTTAACATCTTTACCACACTATGGACACATAAATATCATTTTTGAGGTGAGTGATAATTTTTGCCTATTGTAAATCTTTTATGGAAAGTGTTTGAATAGTTGTAGCTTCAACCCACTTTGATGCACTCTGACAACCTCAAGTCAGTCATTCCAAGGTGTCATTGTCTCTCCCCTCATTCTCCCTTGTTTCCTAAACTCTGCACCTATTTCTTCAAGTGATATATTTATTACTAAATCTAGCCTTTCTAATTCCTTATTTTATTTGGCTTCTTAACAAGATTTAATGCTGACAGTGGCTCTGCCATACTTTTTTTCCCCTTAAGGTATACTTCAGTCTAAGCATTCACATCTCCTCAGCAGAAGCACTTTTTTAATCCTCACCTGTGTTTATTGATTTTAGAGAGAGAGGAAGGTAGAGAAAGGACTTGAACCCACAACCTTTTGGTGTACAAGATGACACTCCAACCAAATGAACCACCTGATCAGGATGACTCTGCCATACTTTTCCTGCACAGCCACTTGGGAGAACCTATTGCCTTCTCCATCCCCTCCACACCAGAGCATGATTCTGCACCCACGTCTTTGCAGCCTTTAGTAAAATACTGGCTCCTAGATATTAGAATTTAGATTTTCCCTTCACCACATCAAACTTTTAAAATAATTCTTGTGAATTTACATAAGTTCCCTATACATTCTTAACCTCAGTCTTGGAGTCAGTTGTGTGAAGCCCATGTCCACAAACCAAGATAATACCTGACCTAATTGAAGTCTCAGCCTGTCCCAGGAGCATAACCTTTAACCAGTCAACCTGGAAATTCTGATCAGCATCAGTGAGGTATCCACCCAGATGTCTCCACTGCCCCTCACATGTAGATGACTGCTGAAACAACCTAGTATTCTCCCCCATCTGCCTGTAACACCTTTGGTGTGGTGCACTCTTGGAATCCCTTTCTGTCTGCTTCATGGGAGGGATGCTGCCTACTCAGGAGCTGTTGAATAAAGCTGACTTGATTTTCAAATTCATTTAGTCGAGTTACATTTTTTAGCTTTTTTTCCTGAGAACTCTTTAGAATGTACCTGGCATGTGACATTTGTCTAAAAGCATTCTCAGGTCAAATGATAGATCACACACAGGCATGTAATTTCACTATATCCAAAGGCCTACTAAAATGATAGGAAATGGATATTCTCTTTTTCTATTTTTTCAAAGACTTATGAATAAAAAATGCAAGTGATGAGACAATAGCAAGATTAGGAAGACCTAAGCATGTGGATATATGGTAATTGGCTTAGCAGATTCAAAGAAATCCAGTCATAAACCAGCCAAGAGCATAAACAGAGTGCTGAAGGCTTGGTGGGGGATGAAGCACAGCCTGTGGAAACTAAGAGAATGAATTCACTAGGTTAAAAAGGGCTGAAAACTTTACAGGAAACAGTTGAAACTCTAGGTCAATCCAGGCCTCCTTGTCTTTGGACAACTGCTCTTGCAATCTCCAGCAGAAAACTAAAGGCTTATCTGTGGAGAAAGTAGAAGAAGCTTTCTGAGTTGAAGAATGCCAGTGTTCTACACCAGAAAGAGGATCATGTAGATTTCTGTATATTGATGCTAATGCCAAGACTGTCAACACCAGGATGATATCAGCTGATACTGGAGGGAGTTGTTTTGTTTTCCTTTAGGCAAGAAAATGGAACATTTTTTCTGGCAAACCTGATCAACCCAAGAAGAAAGACAATCAAATCTGTAATGAGGGTTTCTCCAACAAAGAACCAGCAACATTATCCTTTATGAAAGTATATGCAGACAGTGTTCACCTGGCATACAAGATCAGACAAGCAAAGATTTCTAAGTTCTATGAAAGGTTCAAACAGATGGCAGTGTTCAAAACCAACAAAGAAACTAACATAACAGGCAAAAAAAAACACTTTTAAAACTGTCTTAACTCTCTTTTAGAAGAAAAAAAATATTTTTTAATCTTTTGTTTGGAAAGATTAAATAGAAGCTGTTAAAAATTCAATATATTGGGCCTGGCTGGCATAGCTCAGTGGACTGAGCACGGGCTGCAAACCAAAGCATCGCAGGTTCGATTCCCAGTCAGGGCACATGCCTGGGTTGCAGGCCATGGCCCCCAGCAACTGCACATTGATATTTCTCTCTTTCTCTCTCTCTTTCTCCCTCCCTTCCCTCTCTAAAAATAAATAAATAAAATCTTTTTAAAAAATTAGTAACAGAAAAAAAGTAAATGTTAACTGTTGAAAAGCAAGAAAGGATTGTCTTAGGCAAAAGTAAAGCTTATAAAAATGTGTATAAATGAGATAGTGCATAGCACATTTGGAAATGTGAGTTATTCTAGGACCAGCAGCCAACATACATGAAGGAGACTTTTGAAAGGCAAGTTCAAAGACATAAGCAAAGGTGAAATCATGAAGAAATTTGATGCCTCTAAGTGTTTTTCACCAGTCCATGTGATGATTCTGTGAGTGACTCACTACCCTTGAATGCTTTTGTTTTTTATTACAGTCAGGCAGAGTTGCTTTCTTGGGCATACATCTGAGACCCCTGACCAAAGTACAATGAGAGGATCAGAAATGCTCTGTCTGTCCTGATAAGAATATGAATGGTGAAAATCCATCTATTTTGATTTGGGTATATAATAGCTGATGGCACACAAATGAATAAATTATCACCCACATCCCCTGTAATAGGGTGAAATTAAAGACCAGGTTTTAGAGGATCCAGGTGCTGCTTGCACATAGCAGTAAAAAAAGACATGAGGACCTCAAAGGCTGTGGGGCTGAAGGCATTACTCTAGTAACATGTGGAAGCTTAAAAAATTCATAAGTTAAATTCATATTTGTTGGCTTCAGCATTTACTGAAAACCAAGGATTGTGAATTTCTTAGCTTTTGCAGCCACAGATCTGAGCAAACCAGGAAAAACAATTCTCATTTGATCCAGTGTTGTCCAATTTCAATGTCCACTAATTGACAGCCTCATTAGATCTCTTCTATGAAGCATAGGGTTTGGAATGAGCAAGAGAAGAACCAGAGCCATTGAAATGAGAAGATTATAGGATTCATAGTGCTCCAGATTTCTGGTCAGCTATGAGCTTTGGTATCTCCTTTTCCCCAATCCAATGAGACTGTTTCCACCATCTTTGAAGACCCCATGGTAACTTCTTCAATGGAGCTATCTCACAAAAGAGGAGTTAATAAAATTCTTGCCTCATTCTTAACATATTTAATTGTCTCCATGTCAAAAAGCTAGAGTCATATCACAATATAACCAGTGGAGAACATAATTATAATGTCAAACATTGGATGAAACAGGTTATGTACCCCAAGTTATGATTATAGCTGACTTATGCCATCCAAGTTCTGGGGAATGGGTGAGGGCATGAATTCTGAAGTGACTAGACTGAGAGAGAAGGACATGTTTTTAATTGGCTAAATTTACCAGTGTGGGTTTCATGACCAGAGGTTGTGCAGCAAATGAGGGAAGTCAGGGCTACAGAAAACTGGAATCAACATGAAATTGAAGAGGAGGTGCAAACATTCATTGATCTAATAAAGAAGAATGTAAACACTAAGGGAAAAGGAATGCAGGGGTAGGTATATTACCTCTGACTCACTCAGCTGCACCTGACCCTGTTCCCAGGTAAGGCCAGGGGCTGTGCCTCTAATTGGCAGATGAGAATCACACACCAAAAAGAATACTTCAGTGCTTGTCCTTGAAAAGCAAGGGTGCAGATGGGTGATCTTGCAGGTGAAATCATGTATCTAATAAGTGTGATCGATTTCCAACAAGGGTTCTAACACTATTTAAATGATAGATTCCAAGAACAGGTAACCTGAAGTCACAATTATTGACCACTACAGGCAAGGGCAGGGGGTATGTGGTTATCATTACAACCCCAGGGTGTTTGGAGGTAGGGAGTAAGTCATTAAAGTCCCTAAGACCAAAATAGCAGAGCATTCCATAAAGTCCTACCTGAACTGTAGAACTGATAAAAATGATCCATCTATCCCTCACTGGTGACCAGAAGCTTCCTTAGCCAACCTGAACTAGACCTTGGCCCTGAAGTGGTGTGTATACTTGGCATCTATGGAAAAAGAAAAGGTGCATCCAGGTAATGCTGAGGAAATGTCTTTCAGTGTTATCACAACTGGAATAGTGCCTTCCCCTTGACCCTTCCACAAAACATCTGTGACTGTTTCTCAAGGTAATCTTGTTCTAGGGTATGATAAATAGCCAGACTTTTAGGAATATAATTTAATACCCAATTTGCTTAAACTCTAATTCCCAGGGACATAAATGGCAACTCAGGTCTTCAGCAGGTGTCTTAAGGAAAAGAGGTTTCAATTACAGAGAACCCAAACAGGATTCTGACATACACTGTAGTTATTTCCCTAATGAAAGAGTGACTACAACAAATAAAAACCAGGGCTCCCTCTTTATACCAAAAATAAACTTATGCCCTAGAATAATGCAGAAAAATTGGGGCTATTATGAAGTACTTCATAAATCCAAAGATTGTCAATGCTATCACATAGCCACTTAACCCCCCATGTTATCCAGTGAAGAATATGAAAGGATTTTAATGAATGATGGAGGGATTATCATAATGATAGTTAGATGCTGATTTAAATCATCATAGGTATTCTATATGTGATTTCCTTTCTGAAATAAATTGCACACATCCTGTCACTTAATCTGCATCTACTGATCTGATGGATAGTTTTTGAAAGGACTCTATTCTAATTAGTAGAGAATATAAGAGACAGTTGCCTCCCTTGGCTGGGGTTGCAGTCCACCTTTGCCATACTGCCATTATGTGAGGTCAAATATGTGTTATCATTTAGTTTGAAGGGAATTGAATCATGCTTACTCCTACATAGGACCCTTGCTTCCAACTACACTGAGGACATTATGGTGGTAGAATTGGGCAGCTGAGCAAGGAATTGCAAGGCCAGTGTGCCAATGTGGGAATGAATATGTTACAGGAACTCTGTGAAATTTCTAATTATTTAGGACATACCAGAATATTCTCTATAAGTTAATATTACAAAGCAATATTCATCAAGAAAGAGGTATACATAGTACCTTTGGTCACATCCCTTTAATTTATTTATCAATAGTCAAAGACAGCTAGACATGAGGGGCTTCATGAAAGGGGGATTTGTCCACGGCACAAACAGTTTGCTCTCAGGCAGTCATTACCCAATGGATCTACATACATTCATATTGTCTTTGGCAGATTCAACACAGAGCAATCTCTAGAGCTCTGGAAGATAAATCATGCACTTTTTATCAGGTAACTGTTCTCATTTTGAAAATAATTCCTGGCTTGCTACTGTGCTTTGTTAGATGTTGGACCTCCAGCCACAATTGGCTGGCCCTTGCTGTGAACTGAGTGTTTGGGCCACCATGGCACAAATTGAAGCATACCCATAGGGCTCCATACTCCATAGACCAATGAATCCTGGATGAGCTATGCAGGTGTATCCTGAGAATACAGATTGCATGAAAGCATGGTGTACATTCCCACTGTTCCTGTGCCAGCTGCAGGGCCACCCACCTTCAAGCTGCAGTAGTCACCTAAAAGGGAACATATCCAGCTTGCTTCATGGGTCCCTTAAGATGTTGACAACACAGAGAACTGTGGCAATATGACATCTTACTCAGGAGTGGCTTTGAAGGAAATTGGGGAAAGATATTCTTCCAGTGATAAACCTCCACTTTGGATGGATGGAGAGAAGGTTTGGAGTGTCCACACTGATGCACAGACCATGGCTTAGAGTTTCACTGGAGATTCTGGGAGTCAAAGGGACAAGACTGGAATCGTAGTCACCAGCTTGTCAGAAGATAGTCACCATTGTCTCAGTTTTGGGGAAAAAAGTAGTCATTTTCACCACAATGCTTTCTCACAACTAAAATCATTACCTACTCAATGAATAGCATTCCTCATGGTTTGAATTTTCTGGCTATAAAATATTAAGGTACTTTAGATGTTAAAACTTTCTTCTCGAAAAATATAAGTGATGAGACATTGTCACCTGGCTTGTTGGTAAATATTCAAGTATTTAAACTAGAAGCAAAGCTATGCAAATTTTTAACTAAGAGAAACTTTTTCACTGAGAGGGGAAGGTGAGGTAAAGAGCCCAATGAATCACTAAGTAAATTTTGGAAACCAGGCAAGTCACCTCTCTGACCTTTTGTCCTTAATCTATAGTACTAAAGTTATTGTTTTACTGGTGCTTTTCTGTCCCAAAATTTTAGACATGATTGAAATAAGCAGATTATTAAGATGATCAGGTTCCATTTAAATAATTCATGTGGCAATGTAAGGTGTTAATATGACAGATCAATGTGGGACTATTTAGGGATAAAAAAGTTTAATCTCTTAGATCATATACTCCAGATATTGATTTTATATCATATGCCCTTAAATACAGTATTGAGTTGTTTCTCAAAGATGCTGATTACCATGAACATTTAACTCAGTGAGTGGCTATCCTGGTTCCTGAGTTCCAACTCAGACTTGTTGAATTAAATTTAACAAATACTTCAGATATTTTTGGTGCTTAGTCAAAGTTTACAAATAGCCATTTGAATTGCTGCCTAATCCTTTCCTGAGAATATTCTTTGCTTAGCCAACAAAATTTAACCCATCATTTCCCATAATGTCCAGTCAGTCTAGGGACATGAACAGTGCATATGTGTGTCACTTGTTAGGGTACTTTTTAAAATATTTTATTTATTTATTTTTTTAGAGAGGGAAGGGAGGGAGATAGAGAGAGAGAGAGAGAGAGAAACATCAATGTGTGGTTGCTGGGGGTCATGGCCTGCAACCCAGGCATGTACCCTGACTGGGAATCGAACCTGCGACCCTTTGGTTTGCAGCCTGCACTCAATCCACTGAGCTACGCCAGCCAGGGCTTGTTAGGGTACTTTTAACTTAATGAACAAGGATGGCAGAATGAAGAGGTGACCCTGAGTATATTTTCTTCTAAATAAAATAAGACTTTTTATGGATTTGACACTAGAAATACTGCCATTTCAATTTGTTTGTGACTGTGAATTATTCAATATCCTGACAGTGAAATTTGACTTAAACCTCATTGACTCATTTTATAGTCATGAGGAAAAACACCTCCTAAAAAAAGCATATTTAATTGCCCAGATATTTGTGTGAAATAACTGTTATTAATCACAGTATTGATTATGCTTTACCAGCTCTTCAACAGTCTTCTATGTTTTAAACAGTCCCCTGAAGTGACATACAGAGCATCCTTGTTAGCCATATCTTTCTAGTTTTCAATCTAATTGATGGATGAAGAGTTAATTGCACACCATTTAGATCTACTGCTTTTGTTGAAAAGATAGTAATTTTTGTCATTATCTGTTTTCCACAAAGCATGTTCTGTGCTGTGGTTCCAATAGCTGAGCCACTTTCTCTTCAGTTGGCCTGTCTCTGCATCCAGGACTGGCCTTGGGCCAATCATCCAGTGAATGGGCAAGACTCTGGCTGGCCCAGCTTATGTGGTAGCCCACTGGTCCCTGTTCCAACATCCTGCCTTCTAAGCTGTAGGCTTCTGGACTATGTTCATTTTCCAAGATCTCAGCTGTCAATCAGCTTAGCTTAAAACTCACAAGTCTGTGTCTCTCCTCGAGGAATCTATCTGTGTTTTGACAGCAACTTTGAAAGTTATTCCACATTCATCTTCAAAACTGGAACACATTTGTGGAGTAAAAAGCTTTAAAATTACTTTTTTTAAAACTCTAGCACTTCCTAAGAGCTTTATATCTTTTAGGCCAAGTTAATTACTTTTATTCAGATTTAGCAGAGGTTGTCAGTTAATGTTAAATGATGTCTTTCTGGGTTCAGTTTCCTAGCCTGTAAAATAAATTTATTGAACTAGATTAGTCACAGTCACTTCTGGCTCCAAAATATCACAGTCTTAAGAAGGCATATTGCTTCCTTATGGGGCACATGGGACATAGTTACCTCGAACCTCCAGTGTGTAAGAGGAGACTGGCCATCAGTATCATCAGAGCACAAGAACCTTGATGTCATTTTATGTTTGGATTTTTTTGGTTTTACCATCCATATTTAACAATATGTAAAGGACTTTGTAATGACAACAAAAGTAATTAGTTGAGAGTGAGTGAAGCTCTTTCTGCAAGAAAGCATGTAATATTAATGAATTGTAACTTGAGCAATTATATAGATACGCAAATCAAACCTACACTCAAAGCCAAAACACAAAGCTATACAATATGCCAGATTACAAATAATTTTTAGTTTGTCTTTGTATTATCTAAAACATATATTTAGGGACTTGGTGAAACTCAGAATCAGGCTTTACTAGTCATGCGCCACCTAAATATTTATGGGCCCTAGGCCAAAAGTGCAAAAGGACCTCACATGCCAACTATCTACATATTAAACAGTATAAACCAGGCCAAGGTAAAATGTATTATGTTCTCCACCTTGATAAATGTGCACCAGTAACCACTAGGAATATAGACTCCAGAATTTTCAGAGATCTGTCTAGTTCAGGACAATAGAAGTTTGAATTCAAGCCAGAGATAGTCCCCCTTTTCTCTGCATCCCCAGTTCTGTCTTTCATCTCACAGAGCCATACATCAAGCTGCTTCCACTGCCCATCTCATGACCATTCCTCACATGCCCCGATGACACAGTCCATTCTCCCAAGGACAGACACAGCTCTGATGGAGGCAGAGGTGTGAAGGAAGCTCTGCTGGAAGCACAACTCTGATGAAAGCACAGCTCACCAGAGCTGTGAAAGCAGGCTCCTAAGAGAGAGAATTCTTGTTATCCAGGTGCCAGAGCATGCATGTGTGTTGTGTTGTGAGTGTGTGCCTTGTGAATTGTCTCAGTCTTGTATGTGGATGTGCATGTGATGTATATTGTACTTTCAAGTATGTGCATGTGTGTAGGTATGTGTGCATGTGTACACATGTGTATGTATCCTCTCTGATGGGCCACTCTCAGAGACCTGCACTGCATACAGTGTGAGAAGGACTGAGGCCAGACTTGCTCAAAAGCACACCCAAAGCAGAGCACCAGTTTCAGGCCTAGGAATGGTACTGGACTTGGCTAAAGACTGTTGTGCTCCATCTTTTCTTAAGGGCCCTTCACTTTCAATATTGTTTCCATAAAAGATGGGAGAGAGAACTGACCCATCTTTTGGTTCTTTCCTTGGTCATGACGATGTAAGTGAATAGTTTTTACCTGGTCTGAGAACTTCTAAGACTCTCTCTCTCTCTGCACCCCCTCTCTCCCTTATTGTTTGTAGTTTTGTGTTAAATACCCTGGATGTCACAGACATTTCTTTTTTGTATTTTCTGTGCTCCCAAATTGCAATAAGATGTTCTTCCTTTTCTTTCTTTCTGGAGTTTTGCAATTTAAAAATCCCAAAGTCTGTTAAGTAGAATACATTTATAAATTAAACTAATGTTGATTTCACCATCAGTGAAATTATTTTGAAGGTTCTATCTACTCTGATAATATTGTCAATGTAGAGCACTCATATTTATTCTTATGGAGAAATAATGCATTCCACAGAGGGACAGAATATTTCTGATACCTAATTAGGAAAAACTAAGCTGATCTCTAACTTGCACCCCCATCAAAACCTGTTCTTATGTTTAAAATTAAATTACTTGAAAGGAAACAAATTAGTATTTTAAAAGGGTGATATTCTGTATAATCTTAATTACAGAAAATAGCATAGCAGGAACTATTTTGGCCTATATTTTCACAGTGCCATTACTATACAGCATTGCAATTAATGTTAATAAAAGCTACTAATATTTCAAGCATATGGACTTTGTTAACAGAAAGGAGCATCCACACTTTTGATGTCTGGTATGACAAATGTCAGAAAATCCCCTTCCCAGTCCTCATCAAGGGTATGTAGGAGTTCTTTTTATTATTCTTGAATTTTTCTGTAAGTCTGAAATGATATTAAAATATAAAAGGAAGAAAGAAAGAAAAAAGAGAGGGAGGAAAGGAAGGAGTAAAAAGAGAAGGAGGCAGAAAGGGGAGGTAGCCATGGCCTTGAGGTAGAATGAGTCTCCCTTGGTTTGATGGTTTTCTGTGTCTAGAATGATAGGGTAAAAAGAGCATGTGTGGAACTCATATCAAAACCACCCACATTTATTTCCATGGGGCTAGTTACCAGGTTTGAGATTCTCTGCTGCCCTATTCCTTACTTAGGACCCTTAAAATACAATAGCATACAGGTTACTTCTTTGGCCACTATGGAAATGCTAAATTGACCCAGTTGGTATTTTATTACTCTTTTTATTGAATTGGAATATGTCTTTTTGTTGCAATATAGTGTCTTTATATGGCACAAGAAAAAGGTAAGTGCAGATTTCAGAGCTGTAGTTATTATAAAATATCTCTACCCACTAGATACTTAGCAGCTGATAATTTTGTGACCAGCTCTATCATTTGTTAGTTGAAACAATAGCTATTGATTTAAGAAGAAAAATGTATTTTTACTGTTGAGAAAATTAGGTGATGAGTTTTCAAACATTACAACTTGAAAGGGATGTAATAAAAACCCTAATGGCCTCTGAAAGTCTAAATTGGAAAACACATTCTTGGTATAATTTTAATTAAAGCAACTGAATTTGAGATAAAAAAAGAATTGAAAGCCCTAAGCCTTAATTTATCACTATGATAAGGCAGATTATGGAAACTGTATTTTAAATGTAGATCTCCATTGGTTTGAGCTTCAAGAATTCTATTAGATGTGTTGCTGTGAGGCACATTCTTGATCTTTCATTTAATTGTTCTCTTGAGTAGTTGATTAAATAAAGATTAGTGTTTATTATCTTCACTGCATTTTACAAGTAACAGCTGAGGTTAAAAAGCCCTCCCCTGAGACTGACAAGCCCATTACTTTATCATCATTTATAGATAGATTAATGTTGCATCCAGCAACCGCGAGAACAAATATCGGAGACTTTCAGGGTATCAAAGATGTTGCTTTATTGGCCAAGTTTAACCTGCACAGGGGCGAACTTTCAAAGTGTCCAGAGACACGGTACCCACAAGGGCTGCAGACAAGAGTCGCGCCGAGCGCTTACAGCTAAGTCCTTATATAGGGGTTTTGGCACGAGCAAGCAGACGTTTCACAGAAGCTGATGTGGCAGTTAGCTATTTGCTTACAGAGACCTCGTGCGGGAACAGGGTAAAATTCACATTTTTAAAACTAAACAAAGCATTGCTTATCTAGCATACCCAGGGGAGAACATTTGCACGACACAGGACGTTTGCTCAACTACATCCTGCACTCTGTCTCCCTTGTTAGTTTCTTTTAGCTATAATGCGGTTCCTGTTTACTAAGGTCACATTTAGTTCTTAATTTTCTTGTTCCCAACAATTAATACAAACCAAGATTCAGGATCTCAGTATCATAATAACAAGAAAAGTAGAAGGCCATGCATCTTAATGTTCACCTACATCATGAACCATTTACAGTATGTTCCATCAATTGCTCACAACAAACTTGAGATCATTTGCCAGTTTGGATTGTACGGAACTTGGGAAGAGATGAAGCCTAGATAGTGTTCTCTTTCTTTTCAATAGCTCACAGAAGAGGTTGCTTTATAGTAATCACTTATGTTATTTCCTTATGGCTGTAGTAGCAAATTACCACAAACAGTGGATTAAAACAATGCACATGAATTCTCTTAGAGTTTTGAAGGTCAAGTGTCCTAAAATCCTGGTATCAGTCCTCCTGGAGGCTCTAAGGCAAAATCCATCTCCTTGTTTTGAAAGCTTCTAGAGGCCACCTGTATTCTTTGGCTAGTGGTTCCTTTCCCCACCAGCAATGCCAGCCTCTTAATGGTCACATCTCATCACACACTTGGACTCTACTGCCCCTACTCTTATAATTATATGATCCACTGAGATAATTTAGAACAATTTTCCTCATCTAAAAATCCTCAACTGGATCACATTTGCCAATACACATTTACTGTATAAGATAACATATTTACAGGTCCAGGGATAGGATGTTGGTGTCTTTGGATAGACACTTCTCAAAACATATGTATGGAGCAAGATAACTGACATCTACTCTCTCTTCCCTTTATATTATTTGGATTAAAATTTCTGAGGATCAGGTGGTTACTGGGATGGAAAGTGAACCCTCCCAAACACACCACAGTTGGATTGAAGATATCAGAAACAACACAATGCAGTCAGTCAGTGTGGCTTTGTGTTAGAAAGACATGATTCCAACCTGATGTGGTACTGGATGAACACTAGTGGATACAAAATAGCAACAAGAAGGTGCCATAGTTACATCAATTCTTCAAATCTTCTGCCCTTGGTTCTTCAAGAACCTGTTGTCCTTGGGCCTCAAGAACTTCCTGCTAACATGCTACCTGCAACATACTGAAGTCATCATATCGAATGGTGTATCCAGAGGAGGAAAATGCTATCTTATCTCTCCTTGTCCTCACCTCCCAACCACAGCTTCTAGTACTAATCCTGACTTGGCCATTTTTGAAAAGAGACCATTGGCAAAGTGCATAATTCCTGGAGTCTCAATTTTTATGTTCCTAAAATGAGCAATTATCCTCACTGCACAATGTTATATAGGCTTTCAAAGAGGTCATGCATGAAGATCCTCCATCTGGCACATTAATTGGTCAGTAAACAAAATCCATAAATGTTGGGGTACATTCCTCTCAAGGAACTCACTCTTCAAATTCCATTTTAAGGTACTCAGCCCAACAGTGGGAATATTATGTGATGATAGAACTGATGGGTATCAGGATATATGTCTCACAGTCGGTAAACATAGTGTGATTCTTCCAGGTTTCCAAGAAGACAAATCATTATAACAACAGGCCAAGTGCTGTGATAGAGAGACAAACAGATGTCTGTGGGAACACCAACAGGCAGGTGTCCACTGTCCCCAGATGCTGCCATCTGTGCCATATGTGGTGAGAAGGACTCAAGCATCTGCACATGGGATCCCAACCCCTGTGTAAGCACCTATCCTTAACAAAGAACTTGTATGCCTTGTTTCCAGGGTCCCTGGCAGATAAGAGTATTGTTTTTAATGTAAGACCAGAAAAACTACAGGTAAAACCCAGTCACGCAACATCAGCTCAAAATCCTTTGATTTAACCACCTGAGATGTAGGTCCTAGCCCATGAAACGAGTAGTATTTTGTTATACTAATTATATTGCTCATTTGCAAAGCCAAGTCTGGGCTTTTATGAGCTCCTTTCTAAAATACGGTCCCTTTTCTGGATGCATGGCCTCTTTCAGTGAGTTCACTGATTGGGAAGGGGAGGCAGCCTGCTCCACATGGCCAGCCAGTTTCCTCATCTTCTCTGCCATCAGGTAGTAACTGTCCCACATCCTTAGTCCCCACTCAGTATTCCATCAACCTAAAGCCAAAACAATCCCCAAACCTCAGAAACCAGTCAGGAAAGCAGAGATTCCGATGGAGAAAGGACAGTGTTGCTGTGTCTGGAACTCCTTCTTATAGTGGGTTCAAGCCATGTCTCTCTCTATGCTGTTAGGCAGACCGAAGTGTGACTCAGAGACTTTATTATCTTTAGGAGATGTCACCAAACAGAGCAGCACATGGGTCCTCCAGAGTAGTTTTTAAGGGGTTTTCATCATTATTAGAAAGAAAACACCACAGGTCCCAGCTGCTCTTGCTTTGGATGCAAATTCACTTTTCATCAGTGGAATGTATAAGATTTAGCTAGACAGCTGGCCCTTCATATACTTCAATGCTATTTCATGATAGTTAGTTTAAAATTTCTCTTGAAATGCTAAGGACAAAGATGATGAGACCCAGGTATTGAATTGCATAGTTTTATATCTAACAAAATAGGCTCTGTCAACAAAGTTTGAAAAGAGAAAGAACAAGTTTAAAAACAGGCTAAGAAAACTTATTTGAATGAAATCTAAAGAACCTAGCCTGGTGTTTTCATGAGCTTTTCCAAATGTGGAAATAAAAAGAATGAAGATCGGTTCTGTTAGCATAACTATACATTATACAAAATAAAGTAGCTATGGAAGAAAAGTCACTACAAAATAAAAATGTGTTCTCAGTGCCCTTTCCTGTCTCTTTCACTATGGCTACCTCCAAAAATGAAAACAAAGGGAAAAAATAAAAAAACACCCATGACTTGTCAGAATTCTTGACTTTAGGAGACATAAACAGAATTTTCTCACAGGTTCAATTAATGCCAGTGGAGGAGGTAAGCAGCTAGCCATGAGGCCACCAAATTGTTGTTCTGGCTAAATAAACATCTGGTTCTAGCAGAGTTCATTTGTGAACTGTACCATGACTTCAAAGTTCTATCCAAGCAGCAGTATAAGTAAATTTGCCTTTTTTACAATTATAACAGCAGATTGAACCCTCCCTACAAAAGTCGTACAATCAAATGCATGGTCATTACAGAAGGCAATGGTGTCTGAAGTTAGGACACTGGAATTGGAACATGTGGCCCTGGGCTCATGTTGGCTCTACGATGCAAGTCCAAGGCCATCAAGGAGTCTGGTTACAGGCAACCAGCTCTCAAAGCCCGAGTCCCATCTGTGGGTTCACAGTCTCAAAAAAAAAATGATCAGGCAATACTTGAAAACACTGAATGTTTCCTTATTTTTCCTGGAAGATTTAATTTCAAACCCCATCTGTTTATTCACACTTTCATATAGCATGTTGAAAGGTGCCAAGATAAATATATTCCTAATAGGGACATCCTGGACAAGGAGGTGACAAGACATTGCATTATATTTGGAAGCTCTCAGCTGATTTACGAAAGAGCCTTTCACTTATCTCCACAGCAGTAACTGCCCATTCAATAGAGTTGAACTAGTGATGTGTGTGTGTCCCCACACTGTAACATTCTCTTTCAGTCTACAACTGTGGCCATAAGCACTGAAGTATGTTAAATAGATAATTGAGAGGAATATCCAGAAAAATTCTAATTCTAAATCATTATTAGAAAATTAAATATTTAGGTAACTAATGAATTTTATACTTATGATTAGTAGTCTCATAGTACCTACTATGTGCAAAACTCTGTAAAAGGCTGTTTGAAGCATGAAACTGATGGAAACATCTCATCACCCAGCAAGAGTAGGGGTCAGGTGGTGGAGTCATATAAATAATAATGGACAAATCATGGTTAATAAGTAACAGTTAACATTTTGGGAAGTTATATGTGCTGGGTACTGTATTAAATGCTCTATATTTATTTTTTAATTTTTCTTCATACTTTATGAGAAAGACACTAGTATTGTCCTTGTTTTCCGTGTAAGGAAAATGAGACCCAGAGTTAAAGGATTTGCCCAACATTTCATAATGTAAAGTCATTCATTGATTCATCCATTTATCTGTTTATTTAATCAACAGATATTTATTATGTACTTATTATGTGTCCAACACTGTCCTAGGTACTAGTGAAGTGTAATGATGAACATACATTCAAGATCTTTGTGCTGAGGAAGAAAAGCCAAATACAAGTGAACAATTATATAATATGTCAGGAAACAATGAATGTTGAAAAAAACACTGAAACATTAAAGTGGTGGACATAATGGTTGGTGCTGCCGATATTGCATTTTTTTTAAGATTTTAAATATTTATTTATTTTTAGATAGAGGGGAGGCACAGAGAAAAAGAGAGAGAGACATCGACATATGAGAAAAACACCAACTGGTTGCCTCTTACATGCTTCCAAATAGGGACCTGGCCTGCAACCCAGGCATGTGCCCTTACCAGGAGTCAAACCAGTGACCTTTCAGTTCATAAGCCAACACTCAATTCACTGAGCCACACCAGCCAGCGGTCCAAGATGACCTGACATTTACATTCTCTCTTCAGTTAGTTCAAAAACTAAATAACTTTATAATATTTTTTCTTATAAAATAATACATGCTCACCATAGGCTATATTTAGAAATGTAAAAAAAAACATAAAAGATAAAATAAAGTGTATTCCATTAAATAAAATCCAAAATAAAAAGTATCCATTATTCTACCACCTATAAGTAAACACTATCATTATTTTAATTATTGTCTTATGAGGTAATTTGAACATTGACATTGTACTGTTTATATGCTTTTATGACATTCTTTTTCTCCTAATGCTGGAGGATGAACATTTTTCAGTATTACTAAATATAACATGTGATTTTAATCCTTGCATGGTATTCAATTACATACAGGAACCAGAGGACTTAGTGTTAAACAAAGCAAACTCCCTACTGTTGTAAAGCCTTATTCTTCTGGGAAATTTAATTTAAAAAATAGCTAAAATTTCAACAAGTAAGCTGCTGTGGAAACTGTAAGCTCTACGGCATGTAGACTCCATGAGAACAGAGTTTTTGACTCTTTTTGTTGCCTATTGTATTACCCACACCTACCTTAGTGCCTGGAATATGAGTGTTTAGTGAATGGCATAACAAATAGAGTAGGTGACAGGCACAGAGTACATATGTAGGGGTTGTGAGTAGATTCCTAAAAGGTGGTTTGAAAGGCTTGATGCCAGTGTGATGGGAGAAGACATGCTGTCCTACAAGAACTGGAGAGGAAGAAGAGGGTACAGATGCATTAAGAGGAGGAAGGTGGACAGGGAGCCATGGCAGCCTCTGGTGTTTGGTCTGAGTGACTGACAGGATTGACTTGCAGTTCAGGAGGATCACTCCTTGTTCTCAATTCCCAAATGGAGACAGGGCCAGAAGACCAGTTAGAGGGATGTTGCAATGACCACACTGTCGTAATGATGGTGGAACAGAGTAAGCCATGGACATGGCACAGATGTTCTATCAGGTTGGAGTCTGAGGATGAAGCCTACAGAATCAGCTGACGTACAGGGTGTGGTAAAAGGAAAACTTCAGTCAAGGGTGATTGCCTGGATTGTGGCCTGAGCACCAAGGGATACAGATGTCTTTCATTTTGAAAAAATAGGACATGGTTTTCTGATAGGCTTAAATTAATTTAAACAACTTTGCAAAGAAATAAGGAGAAAATATTATGTTTACATTTTTAATAACATTAAAGCCATGTATAATTCTTCATGGTAAGAAAGAAAGTGGATAATGAGTGAAATACAAAACAAGTTTGTTTTGAAATATGCTGACTCATATATATAATATATATGTATGTGCATATGTATAATATGCATATCTGTGGCATTATAATTTAGAGTCACAGCAGCTATGTGTTGGGAGCCCTCACATTCAGCATCATATCTAAGGGAAGAAACAGCCTTGTTTTTCAGTAGAAAAATGGAGCAGTTTTGGCACCTTGATGGTCCATGGTGTGAAAATACGTCCGAGATGCCTGATTCACATCACTACCTTGAGGACACTCAGTTTTACATTGACAACATGTAGCAAGAAGAGTCTTCTGTGTGCCTAGCTAAGACAATATCTCAGTTATTACTGAAAATCTAATTTTGTCTTTACAAAGTGCTTGTGAATTCAAGTTTGATCTTTTTTAGGGTTGAAAATTGATATATGAATAAATTTAATTCTCATTATAAATTAGTACTACCCATTAAAATTGATCATATGACTACCTTTCAGATCTTGCAATAATTTCACTTTGCAATATACCGATAAATTTAATCCTCAACAAATAATTTTCTAACCATTTTGAAAAATATTCAGAACAAACTTCAAGGCTGTCTTGTATCAATGAAGATGTGGGATGATTATGAGAGTAGATTCTTGTATTTAAACAACTTAAGGCTTCTGTGCTATGTAGTTATAGATTTTTCTCTAGGTTTCTTGAACCATCTACAACTCATAATTAAAAGGTACACAACCAAAAGATACAGTGATGTTGGAAGTGATTGTATGGTAACATTTTGTGGCCACATGGAAGCAACCTATTTCAATGGAGATGGATAGCGTCCTCTAATGAGAGGAACTGAACTGGTCAAGTTCAATTAGCAAAAAGGTTTTATATTAGATTGGTAGAAAATATACACACTCCCCTTGCCCCCAAATTTACTTGCAATAGGTGATTACATAATTAGAGCATTTCTAAAAAAAATAAAGTACACTTAATCTTGAAAAGCTTTACCCCAAATCAATTCTAATATTCATACAGTCATGCCATTGTGTGACTCAGTCAAAGCTTTTCTGTCTGAATTTTCTCTGTTGATGTGGAATGCCTCAAGGACCTGAATCAGGAGGCCTCTTGCCTCATCATAAAGTTTCTAGTGATGTACTTCCCCAGCTTCTGCTGTTGAAGCCCACTGTGCTCACCAACCACTCCTGACTTCTTAGAACACATACCTTCTTTGAGTTCCAAAATCAGCATTTTTAAGCCTAATGGAACCTCAAAAAAAGCTCTCCTTTTAGGAGGAGCCATCGAAGGCCACTTTGATTTCTCCACCAACCCTGGGGACTGCCAAGGATTTTTTTTTCCTATGCCTGTTGGCAATATGAGGGAGCTTCTGATGAGCCCACTGTCACTAAACCAACTTTCTTGGACAGCAGATAGTAAATGACAAATCAATTGCCCTTTTAATATCTGATCTTACTGTGTTGGTGTTCAGTTCAGAAGCACATTCTCCCTTATTCTCCCTTTTGTATTTCAAAGTCTTATTCACAAACTGACATTAGCATTACAACTTCAGTAACAGACCCCAAGAAGGCATTGCAGCTCACTGGGCCTAATTTTTATGCTGAATGACATCGTGGAGAGTGAATGCTCAGACACCAAGGAAATGTGCTCTGTTCTAATTGCTTTGAAACTTTTCAGTTGCAAACAAGTGAGCACTTCCACCCTGTTGCCCAGTCTCTCTGACAGGTAAACATGGACGGGCAAACACTGTCTCTAAATGCTGTGCTAATAACTGCACAAAGCAGTTAAGCAAAACTCCAATTCTTTCCAAGCTTGGCAATGAAAAGAAAGTTCTACAAGGAAAGTCTGTGAGTATCTGAGATTAGTTTTGGAAACTTTCATAGCCTATTTTAAAAAAATGGTTTAAAAACTTGTGAAATTTGAATGGAATTCAAGGCAGACAAGAAAGCTTACCTTTCATTTCTTTCCATTCTTTTCAGGAAATAATTCTAAGTAACTCAGAAAATACACTTAAAAACTTGTTTGGACAGTTGCTATATTTTAATCTCATAGACAGTAATTTAAAAAACATTTTTCAGCCCTGGCTGGCGGAGCTCAGTGGATTGAGCTCGGGCTGTGAACCAAAGTGTCGCAGGTTCGAATCCCAGTCAGGGCACTTGCCTCGGTTGCAGGCCATGACCCCCAGCAACCACACATTGATGTTTCTCTCTCTCTCTCTTTTTCCCTCCCTTCCCTCTCTAAAAAATAAATAAATACAATCTTTAAAAAAAAAACCAAAAAAACATTTTTCACAACTCTACTTGGTCACCCCTCTCTAAAAGCAAACATGTCTGTGAGAAAAAAACATGGTGCAGGGATCAGGGCACACTAGAGGCTAGTTTTGCAATAATAACCTGCTACTTTCTGGGAATTCTAGGAGAACTAAGGAATGAGGGCAGGTTGGGGATGAGGACAACAATCAAAACCTGGTTGAGATACTGGATAAACATATAGTTGGTCCCATTCTCTCTGAATGTTTCATTGGACATGCAAATGAAATATATTAATTTCCTAAAGCATTCAGGCACTGAGTAAATATTTGCTGAGTACATTTATCAAATGGAAATGAAGAACACAGAGTTCATTGGTACATTCTTATTATACATTCATAAGTCACTACATTTACTTCTGTGCCCTATTATTTAATGTAGAGCTGAAGACAGGGCATTGGATTGGCACAAGCCACAGTAACTCAGCTGAACAATGGTTCAAACTTCCTCATGTATCTATTACTTGTGGTGAGATGTGAAATGCCTGCACCATAGCCCATGTCACTCTGAGTCATGCCAAGAGCAGCACTCATACCCTACTCACCCAACTGCTGGGAGCTCATGGAGCCATTGACCTCATCAGCAGTCCCTGCTTCATTATATAGAGAAACGGAGTAACAGAGTAGGTTACTACTTCACCAGTTATTGTAACAACATATGAGTATGCCCTCATTTCCCAGCTTTACCAGTGAGAGGATTCCTACTAAAAACTCCAAATTACCATTTCAGAACACAAAATAAGAGGAACAAATCAGATCCAGCAAGTTTCTGTTCACATTTTGCTCAAGAAACTCTAACTTCCTTGAACTTCAGCTTGTCCAACTTACAGAAGCAGGCTCTTTACTTATTTTCTAAGGTTTCAAATTATTTTATTTTCCTAAATAGCATTGTTATTGGTGGAAAATGAGTTCTTATGGTGTCTGATGAAAAAAAAAATTCCTGAGACCCGAATGAGAGAATGTGTCTCTGTAGTATGGTTTATTGATGATGTACAAATTAAAGGGGTTCCCCTCCTGACTTCCAGGGTCCCATTTCCATCCATCTCAACATGGGAAAAGTCCAACCGTGTCTTCAGTAGGGCCAAGATGAAGACCACTGTCCCAAGTTTCTGTTCCATATCTAAGTACAGTACAGCTTCCAGATAGTATGGTGTGTGTTTTCAGCCATAGTCCATTTCTGTGCTTCTGTATCCAGGCTCCCTCCTGGAGGCCAAAGAGAGAACAAGTGTGCTCTGTGAAGAATGTGGGTAACAAGCAATAGAGAGCTACCTTGTTCTCCTGGGGTTATAACCAGGAGCTTGAATTTAGGATGGACCAGGTGCTTTCTCAAAAATGATCAATCAACTTCTCAAGTTTCTGTAGGCTTTGGATAGGTTTTACACCCTTTAGTTAGACTTACATCACCTCCCTCTGCACCCCTCAAAAATCTAGTACTGAAAAAGGAAAGGGAACAGTGTTAATTCCCTTGGCTGTGCTCCCCTGGAATGTGAAGCTGTGGCTTCCTGGCTCAGCAAGTAGGCTTATGCTTCCCAGTTTATTAAGGTCAATGTCTAAGTCCCTTCTGCTTCCTGTTTCAACATCTAGCTAAACACCAACAGTAACAACATGAAGTGGTGTGAAACTAATTTGGTTTGCCCTGAGACATGGGAAAAGGTAGAAGATTTGTGAACCAATACAATGTCCACAGATAAAAGTCATTATTTTTATATAGTAATTAGCTTGAAATGAACATGAAGCCCAAGCGATGCACTCTGATTAACAGCAAGAACAAATCACTATTTACATAATGAGAAATAGGAATTGTTATCATTGAGAATTTGGATTGACCACTGGCAGTTACTTTAACAAATTTATTCATTTAATTATCAATAATACGCTATTGTTGCACAATATTACAGTTGGGAAAAATGAGGTTCAGAACATTCTTTAAGAAAAACAGTACAAGATAGGGTAGAACATAATAGCACTAGTTTTGTATCAGAGCTTCTACAATTTCAGCAATTTATCCAACCTCCCGAAGCCTTATCTCCTTTCCTTAAATTGGGGGTAATAATAACAGTGGCCTCTGAAGTTGTGAGAATTAAGTAAGAGCAGGTATACAAAGTATTTAGCATGGTACTTGATGTGGGAAGGATAAAGTAAATGTTAGCTACATGCTACTAATAATATTAATAATTTATCCAGGGAAATGGGCCAAGAAGTTGCAGAGCTGATTCAGTGTTACTTCTGTATTGGTCCAGAATCTTTGCTTCTAGCCAATAGGCTGACTGACTTCCTACACCTAAAAAATAGGAGTATTAAAAACGGACCACAGGCTTTTCTAGTTCCAAGATATTCTGATTCTGAGACATGAAGAAGTTTGTTAATTCCTTGATTTAGTCCATCTCAATATGCACTGCTATATCAGACCATAGAGATCACTAATTATAGCAATAAATAGGTCTTTTCATGAAAATTCAGCATCATTCTTTGCTTTAAATGAATAATCTAACCTTAAGGATTTGTCCTAAAATGAGAAACTAATCTTGCTAGCTCAGGTTACATTATTTATAATGTAAGTTTGAAAACATTTTTTACAAGTCAGTTTTCTTGTATGAGTTCTATGAATAGAAAGAGGTATCATCTCAAATAAGTATACATACAGCTCAAATTTTGATTCTACCCCCAACAGGCTTTTTTTAATTACAACTTTGAATCACAACACATAAGCAATTAGGTTATTATCTTCCTTGCTAAAGTAAATCTACCCAGGGCATTGTTTGAGTCTGGAAAGTAGAAACAACCCTAATACTGCAATTTGGCTGGCTTCTGTGAGACTGTCTTGATTTTGAGGTATCTTTTTGCATCAATCCATCAAGTGGACAATCTCACGTGCAGGTACATAATATCACAGAGCCACAAGTGAAGTTTGTAACTCTCTGTGGTTTCAGCCCTGAGTACGTGCTGACTCCATTTAGAGCGTGTTATTTTTGGAAAGAGGGGATATGAAAACATTGCTTATGGTTGGGAAAATGATATTTCTTTACTGAATTACATTGGTAATTTTCTCCTGCTCAGTTCACCCACGAGATGATCATGGTCAAGAGTAGACCTTCAGAGTGTTCAGCAATATTCCTACTGAAGTTACCTTGTCCCTTGTGTAAAAACATGGATTTAAATTTATTTTTAATATGTTGAATGTATTGATAGACCTTAATAGATGTGAAATAATCATTTACTGAAAAAAAATCATGTAGTAAAGTTAACTAAATATCTGTCACATTTATAAAATCAACTATATAAGAGGAGACACAATTAGTTGCTAATATAAAGTGGTCGTGACCATGGAGTGTCTCACAAAACTGTCTGTCATTTCACTTATGGATGATACCATCAGGGAGTGGAGCAATTTCTTCAAGTCTGCTTTTTTACATATTTTAGGACTTGTATCAGTTGTTCTTTCCTTTATCGGCCTTTATTATTATTTAGAAAATGAGAGAAAGTAAGTATTTCCTTTGAAGACAGATTAACCAAGATAGAAACTATATAAAGTAGTTTTGAGTCTTATTTACCGTCTAATTCTCTTTGTGAGGGGAACCAACACATGGCATCAGATCGTGTATGTGAAAAGGAGCTTTGCACCCAATAAGCAGGAATGACAACGAGTTTGAGAGTTCTCACATCATCTTTCTTTTTCAAAATAAGACAGAAATTAAAATATTTCAAATATAGTATGGGACATCCATATTGATTTTGGGGTTGAGTAACAAATAAATTTTGTGCATGAACAAATTCACAAATATAGAGTATGTGAATAATGACAAGCAACTACATACATAGTATATGTGTGTGTGTGTGTATATATATATATATATATATATATATGGTGTATTTCTATTTTGTTATTTTTTAAATTTAAATATAGTTAAATATAGTTAAAATATTATATAAATTTCAGGTGTACAATGTAGTAATCTTTATACCACATTAATGTGATCACCTCGCTAATTCTAGTAATAATCTTTCACCATGAAAACTTACCATATATTGACTATATTCCCCTTCCTCTTTTACCCATTTCCCAGCCTATCTCCTCTGGCAACCAGCAGTTTGTTCTCTGTTTCTCCAAGTTGGCCATGGTTTTGTTTTGTATTTTTAAGTGAAACTATTTGGTATTTATATTTCTGACTTACTTCACTTAGTATTATACCTTCAAAGTCCATAATTTTAGAATGTCCCTGAAAAAAATATAAATTGAAGACCTCTCCACAAATATCAGAGTCACAGGAAATATTCATATCCCACAGTTGGAGAAAACTCCCCCAATATTTCTGGAAGCTGTTATAGGACCTATATGTCTAAAATTTGAAAAAAATGGGTTTTCTGAAGTTTCGGAAAACCTTTTATAAACCGAGAGATTATGTTTTAAAAACTCTCTGTGGTCACTGAGATGTGTTAGAGGATCAGTGACTATGGGGTAAATACTAGAGAAAAATCAGAGGAAAGAAACCTGTGCCCATTGGCCAAATGTAGGGAACTGATCTGCATGGAATGGCAAATGTAGCTCAGTCCTATTGAAAAACCCAATAGGCACATTGTGGCACACAGGAGTCAAACCCGCAGATCAGTTCTCCCATGGGAAATCAGGCCTGCGTTATAACTGCTTTGTGACTTGCTCTTGCTAAACTCCCTCACCCTGAGTTCAGGTGACAAATGTTTACTGCATATCTCCAAAGTAACTTCCTGAAGTCTGTGCCAATTCTCCCAAGGACTGAAGTGTAACCACACCTATTACTCTTATTATTCCCTTGCATTTGCAACAATTTTTCCTTGTTAATCTGTAAGAAGTAATCAGTAACATCCCTTCTGTTGCTATCTGTACAAAGTAATTACCTAAAGCAAACCTAAGTATAATGAATGAAAATCTTTTTTGATGTATGCTATTAGATAGCCAATAAAAGCTTGTCAAGGCAAGGGTCGGCATGCTCTCCTCTTGAGAGAGTGGCTGGGCCATCCCTTTTCCTCCACAGCAGTCAGTAGTCCATGTGAATTTGTCTCATCTCATCCATAATGCCGCAGATGCTGCTTCACATCAGCCACATCCAAATGCAGGGGGACAGTCAGCTGTAACATTCTAAGTTTTCAGCTCTAATATTGACAGACAAGAACTCTGAGGAAGAATTGGAGGAAGACACTGGGATTTTAGATTGCCTTAGAAAATTCAACATCCTTTTATAATGAATTCAAGTGTAACTTTATTTGGGGGATATTTTAGTGAGTTTATTGGGATTTTGTGGATTTGATTTTAAGCAGAATACAAGTATGTTAATAACTGATTTTATATATCAATAGGGATATGGAAAAACCTCACCTAAGGCAGCTATTTTAAAACAATGTGATTTAGATATTCTTTATTATACACAAATATTTTTACATAGTGAAGAAAATGTTTATATTTATATGTATATGTGTTCCTTTAAGTTTAAGTCTGAGCTGGATCATTCTAGTAAGTACGCAAGTGATTTATCTAACCACATAAATCCCTACACAATTGTTTTGGTCAGCATATCTTCCAGGATGACAGGTTGAATATGGTATAAAGAGACACTGCCTCCAATTCTCCCATGTTTTTCTACTATTTTACTTATGATTACATGGAGTAAATGTACATTGTAAGCACATGAAAAAATCAAAGTAAATTTTGTGCATGAAATTTGCAATTGAAAGGCTAGATGCCAAGAGTATTTTTTCCAACCAATACATTTCAAAATTGACAACACTTGAAAGGAACATTTTTTTTCTAAAGATTTTATTTATTTATTTTTTAGAGAAGAAAGGGAGGGAGAAAGGGAGGGAGAGAGAGAGAGAGAGAGAAACATCAATGTGCAGTTGCTGGGAGCCGTGGTCTGCAACCCAGGCATGTGCCCCGACTGGGAATCGAACCTGCAATGCTTTGGTTCGCAGCCCGCACTGAATCCACTGAGCTATGCCAGCCAGGGTGAAAGGAACATTTTTAAAGAAAGAATGTATCCCATCTCTCCATAGCACTATAATACATTCACCATTATATCATTGCAATGTAATGTTCAAGATCTTCCTTGCCCAAATCTATATATAATTTTAAACAGTACCTCATATTGCTATAGTCTTCACAACATTCCTATTTTAATATCTGAAAATATATTACACTGTCAATGGAAATTTAATGACCACATTAAGCCTCTGTTGTTAGAAAGTGTTCCTTCTCCATGTGTTCCACCTTTGACATTACAGAAAAGAAGAAAATTTGTAGTTTATACCTTTGTAAACCTCTTTATTGCTTTTAAAAACAATTCCCTAGGATAGGATGAGTGTTTTAAAATTAAGTTACTAGTTAGCAAGTTTAGTTTGGCTGTTTCTTGACAAGTCCACCTAGTGAGAAATTACCCACTCAGTATTCAAGTGTATTTATTCATATGTAGTTTTCTTGGACATTTTAGATCAAAGTATGCCACATATTTAAATGGATATATTAGCAGCAGTTTCCAGTAGCCATGATTTCTGACCACTTGCTGAGAGTAAACTCCACTTCATGTATTTGATAACTTAGAGCAAGATCCCCACATTCTCAACCAAGTGCTACATTCAAGTGTCTTCTCTGGAATTAGACAAACCACAATTCCAGTCCCATGTCTATACCCTGATGTAGAGCAGCATTTGTGTTTTTTCTGGAGTTATTATAAGGCACCCAGTGCTGATCTTCAATTCTGTATGAAATGACTTCTGGGATTACAGTATGTTTAGCTGGCCCATATTTTATGGATGGCAAACATGCTCAAGTGGAGAACTAGCATTTCTATGACTGTCTAGAGATATATTTCTAATTCCTGACTCACTTTTATAACAAAACTGAGCCAGCATGTACAGTTGTGAACTAATAGGTACAGTCATGCTTGGTCTTATTAACTTTTAATTTGCAATCATTATCTAGGCTTTTGTGTACATATGAATATCTAAGCTTTTATAAAATTACATTTTTTTTTTAGAAATAGACACAATTATTTTACTGGTTGAATTAGAGGAAAGGAGAGATACAAATATTTGCAGCCCCATGTTTAACATAAGAATACGGAAATATTTGCCAGTTTTAAAAATATTCTGTGCTTAGATTGAAGAGTGTTAATTGATTATTTGAAGACTGGTAGGTTACTTAAGTGTAGAAGAGCACAGACTTCCTAGGTAAGATCACCATTTATAAAGAACCTGTATGATTTGGCTGTGAAGGGAGCACATTCATTCCTCTAAAGGCGGAGAGGCAGGCCTGTGAAGAGAGAAACCAGTACAGCACAGGATGTAAGACATCAGACAAATGCAGACATCTGTATTTAGTTGTACACAGTATTTCACATCCTCAAAATAGCAGTTTTGTTAGGAAGGAGTCTCTCCTGGATGGAACACTGGCAGCCCCTCACCAAACAGTTTCCTGAAAGTTTGAAGGAAAGTCTGAGCTCACAGGACTTCGGGCAAGATGGAGGAATAGGTGGACGCACCGTACCTCCTCGCACAATCAAGAATAGAACAACAATAATTTACAGGCATAATTTCACTCAGAACTGTCAGAGGATTTATCTGAATGGAAGTCGGACAGCCAAGAAGTTGAAGTAGACCCATACATCCAGACTGGTAGGGGACAACGACGAGCCGGGTGGGCACGGGGCTGGCGCTGGTCGGCGGCGCGTGGAGGTCGGGGGAAATTTGGCACGACAGCCATCTGGGGTGCAAGAACGCAGTGGTGATTCCTGAGTACACAAGCTGTGGCTGGGGGAACCAGTGGGGCAGCGATTGTGGACCAGGGCAGAGCTCGCAGCCCAGGATCCCAAGCAAGGAAGTGTCTGAGCCCAGGAGAACGGAACTGCCCGCCATCCTTCCCTCTCGTCCCCACTCCCACCCTTGCCCCCGCCCCCACATATAACGTCACAATCTAGCGACTGGGGTGCCCAGCCCTGGTGAACACCTAAGGCTCCGCCCCCCACCATAACAAGAGTGACCAGACCGGAAAAGAAAAAAAATAAAATAATAATAGGAGAGATAGGGAAAGGCATAAGACATGTTTCCAGCAAAACAGATCAGTCCTCCAGGACTCATCCTTTTGAGCGACCAAGAAATAGCCAATCTATCAGATGCACAGTTTAAAACACTGGTGATCACGGAATTGGTTGACTTTGGGCGCAAATTAGATGAAAGGATACAGGTCACCATAAAAGAGATGCAGGAAGATACGCGGAGGAGAGCCAATAGTGAAAGGAAGGAATCTGAGTCTCAAAACAATACAGTGGACCAGAAGGAAGATAGAATCAACCAAGCAGGAAAGCATGATGAAATAAGAATTCAAAAAATCGAGGAAAAGCTTAAGAGCATTGAGGACACCTTTAAACGTTCCAACATCCGAATTATAGGGGTACCAGAAGGGGAGAACCAACAAGTGGAAAAGTTATTTGAACAAATAATAAAGGAGAACTTCCCCAATCTGGCAAAGGGAACAGTCTTCCAAGAAATCCAAGAAGCTCAGAGAGTCCCAAAGAAGTTGGACCCAAGAAGAAACACACCAAGGCACATCATAATTACATTAGCCAAGGTAAAAATGAAGGAGAGAATCCTAGAAGCAGCAGGAGATAAGGGGACAGTCACCTACAAAGGAGTTCCCATCAGACTGTCAGCTGATTTCTCCAAAGAGACCTTACAGGCAAGAAGGGGCTGGAAAGAAATATTCCAAGTCATGAAAGACAAGGACCTACATCCTAGATTGCTCTATCCAGCAAAGCTCTCATTTAGAATGGAAGGGAAGATAAAGTGCTTTTCAGATAAGGTCAAGTTAAAGGAGTTCATCATCACCAAGCCCTTATTTTATGAAATGCTAAAGGGACTTATCTAAGAAAAGAAGATAAAGAAAAGACATGTATAGTAAAAGGACAGCAAACTCACAATTATTAACAACCACACCTAAAGCAAAACCAAAAGAAACTAAGTAAACAACTAGAACAGGAACAGAACCACAGAAATGGAGGGCACATGGAGGGCTAGCAGTAGGGGGGGTGGGAGGAGGAGAGAGGGGGAAAAGATATAGAGAAATAGTAGCATAGAATGTAGGTTGAAAATAGATAGGGGGAGGGCAGGAATAGTACGGGAAATGTAGATGCTAAAGAACTCACAAGTATGACACATGGACATGAACTAAAGAGGGGGAACGTGGGTGGGAGAAGGGGTACAGGGTGGAGGGGAGTGAAGGGGGAAATGGGACAACTGCAATAGCATAATCAATAAAATATATTTAAAAAAAAAAAAGAAAGTCTGAGCTCATATCATGGGCAGCTGATGAGACTGTCTCTTGTTGTCTTACCTGAAAGTCATCATTTGAAAGGGATTTAATTGTTTATTAAATCAACTTTGTGCTACATGCATAGACTACCGACATCCAGCTGCATCTGGCTATTGGTCAGGAAGACAACATCAGGAGTTCTGTGTCCCACACTGCATCCCCATCTCCAGGGTGTGCCTGGAGCTTTATGTTTTCCATAATGTTGTATTAATATTTTTAAACATAAAAGAATCCCACAAATTTCAAATCACATACAAAGATTTGAAAAGGGAAGCCACCAAGCAAATGGTCCATTATTTGGTCACACAAGAGTCTGCAATATGAAATCACAGAGTTAATGAAAGCTTTGTTTAAGTGAATTATTCATTCTATGATAAGGACTCCAGTGCTCTGTTATACAGTTTGTTCCAGCAAAGTGTCTGAAACCTCCACATACCTGACTTCATTCAGACAATGTGTTGACAACAAAGTTTCTCAGATCATAAAAAGCCAGCCATTGGACAGAAGTGAAGTATAAAAAGTTACATGGATGTCACTCAAAATGGTGTTTTCTTGTTATTCCAGATATTTTTTATTTTTAATTGTCAGCTTTAATGTTCTGGAATCTGTGATCATCTGTGTGGACAAAAAAAAAAAGAAGTGTGTTTATTTCTGCCTCAAGAAAAACAGAAATGTTCAAATTCTGTATCAGCACTTCCCAAGCCCATTTCTCGGTATAGATGTGTGCATGCAGACCCCGCCCTATTCTGGGACACCTTGCAGCCTCCTATTTTGCTGCACTTTAACGACCAGTGTGCCAGAAGCTGGAAGAACCAGGGAATGACAACTGACATTTATGTACCACCTCTGTGAAGGGTCCACGTGCCCAAGTCTACGGTGACACAGCCAGGAGAGCCCCAGCATGCCATCCTAACTCTGGCCAATAGTGCTCAGCCAATCGTGGCCGGGGCTTAATATCTGGAACCTCCAAGTGGGAATGAGAAATGCTTCTTCATTTTCCTGGGCAGACGCCTAGGGAGATATGGCAGGAACAGGGAGGAAAACACTGTCCATGTGCCACCTGGCACTAATGGATTGATGACCACTTTCAGAAATGTGTGGCAAAAAAAAAAAACAAAAGAGGGGTAAAGATAGGGGTAGGGTGGGGTAGGGGTGGGGGTGAGGTGGGGAGGGGAGGGGAGCGGAGGGAAGGAAAGGTGAGGTGAGGTGAGGTGAGGTGAGATGAGATGATGAGATGAGATGAGATGAGATGAGATGAGATGAGATGAGATGAGATGAGATGAGATGAGATGAGATTCTGGGACAGTGGATGCTCAGAGCCAAATGCTGAGCTCGGTTAGCAATATCTGTTATGTGCACTTGAGGCAGTGGCAGCTTTGTGTGCACATGGAGCTGAGAAGCCTGGGTCCATCAGGCTCTCTAAGTCCACAGTTAGGAAGTTTATACAACCTCAAACTTTACTTCTGATCCCCGCCCCCCCCCCCCAGGATAACAGGAAAGGATGATACCTGTGACTCAGTCTTATTCTGAAAAAGAAAAGAGAACAGGAGTGTAAAAACCTCAGACTTACTATTAAATGTTTGATTTTTTTTTTAGTTTTATTTTGAGAAGTGCCTTCAAAGGAAGATCAAAATATGGCATTTGCTTCTTCAGGCTGGATGTGGAACAAAGCTTTTTTTTTTTTTTTTTTTTTAGTAATTAGGCTCATTGAACAAAAATTAACATTTTAAAATGTTTTCAGCACATAAAATCTTAAAACTACACAGATGAGTTATAATGTTTCTATTATTTCATTTGGACCAGCAACTGTAGTTATCATTAGGTTTATGGAGTGTGGAAGGCTTTTAAGGTCACTTGATCAAGACTAATTGCTTCCTAGACAACTAATAGTTGTACTTTTTGACCTTAAACAAATAGCCAGATACTGCTTCAGTAAAATGGGTTTATTAAGGAGCAACAAAGAATTGCAATTCAGGACTCCTGCCTAATGGCAAACCAGTACAAGTCCAGAGAACAGAGGAGAGAAAACTCTGTTATAGAGGAAAGGATAGTATGGGGGGCTGTGGTAAACAAAGAGTTCATTGAAGTAAACTGGGAGTCTGAAGTATGTATGTGGCTTTTCACTGACTGAATTGTAACTGAGAAGATCTTTCTTCTCCCTGTTGGAATAAATAGAGTAGAACAGATCTTCCTTTTAGATATAGAGAGTCTCTTCCATTTTGGGGTGATTGACAAGGAATGGTTGGGGTAAGTGTTCCCCCTACAGGTCCTCCCAACTCCAACTTAAATAGGTTTCTGACCATAAATTTTTGTGTAATTATATGTCATGCCCTAGACACTGCTAAGTCTATGTATAGAATACTATAAAATAGGAAATAACCTTGAAATACTTTCAGATATCCAAATTGTCACATTCCAGATGAGTAATAGTTGATGGTATTTCCCATTTTAAAGTAATATCTTCATGATTATAAGGTATAGTTTTGGCAGGGTTCAGAATTAAAGATCAATTCTTCAGATTTTAAAATAACACCATCATTCCTTTAGCTGATATAACTCAATTAATATTACTCAGTTTACCTTGTTAAAATAAACTGAGGCACATTAACATTTACAAAAGTTTATTGGAGCAAACTTCTATTGGAATCAGGTAGTATCAAACCAAAAGTGGTTAGGAGGCTCCACTGACAGGAGCAAGGCGAGAGGTATCTATAAAGATGGGAAGGAAAACAAGATAATTATTTGTATGCAATTATTTTATTTTTTAAATTACAGTTGACATTCAATTTTATTTTGTGATAGTTTCAGGTGTACAGCACAGTAGTTAGTATTCCCCTGATATTTCAACTACCCATCTAACATTACGTAGTTATTACAATATTATCAACTATATTTCCTATGCTGTACTTTACATTCTTGTGACTGTTCTGTAACTACTAATTTGTACATCTTAATCCCTTGACATTTTTACCCAGTCCCTCAGTCCCTCTTCCCTCTGGCAATCACCAGTCTGTTTTCTGTTTCGATGAGTTTATTTCTGTTTGTTTGTTCATTTATATTGTTCTTTAGATGCCCCACATAAGTGAAATCATATGGTATTTATCTCTCTCTGACTGATATATTACCTATCTCAGTAAGCATTATACTATCTAGGTCCATCTATACTGTTGCAAATGGTAAATTTTCATTCCTTTTTTATATAAAGGAATATTTTAGAAAATAAGAAAATCATTTGATTGACTGGCTGTAGCTTAAGTTATTGCCTTATTTGAGAAAGTCTGGGTGTTTTTTTTGTGTGTGGTTGGTTTTTCTTAAGTTTCATTCTCTCATATTCAAGTGCATTGATTCCGGCTTAGGTTCTGGATTGCTTGTGTAAGTGACCAAGATGTCAGAGCCACCTCAGTTTTAATCACTTTAACTCTCCTAACTTTGTTTCTAAATATCTGAACCAATTATTTGAATTAGACAAGATGTTATCATTGATTATCGTGTTGCTTTGCATTCTGAGGATCTCATTAAAATCTCTTTTAAATACCTTGTAAGTGGATTTGTTTATTAATTGTAGTGGCAGCAGCTGGTAGATTTGAAAGGGCAGAACAGTAATTAACAGTGGCAGAGGAAAGAAAACTTAAACTGAAAATGGCCATATTTCTTTATTTGGGGTAGACAAGCCTTTAAAGAAATGGTCGTAGCATTAAAGGTTGGTGTGAGAATCTCAGGGGATATGAACTCGTAAAGTAATTGGCTATAGGCTCTGACTGTGAAAAGTTGGAACAACCAGCTGAAAAGTGAAAAACCATTGTCAGTCAACCGGTTGTATGTCCACATGTAAGGAAAAAAAGGTGGGTTATTAAGATATTTTTTGAACATTTCATGTTCAAAAAACATACTCGATTCATATTTTAAACATTATACTAATTAAGGCATGCTTTTAGGAAACCTCTACAACAATTTCAAAGGTGCAACCCACATTAAATTCACTAATGTTATTGTTTGGTTAATTAATTTAACTTAAGAAGGTTATCTTAAGGTTCAGGAGAAATATTTTTATGACTGATCAAGGAAATCTTCCTTTGAAACATGTATGCTTACCTGGAGTTTACCAATATTTAAAACAAGCACCTCTTACTTTGTTCTCCATTGTGTGGACTTTAACATATTGAAAGCAAAATAGAAGACATAAACTGAATTTATGTTGCAGAACTTTCAGGAACAAAACCCTTATATATAGTAGAATGAAGCCAGTTTTGAAGAATCAGTCCTTCCATATATACTTCTTGAGCATTTACTAAATATCCTGTTAGATGAGGGATATCTAGTAGGCTGAGATAGTAAGATGTAATCTTTTCTAGCTACTACTGAAAGTTTGATGATTATAAATGCTGTGCATTTTTTTTGATCCAGATTATACTAGCTTAAAATAGTACAGTATAAAATATTAATGAAATTTCATTTTATGAACCAAATTAAAAAAAATATTGCGAATGCTCATTTGCACTTACAACCATCAGATACTTAATCTTTGATTTGTTGAGTTTTGAATAGTACAAAGTCTTAAACAATACATGATTCTCATAGAACTCTTACTGCCTTTTTTTTTCTTTTGCTGGGAAGTCAGATTATTTGTTTTAATAACAGACTGAATGGGTTTCTAGTCAGTGGTTATCTTTGTCTGTAAAAAGGCTTAAAACCCCCAAAATACTTTTTCATTGAAGTGTAACAGATACATAGAACAGGCCAGAAGACTACAGCTTAATAAATATTTACAAATTTAGTACACTATTTTATTCAGCACACTCATGTAGAATCAGAATGTCACCAGAAAGTTCCAAAGCCTTCTTATGCTCTCTGTAGGTTACCCCACTGCAAGGGTAATCTTCATTTTCACTTCAGACATCATGGAATGTTTGCTTGCTTTTTGAACCACACATAAAGAGGGTCATTTGGTATGTATTCTTCTATGTCTAGCTCATTTAATACAATATTTTGAATTTTTTTCTCCACACAAATATATATGAGACTACCCATTGGGGTTACAACCAAGTACTGCATATTCATCATGTGCTAGAGGCTGCATAACCTTATTTAACCATGATGTTAACCTGAAAAGTAGGTAGTATCGTTACAGAGCAGGCCCAAGGAAGGTTATGATATACTTTTACTGAAAGGAACCCCCACTGGGTTCACTATGCCCACTACCAGAGGAAAGATGCCTTTCAATGCCAGAGATTTGTGAAAAGGAAAGGAAATGTGTATTTAAAGCTATACAGACTTAGAGTAGTGACCTAATGTCTTCATTAAAATGTTAAAGTCTGTTAGGATACCCACAGATGCACACAGTCCTCCCTTCTCCCTCTGACCTAATCTGGGGTACCTATCTCAGAAATAGAAGTAGAAGTCTGTGATTCAGGCTCCTGGCACCATCAGCTGTGTTGCCACCATGATCTCCAGTTAATCCAAAGCCATGTGGTACCTTCTCATGGCCCACCAGCAAGATTCCTTTCACCCCTTTTCTTCCAGGCCAAGTCTCTCCTGCTTCCTAAGACATGTGGCAAAAGGGAGCACCCCAAAGCCATGTGGTTCTCACTCTCACCAAAGCTGCAGGGGTCCCCACTCTGCCAAAGATTTGTGGTTCTCCCCTTGCATGGCTAGAGAGTCTGGGTTTAAATCCCCATGTCAACCTTCCTCTGCACCCTCATTTCCGACTCCTACAATCAGTTATACCTGCCAACATTTCTGTATTATTCTAGGTTTACTGGGCTGCCATCTTAAGTCTGGGCAGGTGTGGCCCCATGTCATGGAGCCAATCTTCTCCAAGCTGTCACACAGGTGCTGTAACCAGGGGGAACTGCCCCCAGTTACATCTCAGGTAGAAGTCACTTCCATCCTCCTGGCTCAAAGCATTGCCACAGCTATTTAACATATCTGTGAAACCAGTTAAAGGTTACAGATATGTTAAATGACCATGCCAGAGGTTAGCTGCAAAGCTGTGGCTGTACAAAATAGCTCTGCATGTTCCTGCTCCATGTTTCCCTTCCCCCAACTCACATCCAATATATCTTTTTAATATTTCCTGGACACCTTGAGCTCTGGACCCCATTCCAAATGTCTATTTGTGGACCCCCTCTGGGCTGCACCCTGTTACAGTACTATTTCCTGGGCTTAGAGAGATGTATTGTTTTCCCAGGATTTGCAGTTATGGGTGCCAAAAGTGAAACAGCCCATATCTACCTAGATTGTTATTTAGAAAGAAAGAAAATTCTGTCTTATTTAAGTGACTTTATTTTGAGTTTCTGTTATAAACAGCTGTACTATATTCCAACTGCCACAAAGTTTGACACACAAAGGTAATGTCTTCATATCACACATCTTGAAATAGGTAATGTTTGGTGCCTGAACTGTGTGGAGTTAGGCCATGGAAATACAGATGTTCCTGGCTGGAAAGGTGCAGTGCTATTCCAAAGTATTTGGTAAAAATTTTCTCATGATATCCTGGAAGTCAGACCAAACTCTGACCAGTAACATAGCTCCAGAAAAAAATGTTGAAAAAAGTCCTGAACACCAATATACATTGGTACATAATGATGCTTTTAACAGGCCAAAGGAAAAATGAGTTCAGGCGATTGGCTATTAGCTTGAAGGAGAAGTGAATGTATGTCCACCTAGAATGGGGCTCTCTCATAGGCTGCACCCAACTCCAGGTTGGCTGAGTGGCTGGTAACTAGGAGCCTTGAAAGTCAAAACAAAATGTAACAGAGTATCAGGTTATGTGGTTCTGAAACAGGTTTGTGGTTCTATTGCCAATTTCTGAAAATGTAACTACCAATGCCAGAGTTAGGTGAAAAGGAAAGGAAATTATTTATTAAAATTTATACAGATTTAGAATGATGGCAGAATTCTGTTTTTAAGTCCCAGTTTCCCCAAATCCCCTTAAACCGACACAGTCCTGCCTCCCTTTGCTAAATCAGGCCAGTCAGAGGTATGGTCTCTCAGAAAAAAATGGAAGTCTGTAGTTTAGCCAGATAGATTCCCATTCAACATTCTGGCTTCTCCCAGTCACTCATGCTCTGTGACACTCCCACAGTTTCCAACACCATCAGCTGTGTCTCTGTGGTTCCCAGTTCTTAATCCCAAACCATACATCCAACAGAACAAATCACTTATGTGTGCCCAGTTTAAATACTCATGCCAAATCTTCTATGTCTCACAGGTTTTCTTCCATCCTATGCAAGATCCTTGCATTTTCATGCAGGCCTAGTAATGTTTTTTCCATCTTATCAGCCCTAGCAGGTGTGGTCTGGTGCCTCTGGACCTAATTCCCTCTTGCCTCTTTGGACAGGGTGTTCTGCCTCTGGTAAAGAGCTAAAAGTTGAAGTTAAGCCCACCTCTGGTGGCACAACTAGCAAGTAGCATTTCTATAAAACTGGCCAGCTGTTATTTATATGCAAAGGTATATAATATGTATTTCTTTTTATTCAAAAACTTATTTTTTAAATTATTTTACTGTTTTTCAATTACAGTTGTCCCATTCATCCCCCAACACTCTTCCCCACCCCAGCCAAACCCATCTTCCTTCCTTCCTTCTACCCCTGCACTCTTGGTTTTGTCCATGTGTTCTTTATATTTGTTCCTCAAAACCCTTCCCCACATTATCCCCTTCCCCCTCCCTTCTGGTTACTGTCAGATTGTTCTTAATTTCAATGTCTCTGGTTATATTTTGCGTACCTTTCTCTTTTGTTGATTAGGTTCCTGTTAAAGGTGAGATCATATGGTATTTGTCACTCACTGCCTGTCTTATTTCACTTAGCATAATGCTCTCCAGTTGCACCCATGCTGTTGCAAAGGGTAGGAGCTCCTTCTTTGTCTCTGCTATGTAGTATTCCATTGTATGAATGTATCATAGTTTTTTGATCCACTAATTTACTGATGGGCACTTAGGTTGCTTCCAGCACTTGGCTATTGTCAATTGTGTTGCTATAAACATTGTGACCATCATAAACAAATCAACAAACAAGTGTTGGAGAGGATGTAGAGAAAAGGCAACCCTAGTGCAGTGTTGGTGGGAATGAAGACTGTTGCAGCCACTGTGGATAACAGTATGGAATTTCCTCAAAAAACTAAAAATGGAACTGCCTTTTGACCCAACATTTCCACTGCTGGGATTATACCCTAAGAACTCTGAAATACAAATCTAAAAGAACCTATGCACTTCAAAAATTTTCTTATTGTTGTTTGGTTACAGTTGTTCACACTCCTCCTACCCTCAGTTGCTTTCTGGTGCCTCACGCAACCACTGCTCTCAGAGACAATCCCCTCCCCATTGTCTTTGTCCATGGGTCTACTATCTGTCCATGGGTTTTACTATCTGGCTTTTTTTTAGTGTGAAATTGGAGCCATTGAGGAACCATGAGAAGACAGGGTGCTAATAGCAAAGCAAGGAGTTTGTTGAAGGCAGGGTCTTTCAGGAGCAAGGGAAAGGAAGCAGTTGAGCTGAGAACAGTTCCCAGCTCAGACCAGTTCTCATCTGGGTGGTGCGTGCTGCACAGAGTTGTTTTCTTTTTTTTTTTTTTAAGAGTTTATGTATTTATTTTTATAGAGGGAATGGAGGGAGAAGGAAAGAGAGAGAGAAACATCAATGTGTGGTTGCTGGGCGCCATGGCCTGCAACTCAGGAATGTGCCCTGACTGGGAATCAAACCTTCAATGCTTTGGTTCGAAGCCTGCACTCAATCCACTGAGCTACGTCAGCCAGGGCTCAGAGTTTTTAAATTTAAAAAAAAAAAAAAAAAGCGGCACTATGGGGAAGTGGTCTTGTAATCAGTTACTTGGAACTGCCCTACTTTCCTCCTTCTCTTATTTTGTGTTTCTTTCCCATGGCTCCCTAGTTCCTGGGACTTGCTCCCATAGCTTTCTAGTACCTGGAACTATCCTCTCCCTGACCAATTATGTGGGTGTTGCCCCACCCTGGTCTGTTTGTTCCAATATCCTGTCTTGCTGGCTTGAGTGCCTCTATGCAAGGTCAGACCAGAGTGTCACTTTGTTCCCTCCCAATATCCCCCTCCCCATCTCCCTCTGGTCCCTATGAGTTTGTCCTTTATTTCTATGTCTCGTGTTCTTTTGCTTGAGTATTTGTTTTGTTGATTAGGTTCCCCTTATACTTGAGATCATGTGGTATCTGTCTTTTACTATCTGGCTTATTTCATTTAGCATAATACTCTCCAGTTCCACCCATGCTGTCATGAAAGGTAGAAGTCCCTTCTTTCTTTCTTCTCAGTAGTATTCCATTGTGTGAATGTACCACAGTTTTTTGATCCACTCATTTACTGATGGACACTTAGGCTGCTACCAGCCCTTGACTATTGTAAATAATGCTTCTATGAACATTGAGGTGCATGTGTTCTTTTGAATTGGTGTTTCAGTTTAGGGTATAATCCCATCAGTTGAACCAAAGGAAGTTCTGTTTTTAGTTTTTGAGGAAATTCCATGCTGTTTTCCATAGTGGCTGAACCAGTCTGCATTCCCACCAAGAGTTCCCTTTTCTACACAACCTTGTCAGCACTTGTTGTTTGCTGATTTGTTAATGATGGTCATTCTGACTGGTGTGAAAGTGGCACTATTGTCACCAATATGTCCAATATATATATATATATTGGATATATATATATATATCTCCAAAATATATAAAGAACTCATATGACTCTACACCAGGAAGACAAATAATCCAATTAAAAAATGAACAAAGGACCTGAATAGACACTTCACCAAGGAGGACATACAGAGAGCACATAGACCTGTGAAAGGATGCTTGACATCACTGGCCATCAGAGAGATGCAAATTAAAACCACAATGAGGTTCCACTTCACAAAATAACTCTTAATAACAGTGTTGTCTCTCTTCCCAACCCCTAAGCTAAGCTTGTGAGGGGATTCGGGGCTTCTCAGCTTACATTCCATTCTGACCTCATTCAACTTCCATTACAAAATACAAAACCAGATTTTTATATACCTTAACTTAAAACATTTCTGTGACTTGGCTATGATGCTGGTGAGAGAAATACCCTCAAGTAGTTCTCACACATATCCAATTTAAGAGCCTTAGGCCAAAGAAAGTCATCCTTGTCGCTGAAATTGTATTAACAGATTGTATTTCTCACCTAAACCTATTATCTAGATCCCTTCAGGTAGCCTTGATTGGGTTAAGAAAGAGGATTGAGCAGAGAGGCTAGACAGACAAGATAAGTTTTCACATTTAAACTATAAATATATGAGATCTTTGGTGGTGATGACATGCACAAAGAACTTATTGGAAGTAAATATACTAGGAATCTTCTAAGTTTCTAGAGGGCTGTGTTGACAGAGACTTCAAGCGTGGATGCAAAGATTATGTAAGTCCTGCAATTCCTTCAGAGGAATGGCAGGGATCATGCTGACACCAGTCAGTAAGTGAGCAAACTCTCCTTGATCATTTCAGGTGTGGTCATGATGGTAATGGACAGGAAGAACTTTCTGGGGGAAATTCAGAGACAAATGGAGTCAATGTGTGAGGGTATCTCTGTAAGGGAGCAGACCAGTAGTTCTGAGCTAGCTTCACCCCCCAGGCTGGACAGGTCTGCAATGTAAATACATTTTGATCTGATATGCACAGCAGACCTGGGGGTGTGATGAATTTACCATTCTACCTTTTTCTGAATGTGATTTTTTGGTGGCATTATCTTGTTCTGACTCCACAATTGTATACTAGTCATTTTCATTTGTATGTGCCGGGGAAGGTTTGGATGATTTGTTTCTATTTAGAGGTGACCAGACACACCAAAAAGGTTATGAGGGTCTCATAGAGATGCATGTATATATATCAAGATCCTGTCATTTGATCTGAACACATGAAATGACTGGAGATGTGGAATTACATCTTTTGGAGAGGAGATGAGTATAGCCTGTGGGTTCAAAGACAGGCACATAATACTTAGCTGATTGAAGGGCAGGCCATAGAGAGACAGTCTCTTCCATAGCATCAACTTTAATAAATGTTATATGATTTTCTCAGCCAAAGACGACCTTCCCTAGGACCCTATCTCTTTCACTAAGTGTAGCAATGGGGACATTTTTGTGATGTGGGACCCTTCAGGTTATGGCCTTAGATGGAAAGGTCATGCTTTCCTTCTCCATCCTTCAACCAACTTCTGGAAATACAAAGTTGGTGAGGAAGCAGTTTGTGTAATGGACAAAGAGACAACTCTGAGTTTAACAGAGTTGGAGCCAGAAGTGGGCTGAGTTACCAGCTACCATACAGTTCCTGGATCACCATCTTATCTCTTAAGGAAAATAAACTGCTATCTTGTTCAATTCATTTTAGTGTGGGGCTGCACTATCAACATGGGTGTGTCACAAATGGATTTCAAAAGCACCTAGATATTGACCACTTCATCCCTCTGGATGTTGGGTAGAGCCTGAGGCTTCTAGGACTCTTAAGCTAGTCACCACCTTCTCAAAGAGCTGTTTTGTTTAACCTTTTTCTATGTATGTGCTGACATTGGAAGCACTGGGAATTAACATCCTCATCAATACAGAGTCTTACTGTCTTAGGTCATGTGGAGCCCACTGGACTGAAATCTCAAGAATGCCCAGTACAACAGCAAGTGAGAACACAGGAGTGCTATGTGAAAATTGGCCAGCAGGGTTTCCTTTTATAGTAATGAGATCTGGCCTCTCAGGCCTAAGCCACCACCAGCTTGAGAAGGTATGAGGGCAGCTGGCAGCTCCAGCCTCTGTTTTCCTGAATCCCCCTTGATTCTTCTGGGTTCTCCTGGGAAGGACACAGCAAGAGTGAGCCTGAGTTGGAAACAGGGAGTTACTGGGATCAGTGCATACTGGCTTCACCACAAAAGCTACATTGCCTGCATTCTTGGATCAGTTTTCCAAAGTAATAAATCCCCATGTGAGAGTCATCTGAGAAATTTCAAGTTGTTATTTCTGCCTGTCCTTAAACATGAATGCTGGGTTACCATGCTCTTAACATTAACAAGAGTGGTAGATAAGCCTGTCACAAAAACATTTAATGTAACTCCTTGGGCCAAGAGCAAGAGGACATTTCTAGCTGCCTTTTGAATTTATTCAGGATCAGGGGTTCTTGGAGTCAGTCATAAACAAGGCTGATTTAATGATTCCTTGTTTGGAACACTAAACCATTTACAGATGTTAAAGCATAGAGTAAGAATGGTTTGGCAAACAGGATGATGAGGCCCTAGTGCCTTTGCCTACTCAGTCATCTCCTCAAGGGAATGATAACTCAGGAGGTTACTTTCCAACCACCTGGACTCCCTAGGTCTCAGAGGACTCTACACATCTGTGACTAATGGCTTCTTTGCTGTCTGGAATTTAAATGTGACTCAATTTGAAGAGGACCACACCTTCTCTTCAGGCCCTTATTAACCATGAAAAAGAAAATCCTTCCAACTTGGAAAGTGGGAGGTAGAGTACAGAAGTAAGTTATCCTGTGACACATTAAGTAATGTTATAGGACATAGAGCCAGAAGACTCCCTTTCTGGGGTTGGTCATCTGACCTATGAATATATATCTTCCCATCTCAATGGATTCTTGACTGTGGCTCTTAATGTAGATACATAATGCAAGAGAAACTGAACAGGCTGCCATGGATCTAGGGTCTACAGCTTATATTAGAAAGGATAAGATGGGTCAATTAGGTGTCCACTCCAAGAACTATAAGGAAGAAATACAAGGCAAATTAACTCCTTCACAATAGGTATTGAAGAAGCAAAGTCAGAGTATAAAGAGAGAGGCTAATAGGGGAAACTACCCTTTGGAAATAGGGAAGGGTGGAGAAGCACTGAAGAGGGCACATGGGTGTATTGCCCCAACCACCAGGCTGTCACATGCATGACACAGCCAAAAAGAGGCCCTTAGGGCTGGCACCAAAAGTTAAGGAGGTGATTAGATGGGAGGGACATACCCTCCATCTACTTCCACTGCACAGTGGATTATGGGATGGTCTTTAAAAGTGGAGCACTCCCAAATGCCACATGCTTATACTTCCCCATCCCCTACCTGGTGGATCTGAGGCTTGGAGTTGAAGTTCCTGAACTGGGAACCTAGCTTGAAAGATTCCCAGTGCCTGTGCCATAGAACTCCAGGATCTGCCTGTCTGGAAACAGAGCAGATTTTGGGTAGGAGGGCAGAGAGAACATTCAGGCCAGCAAGCCTCATTCTCCATCCCTAGGTGTAAAGCCACAGTAGCTTCCATGTACCTGGGGCCCACACTAGCGTAGGCCTGTCAGCTATGGCCCCAGCGCAGCCATGGGAGTTAGGCTCCACATCTTTCCCTGAGTACTTCAGACCTGACCAGGAGTACTGAGGGTGATGGAAACACAGCTGACAAGAAGGGGGTGACAGGGGGTACATGAGATTTGAGCTGGTAGGTCCCTGGATGTAGGTTCCAGGATACAGCACTTTAAAATGACAATCACCACACATCTCCCATACACACGAGGCCTTTCAAGCTGCTGCAGCAGCCAATATCCAGCCATCTGTGCATTCCTCTGGCAGTGTCGGGGTGGGGAGGTGGAGGGTAGCTGAGCATCAAGACATTTGCTATAGAATATTTTACAAAACATTTAAGGGAGACCTCACCCGTATCCTTCATAGATTATTTCAAAAATCCAAAGAGAAAGGAGACTCCCAAACTCTTTTGATGAAGCCAGTATCATCCTAATTCAAAAACCAGATAGAGAAGTAACAAAGAAAGAAAATTATAGGCCATTATCACTGATGAATATGGATGCTAAAATCTTCAAAAAGATATTGGCAAACCACATCTAGTAATACATTAAAAAGATCATACACCATGATCAAGTGGGATTCATCCCAGGGTTTCAAGGATGGTACAATATTCACAAATTAATATGTAGAATCACATAAAGAAAAGCAAAGACAAAAATGATATGATCATATCAATAGATGCAGAAATAGCATTTGATAAGGTACAACAATCATTTTTTATGTCTTTTAATTTTAATTGTCCAAGTACAATTTTCTGCCTTTTCCCACCACCTCAGCCCACCTCCCAACCCTCCCTATCTCCCTCCCATTTCTACCCCACTTGTTGTCGTCCCTGTGTCCTTTACACTTGTTCCTGAAAACCCTTCACCTTTCCCCCTGAAATTCCCTCCACAATCCCCTCTGGTCTTTGTCAGCCTGTTCTCAATTTCAGTGTCTTTGGTTATATTTTGCTTGTTTGTTTGTTTATTTTGTTGATTAGGTTCCTGTTAAAGGTGAGATCATATGGTATTTGTCTTTCACCTCCTGGTTTATTTCAATTAGCATAATGCTTTCCAGTTCCATCCATTCTGTTGCAAAGGTTAGGAGCTCCTTCTTTCTTTCTGCTACATAGAATTCCATTGTGTAAATGTACCATGGGTTTTTGACCTACTCATTTACTGATGGGTACCTCGGCTGCTTCCAGCACTTGGCTATTGTAAATTGTGCTGCTATGAACATTGGGGTGCATAGGTTCTTTTGGATTGGTGTTTCAGGGTTCTTAAAGTATAATCCTAGCAGTCGAATTGCTGGGTCAAAAAGCAGATCCATTTTTAGTTTTCTGAGGAAATTCCATTCTGTTGTCCATAGTGGTTGCACCAGTATGCAATCCCATCAACAGTGCACTAGGGTCCCCTTTTCTCCACTACCTCTCCAACATTTGTTGTTTGTTACTCTGTTTATTATGGCCATTCTGACTGGTGTGGGGTGGTATCTCACTGTGGTTTTAATTTGCATCTCTCTGAAAGCTAGCAGTACTGAGCATCTTTTCATGTGTCTCTGGACCCTCTGTATGTCCTCCTTGGAGAAGTGTTTGTTCAAGTCCTTTGCCCATTTTTTTAATTGGTTTGTTTTTCTTCTTAGAGTGGAGTCATGTGAGTTTTTTAATATATTTTGGAGATTAAATCCTTGTCTGTGGTATCATTGGAAAATAACTTTTCCCATATGGTTTGTTCTTTTTTTTTTTTTTAATACTGTTTTCTTTAGCCATACAGAAGCTTTTTATTTTGATGAGATCCCATTTGCTTATTCATTCCTTTATGTCCCTTGCTTTAGGAGACGTATCAGTGAACATACTGCTGCATGAGATGATAGGTAAAGCACTCATTCATGATAAAAACACTCAATGAAGTGGGAGTAGAGAAAGCACATCTCAATATAATAAAGCTCATATGTGAGAAACCTACGGCCAACATCATACACAATGGACAAAAACTAAAAGCTTTCCCATTAAGATCAGAAACAAGACAAAGATGTCCACCTTCACCACTTCTATTCAACATAGTATTGGAAGGCCTAGCCACAGCAATCAGACAAGAAAAAGAAATGAAAGGCAATAAATTGGAACAGAGCAAGCAAAACTCTCGTTGTTTGCAGATGATGTGATAGTGTACATAGAAATTCCTATAAACTTCACTGAAAAACTACTTGACCTAATAAGTGAACTTGGCAAAACAGTGGGATACAAAGTCAATATTCAGAAATCAAAGGCATTTTTGTACAACAACAAGGAAATATAAGAAGCAGAAATCAGAGGCAAAAACATTTGATATAGCAACAAGTAAAATAAAATACCTAGGAATAAACCTAACCAAGGGGGTAAAAGACCCATACTCGGAAAACTACATAAGGCTGAAGAAAGAAATTAAGGAAGAAACAAATGGAAGCATGTACCATGCTCATGGATTGGAAGAATTAACATCATCAAAATGTCCATACTACCCATAGCAATTTATATATTCTACACAATCCCTATTAAAGTACCAATGGCATATTTCACACAGAAAAAAAAAACATTTCAAAAATTTATATGGAACCTAAACAACCCCGAAAAGCCACAGCAATTTTGGGAAAGAAGAACAAAATAAGAGGGACTACAGTACTTGACATCAAACTATATGGCAAGGCCACTGTAACCAAAAGTCTGGTACTGGAATAAGAACAGACACAGAGACCAATGGAATAGGACAGAGAGTCCAGAAATATACCCAAGTCTCTATGGTCAGCTGACATTCCACAGATAGTACAGAGCATAAAATGGAATAAAAATAGCCTCTTCAATAAATGGCATTGGGAGACTAAGACAACTACATGTAAAAATGTGAAACTCAACCACCAACTTACACTATACACAAAAATAAACTCAAGATGGATAAAAGACTTAAAGATGAGTCATGGCATCATAAAAGTCCTAGAGGAGAACATAGACAGGAAAATCTCAGATATTCCATGCAGCAATATGTTCACCCATATGTCCCCTTCCAAGCAACAATCACCACATCTCTCCCCCAAGGGAAAAGGGAAAGAATAGAGCAAAGGACATAAAGGCAAGAATAAGCAAATTGGATTACATCAAAATAAAAAGTTCTTGCATGGCTAAAGAAAACAAGAACAAAATGAAAAGGGAACAAACCATATGGGAAAATATATTTACAAATAATTACTTGAACAAGGGTTTGATCTCCAATATATATAAAGAACTCACACAACTCCACTTCATGAAGACAAACAACCGAATTAAAAAATTGACAAGGTACCTAAATAAACATTTGTTCAAGGAGGATATACAGAGGGTCCGGTGACATATGAAAGGATGCTCAGCACATGTAGCCATCAGAGAGATGCAAATTAAAACCACAATGATATACCACTTAACCCCAGTCAGAATGACCATCATAAACAAATCAATAAGCAAGAAGTGCTGCAAAGGCTATGGAGAAAAGACAACCCTAGTTTACTATTGGTGGGAATGAAGACATGTGTAGCCACTGTGGAAAACAGTATGGAGTTTCCTCAGAAAACTAAAAAGGGAACTGACTTTTGACACAGCATTTCCACTACTGGGTTATATCCTAAGAATGCTGAAATACCAATTCAAAAGAACCTATGCACCCCAATGTTCATAGCAGCACAATTTACAATACCCAAGTGTTGAAATAGCAACCAAAGTGTCCATCAGTAAATGAGTGGATCAAAACACCGTGGTACATTTACACAATGGAATTCTATGTAGCACAAAGAACGAAGGAGCCCTTACCTTTCACAACAGCATGGATGAATCTGGAGAGCATTATGCTAATTGAAATAAGCCAGACAGTGGAAGACAAATACTGTGTGATCTCACATATAAGTGGAACCTAATCAACAAAACAAACAAGCAGGCAAAATATAACCAGAGACATGGAAATAAAGAAGAATCTGGCAGTAACCAGAGGGAAGTAGGGAGGGGGTAAGGTGGGGAAGGAGAAAGTTCATCAAGGAACATATATAAAGGTCACATGGACAAAGCCTAAGGTGGATAGGAAGGAGGGTGGGAGGTGGGGATGGGGCGGTGTCACAGAGTGGTGGAAGGAAAATAGAAACAACTGTAATTGAACAAGAATAACAAAATAATTAAAAAAGAAATTTGTAGTGTACATTTTTAAGTAAATAATAAATTCTATTTTCCTTTCCACTGGACCCTGTCCCTGGAGTTATTGCCTTTGGGTGGCATGTGGTGGCATTCCAATAATTGGTTACAGTAATGGGGCCCCTAGCCACTTGTGGCAGGTTGAACCTCACATTAAATGGGACTGTGGTGCTTTCCAGTTGTTGGGAATTTCTCTGCACACCACTAGGGGCTTTTATCACTTAAACACAGGTGGCAGGTGGAAAGGAAATAGGTCTGGGAAGGAGCAGACTCTGGGAAGGAGGAAGGATCACCTGAGTTTCAGGGCTGTGAACTGGGATCCAGGTGAGACCTGACCAAGTTTTAGAGAGGCCATTGCTTGGGTTCACTGTGTTGTGAGATTAGTTGGCAGAAAAAACTTGCCTGCGAATATTTATTAGAATAATGGAGTTGTGTGTGCTAGTTTTCTACTTTTCTCTGTATGCTTCCAGGTTGCCTGGCTTTTTTTATCATAAGGTTAGTGCTATTGTGTATCTGGGCCAGGAGGGCCTGGGTTGGTACTTGGACAGAGCCCACTGGTAGAATTTTAGTGGAATAGGGTACATACAGCCATTATCTAATGTCCAAGGAAGTATTGATCGATTAGTGTAATACTGTGAGCCATGTACCTTTTGGATTGTGGGGAAAGGGGGCCCGTGGATAGTTCCCTATATTACTGTACTGTTATGCAACTGGAACAGTATTGCCAGTAGTTACACAATGAAATGAAATCTGTTATGTCAAGACTTTTATGTCATTACATAATAGGATTTCACCAGAAACAGAGGTCCACTCAGTTATGCAGAAAAGGGAAGGGGACTTGAAATACCTTCATGATAGTACACAGGAAGAAAACAAGAATGAGGAAATAAGCTTTGTTAATGCCCAGAATTCAAGGGACACAAGATTTGTAGCAGGAGGAGCCCTCATCATCATACCCACCACAACATACTCCTGAAATAGAGATCAAAGAAGCAATGGCCCCACCCCAGTATTATGAAGGATGGATCTCTCTTTCAAAGACCCATCAGAGAACCCAATTTGGCCAGAAGCCTTCCTATCTGGAGCAAGGCAGCCTCCTTCGAGACACTACCCTATAGGTGGAGTAAATCAGGAAGGCCAGCATCTTAGCTACTTTTGGGCCCTTACTCTATTCTCCACTTCAGACTTACTGAATTGGAAGAATTCCAAACATTCATAGAGATGATCCTCAGAGAATGGCAGATCTTTTCACTTCCACTTTTGCAGATGTAAAGGCTCTCCTTAATATTTTGTTAACTGTGGATGGGAGATGGCTGGTTACAGATAAGGCTAATGAAGAAGTCATATGTTGCCACCAAGAGAATGCTAATGGGACCCCCACCCCACTTGGGGCAATTCCCTTGAAAGAGTCTGATTGGAACCCAAATTGTGGGGTCCTAGACTTCCTGGAGCATTACAGAAAATACATACTGGGAGGGCTTAAGAAAGGGGTGCGCAAACATAAGAACCTGAATATGATACAGCTCTTCAGCAAAAGCCTGGTGAAAGCTCTTCTGGATTTTTAGAGGGGATCCATCAGGCCTATAGGAAGCACACTGATGCTGATCTGCAGGCACCAGAGAATGTGTGGGTGGTAAACATGACTTTCATTAGGCCAAGTGCCCTGGATATGAGAAAAAGTCTACAGAGTGTAGATGGGGCAATGGGAATGAGTCCTCCTCAGAAGGTAGCCATAGCCTTTAAACTCTACAATGTCCAGGAAACAAGAAGGACAAAGCAGGCCATAGTATTCTTGGAAACAGAGTAGTAAGACCAGAAGAGGCAGGACTCTAGAGAAAAAGAGAGGCCCACTAGGTGCCAGTCAATGTGCTTATTGCAAAGAGGAGGGTCAGTGGAGAAAGGAATACCTGATATTCAAAAGGGAAAGTAGGGATGGAAAACTTCATCAGGAAATGTTAAAAAGGTGAGAGGAGTCTGATGAATAATGATGAGGCCCAGGGTCTCCCTTTGACATCTCCTGACCTATTGCTATTTCCCCACAGGAGCCCTAGGTACAGCTGATGGTAAGGAATGAGCCAATTGATATTCTTGTTGATATGAAGTCCAGATCATTGTGGCTAAGTTGGCTGGGTACCATCCCACAAAGCAATTTTCTTGTAGATATGGGAGCTTCATACTCAGTGCTGAATACAAAGTAACAAAAGAAAGTTTGGATATAATAAGAGTTACTGGAGTAACTGAATAATTACAAAAAGAGATGTTCCTTCAACACTTAGAATGCCAGCTTGGCAATCAAAAGATCACATGCAACTTTCTGTATATGCCATACTACTCTATCCCACTGCTGGGCCAAAACTTACTTTGCAAACTGCACACATAATAGCTCCTTCTCTTTAAAAGCAGCAACTATGTATAGAGATCCAGCTGGAACATGCTCTCCTGCTCCAGGCACTCCTGACTTGCTCAGAAGGTCCCAGAGGTGAACACTCACACCTGAGATCTATAAATAAGTTAATCAAACTCTCATTTTTGATAGAACCCCAGGTAAAGTAGTTAACGATCAACACATAAAAGTTAATCCAAAGAGAGAGTGTGGATCCCATGGAAGAAACCGTACCCCTTCATAAAGGAGTCTTTAGAAGGTATTCAGCCAGTATTGCAGAAATTATTAAAACAGAGACTAATTTGGTCACACCAGTCTCTCAGAAAACTCCCAATTATGAGACTTCAGGCAAGATGGAGGCATAAGTAGTTATACTTTGCCTTTTCACACAACCAAAAGAAGGACAACAACAAATTTAAAAACATAAAATAATGATAACTACCAGAAAATGAAACTGTATGGAAGTCTGACAATCAAAGAGTTAAAGAAGAAATATTCATCTAGACTGGTAGGAGGGTTGGAGATGGTCACCTGGGGTAGAGAGAACTCACAGCAAGGTGTTGGCTGCTGGACCAGGCAAGGTGATGGCTGATGGAATGGGCGGTCCCACATTTGCAGGCAGATAAGTCAGGAGGAACATCTGGGGAGCATGATAGACTCCACAACCCAGGGTTCAATTGTGGGGAAACAAAGCCTCAAAACCTTTGACTGAAAAAACCTGTGGGGATTGAGGCAATAGGAAAAAGTCCGTCTCACAAGAGAGTTTGTTGAAAAGATCCACAGGGTCCTAAAACATACACAAAACCACTCACCTTGGAATCAGCACTAGCAGGGCCCAATTTGATTGTGGGTAGAGGAGTAATTGTCTGAAAGCCTGCAAGAGCTGAGCAACAGTATTATTCCCTCTTGGACCCCTCCCCCACATATGGCACCAAAATGCAGTGATGTGGGTTGCCCTGCCCTGGGAAATACACAAGGCTCCACCCCTTACTACATAACAGGTACTCCGAGACCAAAAAAAAAAAAAAATATGGCCCAAATGAAAGAACAGTTCAAAGCTCAAGAAAAAATACAACTAAGTGATGAAAAGATAGCCAACCTATCAGATGCAGAGTTCAAAACACTGGTAACCAAGATGCTAACAGAAGTGGTTGAGTATGGTCACAAAATAGAGGAAAAAGTGAAGGCTATGCAAAGTGAATTAAAGGGAACCAATAGTGAAGGGAAGGAAATCAGGATTCAGATCAATGGTTCAGAGCAGAAGGAAGGAATAAACATTCAACCAGAACACAATGAAGAAATAAGAATTTTTAAAAAATTAGGAGAGGCTTAGGAGCCTTCAGGACAACATTAGGCATTTCAACATATGAATCATAGGGATTCCAGAAGGAGAAGAGGAACAGCAAGACATTGAGAACTTATTTAAAAAAATCATGAAGAATAACATCCCCAACCTTGCCAAGAAAACAGACTTCTAGGAAGTCCAGGAAGCCCAGAGAACCCCAAAGAACTTGGAACCAAGGAAGCACACACCAAGGCACTTCGTAATTACATTAGCCAAGATTAAAGAGAAGGGGAGAATTTTAAAAGCAGCAAGAGAAAAGGTGACAGTTATCTTCAAAGGAGTTCCCATAAGACTATCAACTGACTTCAAAAAGAAATATTACAGGCAAGAAGGGGTTGGAAAGAAGTATTCAAAATCATGAAAGGCAAGGACCAAAATCCAAGCTTACTCTATCAGCCAAGCTATCATTTAGAACAGAAGGGCAAATAACTTGCTTCCCAGATAAGGTCAATTAAAGGAGTTCATCATCACCAAGCCCTTATTATACAAAATGTTAAAGGGGCTTCTTTAAGAAAAAGAAGGAGATCAAAACTATGAACAGTAAAATGACAACAAACTCACAACTATCAAAAACCAAACCTAAAACAAAACAAAACAAGACAAAAATGAACTAAGCAAACAACTAGAACAGGAACAGATTCACAGAAGTAAAGATTACCTGGAGGCTTATCAGTGGGAAGGGGGAAGGGGGAGATGGGGGAAAAGGTGCAGGGAATAAGCATAAATGGTAGGCATAAAATAGACAGGGGGAGGTTAAAATAGTATGATAAATGGAGAAGCGGAAGAACTTATATGTATGGTGCACAGACATGAACTAAAGTGGGGGAATGATGGTGGGTTGGTACAGGGTGTAGAGGAATAAAGGGGAGAAAAAATGGGAAGCTGTAATAGCATATTTGATAAAATATATTAAAAAATAATGAACACTCCTGTTTGCCAGTCTAAAGCCTCACTCTGCTGAATATTGACTTGTACAGGATCGTAGAGCCATAAGTGACATTGTTCAGGACATTCATCCTATGGTGTCCAACCCCTATACTCTGTCAACCATAGAGCCCAGAGATAGCACATAATTTTCAGTCCTAGACTTGAAGGATTCCTTTTTCAGTATCCCAATAGATGAACAGGCTGAACTACTGTTTGCCTTTGAATGGCAGGATGCAGAAACAAAAGTCATGCTCCAACACTACTTGACTGCTGCCACAAGAATTTAAGACCTCCCCAATTACATTTGGGAAAATATTGGCAAAAGACTTAAAGGATACTCAGTGGAAATCAGGAGTAGATATGCAATACATAGTTAACATATTGTTAGCTAGCAGCACCTACCAGGAATGTTTGCTCAACATCATCATAGTCCTAAATTGTTTGGCAAAAAAGGGGGTATAAGGTATTCTCACAAGGCTCAGATTTGCAAACAGGAGATGGCATATCTGGGATTTTCACTAAAACAGAGCACTGGGAGCTTGATGGTATATAGTAAACAAGATACTGATTGCTACACTAAAAATCCCAGAAAACAGATGGCAGCTTCATGGACCTTAAGGACTATAGGATTCTGCCGAATTTTTATTATAAACTTTAGACTCATAGCAAAACCATTGTATGATTCCTTTAAAGGACTGAATTTTAAACCTTTTAGATGGACAAGGGATTGTCAGGTATTATTTAATACCTTGAAGGAAAAGCTGTTTTTGGCTCCCATGCTAGGATTGTCCAATTTATAGAAGCCTTTCAAACTGTACATTCATGAAAGGCAGAGGATTTGATTGGATTCACTAACCCAAACTCTGGAAAACATCTCCAGACACATAGCCTATCTCTTAAAGAAGCTGGATCACAAAACAAAGGGATGGCCACCATTTCTTGAGCAGTGGCAGCTATCTGTGACATCTTACAGGAAGCTGAGAAGTTCACTTTGGGACAGCCTACCATGGTATCAGTATTACACTGGGTCCTAATTCTATAGAAGGGAGGGTGTTGACTGATGGCAGGGTGCATAAGGAAATAACAGGCCATTCTCTTGGAAAATACAAATATTACCTTGCCGACTACTATAACCTTGAATTTGGCCACTCTATTCCCACACACAGAGGGAAACTCAGTCCTCCAGCATTAGTGCTTGGAAATTATTGATGAAAGTTAGTCTAGCAGGTCAGATCTACTGTACCAGCCTGATGTGGACTCCGGATAGTGGGGTCCACAACATTGTGGATGGGGGAGAGACATTCACATGGACTACCGAGTCCTGTGGAAGAAAAGGGTGGGTGGCTTCACTCTCAAGAGGAACCAAAAGCCTTGGCCTCTACCATGACAGGTCTTTATTTCTTTTTCTGGTCACATTACATGATGGTCCTCATTTACTATGCACAGGTTCACTTTAGGTGGTTACTTTTTACAGAAAACAAGGAGCCCATGCTGCTAATCACATCACAGAAGAGGGATATTTTGCAAATGAAAAGGCAAAAGTGGTTGAACCAGTTACACTGTCCTTGGAAGGTTTAGCATGGATTTTAGGAAGTTACTTTGCAGTAAATGTTTGCTGCAAATCAGGGTGAGGGAGTTTTTATCAAAGGCAAGACTCACAGCAGCCTAGGCACATTGCAGGCCTGATTCCCCACAGGAGGACCTATCTGTGAGCATGGTTCCTGTGCATCTCTGAGTGGAAGTTGGGCCCACACCATGCAAAATGGTCTCCTACATCAACCATTGACAGCACCAGACTGGGAGCTGTACACAGACAGGAGCAACTTCATAGACAACAGTCAATGACAAGCCAGGTATGTGGTAGTCACTGTAGACAAGGTACTAGAAGACCAAGCCCTTGTGCCAGGGACTTCAACACAAAAATCTGAGTTGATAGCCCTCATGAGAGCTTTAGTTCTGTCCCAGAGAAAGAAGGTTAACATCTACATGGACTCCAAATATGCCTTTATGGTAGTGCATGCCCATGGAGCAATATGAAAAAGAGAGGACTTTTAACCTCGTGGAACAAGGATGTTGAACAAGCAGAGGAGATTTTACAATTGCTAGAGGCAGTGAATTTACCAGACTGTGTTGTCAAAATGCACTACCCAGAACACTGAAGGGGTGGTTCCCAAATAAGCCAGAGAGACAAACTGTTGATAAAGAAACAAGCCGAGCAGCTAGAGGGACACCATGCTTAGGGGTTTTCATCCCCTGCTTAGACTTGTCAAAATTTAAAACTCATTACACAGAATGAGATGAGGAATGATCCCACAAACTGGGAAATTCTAACATGGGGACCAAAATTCACTGATGCTGATCCCAGTTCCATATGGAAAATTAACACCTATTGGAATGATCTTACTTCCAAGACATCCTCAAACACCTACATAAAAAGACCCATTGTGGAAAGGATGCTTTGATGGATCTCATTAGGTCATATTTGAATTACCCCTATTTGCAAAAGATTGTTCAAAGGATTACCCAAGCCCAGCAGATATGTGCCAAAAACAATCCTAAGACACAACACAACCCAGCAAAAAAAGGGAGTACAGCTTAAAAGGTTATGCCTATTTGAGGACTGACAAGTAAGCTTTATGTAAATACCTAAAACCAAAGGGAATTTCAATTTTTATTAGTTTTTGTGGACACTTTCTCCAGATGGGTAGAGGTATGCCCCACTAGAACTAAGAAGGCAACTGAGGTAGCAAACCTTCTTAAAGACATAATTCTTAAGTTTGGACTCCTGTACAGTATTCAGAGTGACAATGGACCATCATTCACTTTGGAGACCTCCCAGAAGGTTGGACAGGCACTGCAAATAAGGTAGAAAGTAGGTTCATGGGAGACTTCAATACACAGGAAAGACACAGTAAATGAATCACATGATAAAGATAACCCTGGTGAAAATATGCCAGGAAATGCATTTTAAATGGGACTAGGTACTTCCCATTGCTTTGTTCCAGAGTAGAGTAGCACTCAAAATGAGCTTAAATTAAGCCCCTTTTGAAATAACTTATGGGAGACCCAAATCTCGGTACTGGGAGAGCACCCCCCCCCAACCAGATTTGGTGCATGAGTGGGACATTATGCAATATACACAACATTTAGGGCAAATACTAACCATTCTGTACAAGTTTGCTTATTGTTGGTCCACCTACCCATCTGATGAGCCCTGACACCAATTCTAGCTAGGGTACCTAGTCTTACTAAAGACTTAGAAAACTCAGTGACATGAACAGCAGTTAGCTGGGCAATGGACTGGTTCCTGTGACATCCTACTGACAACACATTCTTCTCTAAAGCTCATGGGAATTAAGCCTTGGATCCAACCATACATGAATGAAATGAGGACCACCTAAGAAGAATTTGAATATTGCTACTGCAGTTGATGCTGAAAAGGAAAACTGGATATGTACCCCAGAAGGAGATTTGGAATTTCTCTCTAAGAAGAAGAGAGTGGGCCCAAATGCAGAGTGACAAGATTTCTTTACTTTATAACTCACTTTTATACATTTGCAAATGTAGGGATTTTTATCTGCTAGATACTGAGTTTGAGTTTGGTCTATTCTATTGTTAAAAAGGACAAGGATTGAAAGTGAGTTATGGTTATTCTTGAGTAAGTACAAAGGTTTGTGTAAGTTGTAGAGGCCATGGAACAGTATAATTTTTTTGGAAAGGAAAGAAACCTAAGTGCTTGGGTTGAGTTATTCACTTTAGGTTTTGTTTTGTTTCTTGATTTCTGATCTTTTGGAGACTTGGGGGAACTTAGCTGATTACACTGGGAATCTTCTATTTCTGCCATTTGTGGTTTCATGCCATTTGGACATTGGAAAAGTTGTCTGGTGTTGGTTAGAGTTGGCTGGGTCAAGAGAGCTTATCTCTGCTATGAGACCAACTGGTGAGAGGTCATGTCTCTACCAGGGAACCAGTGGATGCACTGGTAGGTGAGGGAATGTTACTACCATTGGTGCTTCATGCCATTGGTGCAGGGTAGAATCCGACTGAGGTGAGAACATGCCTCTGCCATTTGGGGCTTCATGCCATATGGACCTAAAAAACATCATCTGGTGCTGGTTAGAACTAGGTGAGGTGAGAGAATGTCGTTACTATCAGAGTTTTGTGCCATTGACCTGAGGAAGGTCATCTGTGTGACAGATTAGTGTGACAGTTGGTGGAAGACAAAATTCTAGTGCTAGATTTCATCTCCTCATGTCTTGTTTTGGAACTCTGTTTTTGCTTTGTATTTTGTTTTGTTTCTGTCTTGAAATGAAATTGAGGCTCCTAAGGATTAAAACTTCACATTTTCTTAGAAAGAAAAGTAAAGGAAGATATAAGGCATGGAATGGAATTTTTGTGGCTATTGGAAGGACAAGAATTTTCCTTTTTGTTTTATATTTTACTCCCTACCTAATCCTTCTAGAATTTAGCATTCTTAGTGAGTAATGATATAAAATTTCTTTTGCATGAAATCAATAAGACTAATTTTAAATTACGGTTTTAATAACCAAGACTTTGACTGAAATTTCATGCCTGAAGGAGGCATGCCTGTACTCTGGTTGTTACCAGAAAGCCTTGAGGAAACTAATATTGACTTTGGAAGCTAACTAATGCCCTCTGGAAAAATGGTCTTGTACCTTATTTGGTCATGTGGCTCATAGTAGTCTTTCTAGGGAAAGAGTGAAAGTTGCCTTCCTGAAAGTTGGCGAGAAGGAACCTTGAAACACAAGAACCTCAAGGACTTGAGGTACTGCAGATGAAGCTATATGAAAGTCGTGGGGCTTGGCTTCCATGCCTTGAAGGGCTGTGTAAGAGTCAATCTGGAGGTTCCTTGTGGAAGTTCCGACAAAGCCAACTTAAAAAGTCTATGTGTTCAGTTTTGCTCTTGTTGTTTTTATCCAAACAATGAGACAAAATCGAAAAATGGCAGTCATTTTGAAGCCATTGAGGGTGATCTTAAAGAAAATCACAGTGTTCAGTCATGGATACTGGACTCTAGTGCAGCTAATTTTCTTCAAAGTTTGTTTCACTTGGGAGTTGAACTGGAATAATCTGATGATATAAAATTGTCACTGCTTAGTATCATTTCAGCAAAGGTCTTACAACAGAACATTTTCACAAAAGATGGCCTTGTGGACTCAGAAAATGTATAGGCCACACTTGAGAAGGCCACCTGCATCTCTGTCTCCTGGGGCTCAATGGTTGCGTTGATCTAAACAGTTGAGTTCATGAAGTATGGGGTAGCCTATTGGCTTTGTTTTAAAAATGCTTTTTTTCTACCTTAGTAGTTTGAACAAAGTGGGTCTAGTGTTAAGGAGGGGGACCTCAGGATATTCCTCTAACCCTAAATGAAGTTGAGTATAGTAGGTAGTAAGGATTTAAGCAGATGTGAGATGCTTTGCACATCTTCCTCCAAAGAAGCCATTTTTTAAAAACTCAGGGGCACTGTAGAATTTATCCCTACCTTTTTTATTTAGTTGCTAAAGTTTTGATTGTTCCTTTTAACCCTCTTGACAAATTTGCTGCCTCTAGAATACAACATGGATGCCAACTCATTCAGTAATGATATCTGTTGGACATTTCACACTCTGCTTTCCAGGAACAACCAACTGACTTGGACTTTGCAATATCCTTCACCCTCACATGAAGGCTCTCCTCCACTCCAGACCACCTTTATTAGGGAACTCTGGACCAAGAAATGGATAGTGCTATGCTCCTTGAATAGCAGGAAGTAGTTACAGAAGAATGAAACCTTTATCCATCTGCCCTTGTAAGATTACAAGTGTCCAGAATGTTAAAGGGGGTAATTGTTATGAGGGAACCCCTTCCCCCAGAAATGAGGAGTGGGAGAGGATTGCTGAAGACAACACATGCATACAGTGCCCCAGCAACCAGCACAATGTGCACGTGACACAGCAAAACAGGGGTATGTAGGGCTGGTGCCAAAGCTAGGAAGTGATTGGATTGGTGGGACATACCCTCCATCTACTATCACAACACAGGGGACGCTAGGGGGTTGTTTAAAAGTGAAGAATGTGTAAATGCTGCATGCTTTTCCTTCATCATACCCTGGTGGGTCCACAGTTGGGGACTGAGGTTCCTGAGACTAGCCAGAGGGATTCCTAGTGCCCCTGCCATAGCATTCCAGAACTTGCTTGTCTGGAAAGTTTTGGGTAGGAGGCCACGGGGGGAGGATTGGGGCAGGCCACTCAGGGAGGCTTTGGCCGGCAAGCCCCATGCCCCTTCCCTGGTGAGAAGGCATGGGGGGCACTGCTCCTTGTGGTCCACACCAGTGTGGACATGTTGGCTATGGCCCCAGTGAAGCTGAGGGGATATCAGTCCCTGCATCTCTCTCTAAGTGTTTTGGGCCTGATCAGAAGTACTGGGTATGCTAAGCTCAAGGCCAGTAAGAAGAGGGCAGCAATTGGTAGAGTAGATTTTGGCTGGCAGGTCTCATGAGGCAGGTTCCAGGAGATGGTATGTCTGGGTAACCAGCCCTGTGCTCCTCCCCCATACGTGAAGTCACACAAAGCTGCTGCCGTGGCCACCTGCCAGCTAGATGCATGCTCCTCTGGTGGTGGGGAATGGGCATCAAGAGATTTGCTTTGTATATTTTTAAGTAAATAAGACATTCCACTTTCCTTTCCACCAGATTCTGTCTCCATAATTATTACATACATGTGGCAGGTGGTGGAGCCCTACTAGTTGTGTGATTACAAGATCACATATTTGCAAACAAACTCTCTTGTCATGCAAATTTCAGCACAAACTGGAATTTCTCATGGAGGTCTTCCTTCACCTTCACTTGGATTAAATATCTTGCCTAGAATGAACTTGCCCTCCTTGCACTCATCATAACAACATATTTGACATATTCTTCTTCCCCATGTGTAAATCAAGTGAAAAATGTTATCTCTCTTACTTCTGAGTCCAAACAATTACCAAGTCCTGGAAATCCTACTTCCAGGACATATTTCAAATATGACTACACTTCCCCTGTATTGCTTACCAGCTCCTCATCCAATTTTCCATCTTGTCTCCACTGGGCAGCAAAAGCTGTAGACAACCTAAGTGCTTTCTGATTTCTGCATTTATGTCTTTTCTTTCCATTTTCCACAAAGTCAACTAAATGATCTTTATAAAATGTAAATTGTTCCAAGTTACATCTTTGCCTAAAATGATTGAGAGAGTTTCTGTTGGGCATAGAATACAACAAGCTCTGTTTCACTTCCAGGCCATTCCAAAGCATCTTTTCACTCAGCCATCCTCTGTGTTCAAAGGACATTTCCTTAAAGGGTCCTTCCCTCACTGCCCAGTCCAAACTAGTCTTCCCTGTCATCCCCTCCTACAGCAACCTTCAGAGACTTTGTACATTTTATAGCCCGTGTTTACTTTTATGATTACTTGTCTTTCCCCATAAACTGTCAGTCCATGTGGACAGGGGACATTATCTGCTTGGTAAGCACATAGGGTGTGTTTGCACATAATATGTACCCAATACATCTATGCTCAACTAATTAGAATGTAAACAAGAGAAATTGTCTTACTTAATGAAGGTGGACTTGCTGAAAAAGAGTTGGAAAGATGCATTAGATAGACAGATGACAGATATATGATAGATAGTGAGCATTCCTACAGGGATAAATAAGTTGGTTCTTAGAATTGCAATGATTTGCAAAAGTTCCACTTTTGTTCAACTTACACCTTTTAAGAAGGACAAATATAAACAATCTCTTTGAATAATAAGAGACAACATATGTTCCTTTTTTTTTTTTTTTGAACTGTCTATGCTGGTATATCTTCATGATGAAGTGAACCTGTTTATTGGCTGGAAAAAGGAAAGAATATACATGTTGAACATAGAAAAAATGGCTTTCCAAAGGAAAAAGGGACACTACTGACTTCATTTAGATTGTTTTTAGATTACTTTCACTCACTTGTTGGTGGTTAGCTTGTTAATTATCTCTCCACTGTAGTTCAATGTCAGCTTCCTGACAGTGGGCCCTCTGACTATATTTTTCAGAACTGTATCCCCAGGACCCCTAAAAATAATGGCTTTAAAGAATATACACATTTACAATTACTGTTATAGAGTTAAGAGGATGATGGTTGTTCAGAGAAATACAAATAACACTTAGGAACATGCCATATAAATTAGAACCTATTTCCTTTTATGTAAGTTCCAGGCTCCCAATAAACATGTGTCCAGGGACAAATCTGTTACAATGATGTACAGAAGCTTACATTGTAAGTAAAACCTGTGGATTCAAACCATGGGGAAGAGAAGAACCAAATATCTACTGTCCTAAACAGCAAATCCATTAGGAATATTTCCGTGGAAACCTTGTATTTTGGGAAGGATAATGTAATCAAGGCTTTTTACTAAAAAGAAGACTACAGGATTGAGATGGTGATTTTCTGGATAGTATATCTTGAATTCATTCCTGTTTTTGACTTCTATGTTGAAAGGAATATCTCCTAAAAGTATGAGAATATTAGTCTGATTATTCAAATAACCTAACTTGTTGCTTACCCTAGGTCTGCAGAAAGGATACTGTCATACATAAACAACAAATTTAAGAAAGGTTTCATACTTTGTCAAAAAAGAGTTACTCCAATATTGTTTTCATACCACTGTTTATACATTCATTCATTTAACATATATCTTTCTCTGGTAGAGGGGAACTTTTGTGCAAATGGGCATTTATTAATTGGAACAATTATTATCAGTCCTCATGGAAGTCCTGTAAGCAGACTTGATCTTTAATTCTCAACCTTGAGTGCACATTCACATCTTTGGGGCAGTTTTATAATCACTTTCAGCTACGTACCACCAAAGGAGAGCTCATTCCAATTAAATTTGAATTTCTGAGTTAGGGGTCAAAATATGGATGTTTTAAAGCTCCTCTTGAATAGCTGGGGTTGCCTGATGAGTTATTGCCACTTGTTAGTGAGGCAGTTCTTTCTTCATGCTCTTCTGGTCTGAACTAATGCTCCCTGAACCCAAAGGAGATCAACATGAGTGTCATTTCCCCAATTTTCTCTATTCTAGGTCAAAATGACTGAGAGATTTTGCTTTTCTGAAATTTTCAATCAACTCTGTGTCAGCTTAATGTTTCTTTGATTTGTAAATGTCCTTTCTAGTAGAGAGCCAATAATGAGATGATTTACAAGATTACATCCACCTACTCTACAGGCTAGAGAAAACTGCAGAGAAGCCATTAATCCCTGGACAGTCACTGTGGCTGCCTCTCTAGGTAACTAGGAATCACCTCTATCCAACCCCATAAACCACTTGCATCATGCATAACATTTCACTTCAGTTATCACAGGTTAAAATAGTCTAAAGAATGAAATATATATTTTATTTAAAAAGCAGTCTGCCAAATGGAAGATCTAGTATTTTATAGATTGGTAAAATAGAGTGTTTTGGGGGGGGAATGGGCCACTTCAAGATTTTTCTTTCCATCAAATAGTTGGAGTAGTGCCATGATTTTAAAAATTATAGTAGGTATCTCAAAAGTGATGAAATTTTCAGTCATCATGGGATTTTCAGATGAAGTGTGGCATAAAGACAAAAAATAACTTTTCCCCTATTCTGTGATTTTCTAGGAAGTGAGTGGAGAGTGTGAAAGAAAAGACAAGACAAAGACTGCCAGACACACCATGTCAGGCAGCAGAGTTAATCTTGTCCTAAACAGGCTGAGCATGTGCCCATATCCCTGAAACAAAGTGACTTCTGTGGAATCTGAGGAAAGGAAAGCAGGTGGCTACAGAGGAGGCCAGGTGCTCAGACCTCCTGGTCACTAGCCAATCCTTGAAATGCTAGCCCACTGGTGAAGCTGATCAAACGAATCCATTGTGATTGACATACTGGGGGTGTCCCAGGGTGCTTCTGAGCTATCATTTACATGCACATTGAAGCAGGAAATTTAAATGAATTGCTATGATCCATTCACCTTTGTACACCAGCTCAAAATGACAGTCTGTTAAGTCACTTCTTTCTTTCCAGTTGATTGTATTTGGATTAGATAGTTGAGAATGCACATTTGGCCCAGCAAATCAATAGGGCTTTGAGAGTACATGGGGCATAGTTGTCCTTCAGGGAAAAGAAGCTAGGAAAACAACTATAAGCTGACATTCAATCATGGCAGGTCCCCTTTAGGCTGAACTCCCTGTTAAAGGTCCATTTGCTAATCACTTTGAGTGGGGTTTACTAAAACATCCACTAGCCATATTTGTATAATGTTAATTATTCTTGTTTGCATGGTTACCAAATTCATGAATCATCTCTGCCAATTGAGCATCATATCCAAGATGTTTAGTTTCTTTTTTATGGCAAAAGCCCTGGGTGAGCAAATTATACCAGCCTAGGAGTGACAGTGCAAATATCACAAAGTTTTCCAGGATCAGAAATGGATGAGGGAGCAGCTTAGAGAAACGCTACAGACTGGTGTGGACTTGCCAAGAGTAGACAGTGCTTTTGCTTCTCACAACTCATCAGTTCCTGGGTTAGTGAAATGTGCTGTTAGTGAACATTGCCTTTGAATAAGCAGGGTTCTTAGGTAACTAAACATCTACTTTACAAATGACACAGGCCACAGGTAGCTCTGGCCCTGCTTATCTCTCCCTTCAGTTCAGTAGGAATCAGCATATAAAATATGACCTATACTCAGAGCTTTTAAAAAACAAAAAGCCACAGGTTTTCTCTGGCCAGGTGGCTCCAGTTGGTTGGAGTGTCATCCCACACACCCAAAGGTTGTGGGTTCTGTTCCTGGGCCAGGCACATATCTAGGTTTCAGGTTTGATCCCCAGTTGGGGCATGTAGGAGAGGCAAAAATGGATGTTTGTCACTCACAATGATGTTTCTCTCCCTCTCTCTATTTTTCTCTCTCTCTCCCCACCCCCACCCTTCCTCTCTCTCTAAAGTCAATAAGCACATCCTCAGGTGAGGATTTTTTTAAAAAGCCACAGTTTTTGACATAGACGATGATGATGACAATGCCAGTGATTTTATCCAAAAAGTACGAAGTATGGGGTAGGGGATAGATTTCCTGGCACAATTAAAGATGACTATTCTCTGCCCTCACCCATGATTTCTTGCTGACATTGAATGTGTCTTTCTTTTTTGTTGTATTGTAAGTCTCTGAAACTTTATCAATTGAAACTATTTTTGTGCACTTCTTTCTTCTCTTTCTAGTATAACCACTAACCACAGTAGGGTGAGGAAGCTATAGGCTATTACATATTCACATAAATCAGTTCAATAAGTGAATTCCTTAGAAGTGAGGTTCCTTTGAAACCAACTTTTAGACAGGATAAGGGCTTTCATTATTGTGATATCGTCTTAAAGAGCTGGGCAAAAGTCAGACATAGGGAAAGGGTTCTCTGGAACATGTTAGTGAGAGGCTTAAAGTAGCACCAAGACTAATATTGCAGAGTTAGGGGAAAAGGCATAAAAGAAGGCATAAAACAATGTAAAATGAAATACAGGGAAAATGTTATCTAAAACAGATTTTTTGGATGTAGCAGCTCAGAGCTTCCAGAGATACTTAGTTCAAAAATGGCTAAAAGAAGCATATTCCTAGAAATTGAGGACATTTCTCAGTTTTTCTTGTCTTCTTTTTGTTGTATTTCTTCCTTTTTCTTTCCTCCTTCCTGTTAATAATGAAGGTCATTTGCTGACAGTCTAGCTTCAGCAGTACTGCACTAAAACACATAATGAAGAGCTTTGTACCAAGTTGACACTAAAGATATAATGACAACGATGATATTAGCATCAGAGTGCAAAGGGAAGGAGCTTTCAGGAACCCATGTCCCCAGGTGAACTACCTGATAGAAGAGCCTGGCTAAGTCTCTGCCTCATACCTTAACCCTCTGCTTCCTATTTTTCCACCCTTGTTTATTTAATCTTCTCAATAATTCTTCCTGATAAATATTCCACTCTTGTAGGGCACAGAAGGTCACAGATGTAAAGACACTTGCCCAGGGTCACCATGACTAATATTACATCTAGAATTGAACATGATTCAGTGATGACACAGAACATTGTTTATGTGGGAAAATAAGACTTTACCAATAATGTTGAAAACTGTGCTCTATTATTTTATTCAATGAAGATTTGAAAAAAGAGATTGTTTTGAATCAACATCATATGTTTTAGAAAAACAAAATCTATCACTTTTCTCGTTTTGAGAAAAGCATTTGCAATCAGCAGGAGTGTCCAAACTTTTGGCATCTTTGGGCCTAACTGGAAGAAGAAGAGTTGTCTTGGTCCACATGTTAAATACATTGCAACACATAATCACAAAAAAAACATTTCATAATGTTTTAAGTAAATTTATGATTTTGTGTTGGGCCACATTCACAGCTATGCTTTACTACATTGCAGCCAGCAGGGCTACAGGTTGGATACCCCTGCATAGAGTAACATGATTTTGAAAGTTCATGTGCACTTTTTCAGGTTGATCACTGTGCAAGGGCACCTGGCTGAGGGGATGAGTAGAGACCACATACAGGTACCATTTTCTAATCATTGCCTCTGGTCTTCAGGAAACACAGTTTTCTGTTTATTCCACCCCCCAGTGGGAGTTCCTTTTTCTATTTTTACAAAGGCTACCACTAGCCTTTACCAGGATGTAGAATTCTCCCTGGAGAGCAGATGGTATGATCCCATGATATCAGAAGTCTCAGTGTGGCAGCCAAACAGTGTCAACAAGATCCTAATCACTAGAGTTTTCCAGTTGTAATGATGACACTGCCTATGAAATCAGTCTATTCCCACAAACAGACAGGAGTACATGTGCTCACGAAGTCCTGCTGGTGTCCAGGTTGAGTGCCAGTCAGTAAGCTCTTAGGGAAGAACTCTTTGGAGAGGAGCTTAGCTGAGATAATGTTTTTGGTACCTGTGACCAAGAAACAGTTCTCGCAAATGCATAGGACACAGAAACACAGAAATGCAGACAGAGTGTGATTTGGACAATTCAAGATATTCAGAGAATTAAATAACTGGAGTCCTTTAAAAATAATCTTGGTATAAGGTAGGAAAATAATTTGGGCAGGAAATGCTCAGGGTTTTCTATTTCCCCATAAACATGAGATAAAGTCTAAACTTTTTACACCAGAAAAGAGGCACAGATTTTGTCTCCTTTATGCAACTGTATTAGGGTTAATGCAAATGGATAATGTTGTTAATTGAAGTGACTGGATTTTTACATAGATGGTTTTCTTTGTAGAAAAACTGGACATAATTGTAATATTAATGAAGTATTTGTGGATATTTGGGTGGAATTTGTTTTGTTTTAAGGCAGCTTTATGATCACTAGTTCTATTACATACATAAACCTTTTCTTTTGAAAGCAAAGGGAGTCCTTTTCTTAAGTAATGAGAAACAGCAAAACATAGAATGTATTGCCCACTGAGAAAAGTATTTAGGCATCATAAAATGAATTTACAAAACCTCAAAATACAGAATTCTGCTTTAATAAATTCTGTTTGAATAAAAGACAATCTATTTTTTTCACTGGCCAATAATAAACATTAAAGCTAATAAACAGAAAAGTTTTGTGATTATTGAAGTGAAGACAAATCAATAATTAAGGGTGTAGAACCAGAAAGTACATTCAAACTAACTTTATTAATATTAATTTTCAACTACACGGAAGGATTGCACATTGTAAGAAATGCTATAATACTTAAGTATTTGGGAAAAGCAGAAAAGAATTGGGCTGTTTCTTCTGCAAAACATTTTGTAAGTGTAATTTTGAGAAGTGTAATTTCATATTTATATAGAAAAGTGTTTGAACTATTAAGATATTTTAATGGATTTTCAGAGTTTGCCAAGAAGTGTAGTTATAGAAAGAAACTTAAATCTGTATGCATATGATGCATTCAAAATTAATACATTTGAATGGTTTATATATAGATATTCAGGCTTTGATTTTGCTTTTGTTTTTTTCAGAGATTTCCAATAATTTGAAGCTAACTCTGCCATTACCATGAGAGTCATTCAGGGTTAATATTTCAAGCTTTCTGGAATCAACTAGAGTAAGTCACTTACCATGTTTTTGGACTATAAGATGCACCCCTCCCCCACCCCAATTTGGAAGGAATAATGGTTGTTAATGCTGCTGTTGAGTTCTGTTTACATTTACATTGGTGAAATATTGTGTTATTTATGTTATTAAATATTTTACCACATTTTTTCTATTTTCCTCCTCTAAAACCTAAGTGTGTCTTATGGTCCAAAAAATACGGTAACTTCCTCGAGCCTTAATATATTCATCTGTACAATGGGACTCAGCTTGTTGAGCTCTTGTATTGATTGAGAGATACTGCCTATGAATGTTCTCAGTATAAGGCAGAAATAACACATATAACTCCATTTAATGTAATTCAATTTCACACAAATGGAATACTGCATAAAAGCTGCAGATCCTGTTCCTGGTGATTTACATTTTAAAATATTTACAGCCTTATGTATGAAGTATGTATAGGATATATTCTTTAATATTTTATTTATTTATTTTTTGGAGAAAGGGAGGGAGAGAAACATCAATATGTGGTTGCCTCTCATGCAACCTCAACTGGGGACCTGGCCAGCAACCCAGGCATGTACCCTGACTGAGGATTTAACCAGTGACCCTTTGGTTCACAGGCTGGTGCTCAATCCACTGAGCCAAACAAGCCATTGTTGTATAGGATATTTTTTTTTACACAAAGGTTTTTTTTAAGATTTTATTTATTTATTTAATTTTTAGAGCGGGAAGGGAGATTTTAGAAGAAAGAGAGAGAGAGAGAAATATCAATGTGCAGTTGCTGGGGGCCATAGCCTGCAACCTAGGCATGTGCCCTGACTGGAAATCGATCCTGTGATGCCTGGTTCGCGGCCCGAGCTCAATCCACTGAGCTACTCCAGCCAGGGGATTTTTTTTTAATAGAGATGACAGTTGTCTGTCTAATTGGATAAGATCTACCTGAAGTCTCTTAGGAGGTAGTAGCATTGGGTTGATTGGACTCCAAAGCCTGTGCTTACCTCCACACCGTGTAATTTCACATTCATCATATATGATTCAAATAGAAGTTGTCTCTCATGAAGAGATTTAACTGTAAAATAGGCTCACTTAGGTTTTTTTTTTTTTTCATAGGATACTTGTTTTAAAGACACCAAAGGGAAATTTTTGTAGGACAACTTCAATGAGAATGGTGCTAGCTGTCACAATAGTAGAAACAATATCATCAATTTACATCATCTGTATATGGTACAGAGGAAGGGCCTGAAATGAATTAGGGTAAACTTGCTTTGAGAAATTCTTTGGTGGATACAGAGATAGTTTAAGTTAGTATTTGAAATGTTAAAAAGGCAAAAAAAATAATTACAACTTAATTGGGTGGGAAGGTAGTGCTCAGATCAAGAATCCCTCAGGATGGATTTTAAGTGATAAAAATAGTTTTCAACCAAGGTTGCTGGTGACTCTGAGCCATGAGGTACTAAATACAGTCAAGTAGGCATAACACTCTTGACCTGAAGTCAAGTTTGTACCTTGACTTCAGCTGGTACCAGTTTTCTTTTTGGGGGGGTAAATTACTCAGCCTGTGCATTCTTTTTTTTTTTTAGAAGAGTAATCTTTTTTACATTAATTAATTAATTTATTTATTCATTTATTTATTTTTAGAGAGGGAAGGGAGGGAGATAGAAACATCAATGTGTGGTTGCTGGGGGTTATGGCCTGCAACCCAGGCATGTACCTTGGCTGGGAATCGAACCTGGGACACTAGCCTATGCATTCTTTAGTACTGTGTTCTCATCTGTAGTTGGGGGATTATGATAGCATTTCTCTATGTTACTGGACTAAAAAGGTCTGTTGGCCGGTATGTCAAAGCTCAGTGAGCTTGTAGCAAAGAAAATAAGGGTTTAGTTTTAGGAAGTGGCCCATGCCCAGACACGTGTGAGCAAATTCTCTAAGACATGGCCTCCTAATGGCTTCCAGGGGATGGGTTATATAGGGGAAAAATCATTGATCATGGTGGCTAACACAGTTAAATTAAGGTCATGGTCTCTACTAATTGGTTGGCACTAGGGGAGAGTTCATTAGTCATTACATGTGGTCCTGATGTCAGCCCCTAAATCATGTCATCTAGTTTTTTATGCCTGGAGCTGAAACACAACTAAGATGTTACATCTAGTTTGACTGAAACTCTGTCACTGGGGTCAATAGACTTGAGGCTTTGTTCCAAAGGTTGTTTAATCCTGACCAGCACCTCATTGTCCTGAGGGCTTATGATTAAGGGAGTGGACATGCAAGGGAGAAGGAAGCAGGTGAGTCAGTGTACTGGATGAGGCCAGGGTAAAAAGTTCATATTAAAGAAATTAAGTGTCTATAAAGTTACATCTATAGTATTATTGTGAGGATTTAATAACCCATTTGGTGTAAAATTGTTGGAATGACAACTGACATTTCTTAGGAAACATGAGCATTTGATCAATGTTTGCTGCTTTTGTTACTTCCATTACTATATTTTATGATAAGATTCTTAAGACAGTTGTTTTCCATGTCTCTCATTTTTATTTGAGTCTTAAGCCTACTGGAGCTGCCTTTTGTTAAGCAGAGGCAGATTAGTATTTCTAAACAAATATCCTTAATTTAAAAACAAATCCTATAAATTATAAGTCCATAACTTAAATTCCATCTCCTTAAATGAGTTTGCATCTTTTGATTAATTTTTTTATCTGAATATAGTTACTGACTATAAATATAGGGTAAAAATATTTTGACAGACCGACCTACTGATTGATTAACTTAAATACTTCTGGACTCTCTGGAATGGAGTACTTCAGCTCACCTCACAAAAACAAACAAACAAACAAACAAAAAACAAGGGTTCTGACTTGTACAACTTCATCTGTGTGGCTGAAGACCATGGCTAAACAGTGTGTAATGCATGGAAAGAGACACTGTAGTTAACTAAAATGACATCCTATGGCCTAAAAAGTACATTTTGATTCATTTCCTACAGAACATAGTAGTGTTTTCACAGGTTTTACAGGAAAGCAGTGTTCAGGCTGCAACACTGAGGTTCCTTCATACATCAGATGATAAAAATCTTGCAGTCAAGAGCAGTTTACCCTTCCCTTCCCTCCAGAGTGGGGTCGGGACAGAGACCTGGTCATGTAGATGCCCCCATTGTCCATGAAGTCAAGCCCAAGCTAGAGATCTTGCAGAGTAACAGCACAATGTAATGAATCACTTTGTATAGGCTAATGTTTGGTTATTCAACTTCACGAATGTAGCTATCAATGCTGTACTGGGGTGAGAGAAGCATTTCAAAATATGAAATATAGTGGAACACCTGCAATGTATAGCTTTGTGTATGAGAGTATGTTCTTCATGGTAAAAATTTAAACATTGAATAGCTTTCCTCCACTGCTTATTTATTGACCCTTCTTTCATAAAATCCTTATCTAGAAACTATGCACAGAATTGGGAAGGATATGTGAGAAGGCTGAAGACATTAGATATGGTATACTATATCAAACGTATGGTATACTGTCTCAAATGCTTATCAGTGAGAGAAAACTTAAATGTGTGCTTCTGTAGTTTTCTTGTACATTTGTGTGTGCAAACACACTGAACACACACTATCCCATACCTGTTATTGCATATTAATTACATATTATAAAGGGTACCCAAATATACTTTTAAACTACCTTACATGTCATTTCTTATGCTGGTATTACTGAGAAACAAAGTTCACAGATTAGATGTTTTTGAATGCTTAAAACCATTTGGAAACTCCTAGCAAAGTAATTGATTGGCTTCTTTTTATAAAGAACACTTTTAATGATAGTAAAACATATATACATATAATTGGCATTTCTTTTTTAATGTAATTTTATTTTTTTAACTTTTTTATTGTTGTTCAAGTACAGTTGTCTCCGTTTTTCCATCACCACTCCCTCCCACCCTAGCTATACCCACCTCCCTCCCCTGACCAACCCCACACTTGGTTTTGTCCATGTGTCCTTTATACTTGTTGCTGAAAACCCTTCCCCTTTTCCCCTCCCATTATCACCTCACACCTTCCAACTGGTTACTGTCAGTTTGTTCTTTATTTCAATGTCTCTGGTTATATTTCGCTTGCTTGTTTGTTTTGTTGGTTTGGTTCCAATTATGGGTGATATTATATGGCTATTGTCTTTCACTGCCAGGCTTATTTCACTTAGCATAATGCTCTCCAGTTCCATCCATGATGTTGCAAAGGGTATGAGCCCCTTCTTTCTTTCTGCTGAATAGTATTCCACTGTGTAAATGTACCATAGTTTTTTGATCCATTCATTGCACTCAGGATGCTTCCAACGCTTGGCTATTGCAAATTGTGCTGCTATGAACAGTAGGGGGCATAAGGTTTTGGTTTTTTTTTCATAGGTGCTTTTGAAGTGGTGTTTCAGGCTCCTTAGGGTATAATCCCAGCAGTGGAATTGCTGGGTGAAAAGGCAGCTTCCTGTTTAGTTTAATGAGGAAATTCCATACTGTTTTACACAGTGGCTGCACCAGTCTGCATTACCAGCAACAGTGAACTAGGGTTCTCTTTTCTTCACATCCTCTCCAACACTTGCAGTTTCTTGCTTTGTTTTTGATGGGCATTCTCACCAGTGTGAAGTGGTACTCCCTGTGGTTTTAATTTGCATCTCTCTGATGGCTAGTGATGCTGAGCATCTTTTTATATATCTCTGAGCCCTCTGTATATACTCCTTAGGGAAGAGTCTGTTCTAGTCCTTTGCTTATTTTATAATTGGTTTCTTTGTTTTCCTGGAGTGGAGTCCTGTGAGTTCTTTATATATTTTGAGATCAAAACCTTGTCCACAATATCAATGGCACATTTTTTCCCATATAGTTTGTTCTCTTTTCATTTTAATGCTGTTTTCTTAAGCCATACAGAAGGTTTTTTTTTTATATTGATGAGATCCCATTTGTTTATTCTTTTCTTTATGTCCCTTGCTCTAGGAGACATATCTGTGAAAATATTGCTGCACGAAATATCTGAGACTTCCTTGCCTATGTTCTCCTCTAGGACTTTCATTGTGTCCAACTTGTATTTAGTCTTGTGTGTGGTGTAAGTTGGTGATCAACTTTCATTTTTGTTTTGCTGTAGTTGTCCAGATCTCCCAACAACATTTGTTAAAGAGACTATTTTTTTGCTCCATTTTATGCTGCTGCACACTTTGTCAGATATTTTTTTAACATAGAGATGGGTTTATTTCTGGAATCTCTATTCTGTTCCATTGTCTATGTATCTGCTCTTATGCCAGTACAAGGCTGTTTTGATTACAGTGGCCTTGTAGTACAGTTTGATATCAGGTATTGTCACCCCTCTGACTTTGTTCTTCTCAAAATTGCTGTGGTTATTCAGGGTTATGATTCCATATACATTTTTGAAATGTTTGTTCTGTATCTGTGAAATATGTCATTGGTACTTTAATAGGAAATGTATTGAATCTATAAATTGGTACGGGTGGTATGAACATTTTGATGATGTTAATTTTTCCATTCCATGAACATGGTACATCCTTCCATTTGTTTATGTCTTCCTTAATTTCTTTCTTCAATGTTGTGTAGATTTTTGAGTACAGTTTGTTTACCTCCTTGGTTAGGTTTATTCCTAGGCATTTTATTTTTCTTGTTGCTATATCAAATTTTTTTTCATGATTTCTGCTTCTGATCTTTCATTGTTGGTGTACAAAAAATGCCTTTGATTTCTGAATATTGAAATTGTATCTTGCAGTTTTGCCAAATTCACTTAGGTCTGGTACTTTTCTGGTTGAGTCTATAGGTTTTCTATGTACACTAACATGTCATCTGTAAACAATGACAGTTTTCTTCCTCCTTTAATTTGAATGATTTTTATTTCTTTTTCTTGTCTGATTTCTGTGGCTCTGACTTCCAATCCTATGTTGAATAGGACTGGTGAAAGTGGAATGCTTGTCTTGTTTCTGATCTTCATGGGAAAGCTTTTAGTTTTTACTTATTGAGTATGATGTTGGCTGTAGGTCTCTTGTATACATCCTTTATTATGTTGAAGAATAAACCTTCTATTCCCACTTCACTGAGTTTCTTATCATGAATGTGGTACTTTATCAAATATTTTTTCTGTATCTATTGATATAATCATGTGATTTTTGTCTTTCCTTTTGTTTATGTGCTGTCTTATGTTTATAACTTGTGAATACTGCACCATCCTTGCATCCCTGGAATTTATTCCACTTAATCACTGTTTATGATTCTTTTAATGTATTGCTGAATGTGGTTTGCCAATATTTTGTTGATGATTTTTGCATATATGTTCATCAGCGATATTAGCCTGAAGTTCTGTTTCTTTGTTGTGTCTTTATCTGGTTTGGGATTAGGATGATGCTGGCTTCATAAAATGAGTTTGGGCATCTTCCATCTTCTTGGATTTTTTTGGAATAATCTGTGAAGAATGGGAGTTAGCTCTTCTTTAAATGTTTTGTAAAATTATCCTGTGAAACAATCTGTTTCAGGGCTTTTTAATTACTGCTTCTACTTCATCAGCTATTATGGTCTGTTCAGGCTTTCTGCTTCTTCATTCAGTTTGGGAAGATTACATTTTCTTGGAATTTGTCCATTTCCCCTAGGTTTTCAAATTTCTTGGCATATAGTGCTTCATAATAATTATTATAATCCTTTGTATTTCTGTAGTATCATTTGTAATTCTTCTCTTTCATTTCTGATTGTGTTTATTTGGGTCCTTTCTCTTTTTTTTCTTGATGAGTCTGCTTAAAAGCTTGACTATGTTGTTTATCTTTTGCAAGAAACAGCTTTTGGATTTATTGACCCTTTGGATTGTTTTTTTAGTCCCTATGTCTTTTAATTCTGCTCTCATTTTGCTTATTGTCTTCTTTCTTCTTGCTCTGGCCTGCCTTTGCTGTTGTTCCTTGAGTTCTTGTAGGTATAGGGTTAAGCTGTTTATTTGAAGTGATTTTATCTTTTTTAGGTAGGCTTGTGTTGCTATGAATTTCCCTCTCAGGACTTCCTTTGCTGTGTTCCAAAAGTTTTGGATTGTTGTGAGTTCATTTTTATTTGTTTGAAGAGATTTTTCATTTCTCCCTTTATCTCATTGTGAACCCATTCATTGTTTAACAGCATGCTGTTCAATCTCCATGAGTTTGAGTGTTTTTACTTTGAAAATGTCCCATGTACATTTGAAAACAATGTGTATTTTGCTTCTTTGGAATGAAAGGTTTTATATATATATATATATATATATATATATATATATACACACACACACATATATATATAAAACATTTTATATATATAAAAGGTTTTATATATATACACAAGGATATATATACACACAAGGATATATATATATATATGTGTGTGTGTGTGTGTGTGTATGTATGTATGTATATATTATATATAATCAGTTAAGTCCATTGCATCTAGGACATTGTTCAATGCTTCAATATCTTTGTTGATTTTGTGTTTGGAAATTCTACCCACTTTTGATAGTGGGGTGTTGAAATCCCCTACTGTAATTGTGTTGCTGTCAATATTTCTTAAGTCCTCCAGTATATTCCTTATATATTTTTATGCTTCCATGTTGGGTGCATAAATATTTACAGTGTTTATGTCTTCTTGATGGATTCTTCCCTTGAGTATTATGAAGTGACCTTCTGGGTCTCTTTTCATGGCCTTTGTTTTGAAGTCTATTTTGTCTGATATGAGTATTGCTATCTCAGCTTTTTTTCCTGTTTATCTGCTTGTAATATTTTTTCCAGCCCCTCACTTACAGTCTATACAGGATTTTTTGCTTTTAGGTGGATGTCTTGTGTGTACAATATGTGTGGGTCATGATTTCTTATCCATTCAACTATCCTATGTTTTCGATTGAAGCATTTAACCCAATAATATTTAAGGTTATTTTTGATAGGTATTTATTCATTGACATTTTAGTTCCTTCATACCTGTTTTTCTCTCTGTCTCAATATTTTCTTTCCTTTTCTTACAGCAGTCCCTTCAGCATGTCTTGCAGTGCTGGTTTGATTAGGTGTATCTTTTGAGCCTTTTTTGTCTGGAAAATCCTTATTTTGCTTTCCATTTTAATTGAGAGCCTTGCTGGATAGAGCAGTCTTAGTTGCAGGCCTATGTTTTTCATTAGTTGAAATGTTCCTTGCCAGTTCCTTCTGGCTTGTAGCATTTCCATCAAGAAGTCAGCTGCTAGTCTTATCAAGGTTCCCTTGTATGTTACTTACTGTTTCTCCCTTGCTGCCTTTAAGATTTTCTCTTTTTCTTGGAATTTTTTCATTTTAATTATGATGTGTCTTGGAGTGAACCTCTTTCAGTTCCTCTTGATTTTGACCTTCTATACTTCCTGGGTTTGTGTGGCTTTTTCCCTCATCAAATTAGGGAAGTTTTCCATCATTACTTTTTCAAACAGGCTTTCTATCCCTTACTTTTTCTTCTTCTCCTTCTGGTATCCCTGGTATAAGGATATTATTACATTTTAAGTTGTCCTGCAGCTCCCATAACACCTGTTCATTCTTTCTGAATCTCTCTTTTTTTTTCTTGGTATTTTTGGAAGGTTTTTCTACCTTGTCCTCCAGCTCACTGATTTTATCTTCTGCTTCATCTACCCTGGTTTTGATTCCTTCTACTGTGTTCTTTGTTTCAGACATTGTATTTTTCATTTCCTCTTGGCCCTTGTTGATAGTTTCTATCCTTTTTCATGCTGATATCATTTGCAGTGAGTTTATCATAGTTACCCTGTAGTTTTCAGTAACTCTCTGTGATCACATTGAGCTTCCTGATAACCATTGCTTTGACCTCAATATCTGATAGTTGACTCGCCTCCATTTCATTTAGCATTCTTTCTGAGGCTTCCTCCTTTCCTTTCATCTTGGGTTTGTCTCTTTGTCTCCCTCTTTTTTGTGAGACTCTTCCGGTTATCCTCTGCTTCTTAAATTGATCTATTCTGTCTCCCTGAGTTTGCGGTAAGAGACCTATGAGATTTAGTGGTACAATCTCTTTGATCTCCTAAATTTGCTTCTCTCGGGATGACATACATGTTGGCTCTTTAGATGTCTTTGGATTTTGATTGTTGTTGAGTTGTTCTTTATTGGATCCTTCACTCCAGCTGGTTGACTGAGGGTCACTCCACCCATCACGTCTTGCATGTACTGTGGAGATGCAGAGATTGTGGTGAAGCTGGTCTTTTTGTTTGTCTAAGGCTTCTTTCTTGCTATTTCTCAGTTGTTTGTTCTTGATAATTTATCCACAGTTTAGTTGTACTTCCAGATTGGTCCTGGGAGGAGATTAGTGTGGCTTCCACTCACTCCTCCACTCTTTTCTTTTATTATCTCTTGGTGGTTCCTTTGTTGGTGTGTTCTCTCTTCAGCCAAGTATATTGGTGTTCACAGCTTCCACCTACTGTTGTATGTGATCAGTTGGAGGGGGAAGGCAAAATGGATTAAGACAGCAGGAGTGTACTCTGGGATTTAAAATACCAACACATAGAAAAGAGATAGGAGGTCCTTTGGACAAGTATAGCATTAGCCATGACATTTCACCCAACTAGCCACTTTTTATAAGAGGTGGAAAAGAGATAAGACTTTTGTTAAAGGGGCAAGAATTGTGAGCTGAATTCAGGGAACAGAGTGCTTGTGGGAGCAGAGGTTATGAGATATAGTGAGAGTAAAGGATAGAAAATGGGCATCATGTGTGAGAGAACAGAGTTAAGCACAACAGTAATAAAGCTCCAGAAGATAGTAAAATGGGCTAAGATCCAGGAGGGGTGCTGTGTAGTATTTACAATCATATGGAACAAAAATTATTTACAATAAAACTGGAACAACGATAATATGACAAGTACTTTGTGATCTGAATAAGAAGAATAGAAAGTACACAACCTAGAGCAGTGTGCTAAAGGAACACAAATTAAGTGAAAGAAGTAATATTAAAATTCACTATGAAAGAGAGAACAAGGAAAATCAGTCAAACAATACAATTAAACAAATAAAATTAAGAAAGCTAAACAGAAATAAGAAATTAAAAATGCTAATAATAAAAAGAAGTAAAAATAATGAAAAAATAATACTACAAATAAACAATAACATGCAAGTTCTCTAGAATAGCAAAGTGAAATTCATGTCAGGTTTAAATCATTGGGATTAGCCTGGTGATCCCTCTTTCTGTCTGACTCTGGACCTTTCACAGCTCCAGGTCTTATTGTTTCACTTGGGGAAACATAAAAAAAGCTTACTGCTGACTTCAAATCAGCCAGGTGAGTTCTGCTGGTCTTCCTTGATGCTTCAGGCTGAGGGAGGTTGGGTTTCACTTTTTCCTCTTCCTGTGGTTTTTCAAGGATAGGGGCCAGTCTGGGTCACGATCTTCACAGTTGCCCAGACTCCAGCCCAGGTCCTCTGTACACTGCTTTGCCCCCAATGTCCATCTATGCCAGGCTGACACCTTCAATCCATCTGTTGTGCCATCCATAAGGTACACTAATTAGGGGCCAATCACACACCACTTACCCCCTCTTTGCTGTCCTAGGTGCTGGACACTCTTAAAGTCTCTTCAGGGTAGTTAAGCTCCCCCCACTGAGTTAAATGTTTCTGGGGACTGCTAACTCCCTGAACCCTGCTTCTCTCCTCTGCAAGGCACCTCCTCCTTTCTCTTAGGGAAATGGCCACACCCCAGTGGGTGACAGCAGTAGTGTGGGTCATTGAGAGGGTGGCCACTGAGTGAAAGTTCCTTAAACAGTGACTAAGAGCCTGTTTTTTTTTTTTTAAATAAAATACTCCTGTTTAAGCCTGCCACTCTTAGTAAGCCCCTGGCTTTTGACACAGCCCAACTTTCTATCCAGAGCAGAGACTATCCGGGTCAGGGTTCATCACAGCCCAACTCTTCTCCCTTCTCCATGTGTCACCCAGCTTCCTAGTTTCTCTGGTAATGACCCATCCATTGTCCACAGTCCCAGTAGGTGAACATTGCCCTTGTGTATCTCCCACTTTGTCTTTATTGCCCCCCAGCAACTTCAAGCATCCAGGTTGATCCTGGTGCCACCCTGTCCTCCCTGTTTGTCAAGGGAGGGAGCTATTGAATTGGTTCTCATCCAAGGATCTGGTGGCAGGCACTGGGCAGGGGTCCACAGAAGCCCTCTTTCTTGTGCTTCTCCCAGGGAACTTATCATCCCAATGCAATCCCGTTCCTGTCTGTTTTTCAATGTCCCCTACAGTTTTGGCCTCCAATCTTCATATAAGCTGGGATTCCATTGGCTGTTCACTCTGTTGCTCATAAGATTGGCTAGGTGTTCCACCTGTGTTCAGGGTGAATTGGACTCAGCTCCAACCTACCTCGCCACCATCTTCAGGCTATTTCTTCTTGTTCTGAGTTTTCTGAATGGTTCTTGCATAGGAAATGATACATTAGTTATCATACACAGTTTTGCACAGATCCACCTGAAAATCTTACCTGAGTTGAAAGCTCTGGACATTTGTTACATGTCCTGTTACCCTTTGCTGACTCATAGTAAGATTCTTACAGTTTTAAAAATTATTTCTCATCAATAGGAATTTATTTCTTGGTACAAGGACAAATAAATGAAGGATATAAAGTGGGAAGATGGACAGCTGAATATTGAAACAGAGAATTTTCTCACTGTGAACAATTATACCCTTTTATCACAACTCAGAATCCAGATCAAGAGATTTTAGTGAAAACTATATGGTAGTTTAAATAAATAATGAATCTTATTGTTCATTATTATTATTATTATTATTCAAATCTTATTATTCAATGGGGTTCTATTTTGTTTAATCTGCATTAATATTTTACATCATGGATGAAATTATGTCACTATATAGCACAATTCAGTAACTACAATAAAAATGTTTAAGATTACAACAAAAATGTTTAGATAATTTACTTTTACTTTCTTTTAAATAATTTCTGAAATAAATCATAATAATTGGTGAATTGAGGATCATCTAAAATAGTATCTACTTTGGATATGCAAACATCACTTAATTTTAAATATTATATTTTGTACTGTCCTTGTCACAGAAACCATCAAGTAGCAATTTCCCATCTGCATATGGTGATAGGTCCCTCAGATGGTATTGGTGTTTGTCTGAGGTCACCCAGATATACTGGTGTTTGGGAACATCTGTTGTGTTGAGCATTAAAAGGTTTTTCTTTTGAGAGAACATTGTTTTGCCTTTGTTACAGTCTAAATAGTCTAATGAAATCTATACTTGACAGTAGAAAAGCTACTTGCTTTTTCAGACAAAGGCCACAGAGAAAAACTTATACATGCAAAGACAAAAAAACAAATCAATGTTTGATCTATGAGTTTTATAAAATTATAAAAATAGGAATTCAAAATCAAGTTTCTGTCTAGTTTTTTAAAGATCTGAATTCAATGCTGAGGTTGTAGCTGGTGGTGTGTTGATAAAATGGCTTTCTGGGAAAAAGACAAAAATGACTACCACAACAAAACACAAGCCCTGATTTGTAGTGTGCATGATAGAAATATTCCCAATGTAGCAGATTTGAAGTTCACAATGGTTCAATGTCTTCTCACAACAGTTCATGGTGGTTTTTTTGTTGTTGTTTTGTTTTGTTTTGTTTTAACAATTAGCTCTTGTGCTTCAGCAGGAGCCAACACCAGAGCACCACTCAGGTCCATGGTAGAAACTATGCAAGCTCTTACGATGGCTCTCATGAGTCCTGTTTGTTCAAGTATAGAACCATGTTTCTGTTCATCTCTCACCTTGAGGAAGCACTTTTCATCACTAGAGAATCTGCTATGAAGGCAACATATATGTCAGGGTCATATAGTTCCCCAATTCTTCCTCATTTCCATACTCTCCTAATAAATGTTTATTGCTTAGTATGGGATATGGATGCTGGCATGCTTTGGAGTTGATTTTGAAAATTATAAAAACTGATGCAAAACCAAGGGACCACTTGACCTATATAATTTGTATTTCAGCTTACTTTTGTTGAACTTACACTAAAATGTGATGTCACTAGCCCCATGATGTATACATACTTTATGCCAGTAAAACATCTTATTCTGTAATTCAAACCAGTTACTTTATTATGTCAAGGCCATGCTATTATGAAAGTTTCCATAAAAACATTTCATAAAACAAGACAATATCATGAGTAGTGAGCTATCAGCTACAATTTACAAGGGTTTTCCTTTGAAGACCCTAATCTTCATTTATTTTATTTTGTGAGGGGTTAGCTCTTGATGGTCCAGTAACTATTCTGGGCCTTGTTACCACTATCATTACTAAGTATTGTTACTATTATTTATCAAATAGAATATATTAGTTACAGAATATATTTCCCAAACATTAGCAGCCTACATTAATAGTGTAATTCCTGTGGATCACACATTTGGAAGAGGCTTAGCCAGGTGGTTCTAGTGTGGAGCCTGTCATGAAGTTGTCACAGAATTATCCACCAGGGCTACAGTCACTGATAACCTGGCTCAGCTGGGGTGCTGGAAATTTGTGGAATCCCAGTTGCTGCCACTCAGGCTCCTGAAAGGGGCTACTAGGACTTCTCAAACTGTAGTCCCCAAGAGAGCAGCAGGAGGAGCAGTGTTTTCATGACCTGTGGTCAGAATCCAAACACTGTAATTCTTACAGTATTTCAGTGGTTACAGGTAGCTCTGTGAGACATGAGCAGGGAAGAGTCACTTGGGTCATCTTGGAAGGTAGTGACCATGCAGAGGTTCTGTTCTGTTTTGTTAAATGATTTATAGAGAATAAACCTGAAAGCCTGGGTTTTCAGTTAGCTGACCCAATAGAAGAGAGGCATTATTCAATTTTTCATATACTATATGAGATATAAAATTGTTATGAAGTCCCGTTTTCTTTGGATGCTCATTCTTTCTTCAGTAAATAAGGAATATATGAATGCCTGACTCAAGGGGGAAATAGGATTCTACCTCATCAATGCAATAGGACAGAATAGAGGTGACTGCATGGCCCAAAGCCTCCCTACTGCATTCAAAATTAGTGCTTTCATGTACCAGCTGGGGGCCTTGGGCAATTCAACAGCTCTCTGCCTCACTTTTCTCATCTGCAAAATCATCATAATAAATCATACATTATAAGGTATTTTATGAAATTGAACTATTTGATATATGTGGAATGTTCAGGAGAGTGCCTGCCATATAATAAGTGTTCTGTGAATTTTGTCTGTTTTTTTCCTTACTGAATTATTGATATTAAACTCTGTAACACATTTCTATCATTTTTGGAGGAGCAGGACATGTATTTTACATATGTATAATACATCAGAAAATGTATTATCTTGACTCCTCACTGTAAACTTCCAACATGGGTTACCATTAAGTATTTTCATTTTACACAGAGAGAAGCTGACATGAATCAAGGCGAGGAAACTCACTTAACATCTGACATGAGCATTATCATTTGTCTCACATTTGGGTACAGGGGTCCTGGCCTGCTTCTACCTCTGCCAGTGTCATGGGCTGTACTTGTGAACAGAACACCCAAAGTGCCCCCTGTATGGACATAGTGGAAAAGGTGGGCATGGAGGATTGTAAGAGCCAGTTAAGAGGGGCAGGATGAGCAGACCAATCTGACTCTATCAGAAAGCTCATCTTCCCTCTTTATTGAACCTGGACCCAGTTGTCCTATCTTCCTCAAGACTGAGGGTTGAAGTGCAAAATGGGGTGAAATCGTAACTGCAGAACCAGCTCAGAATAGTTCTGTTTTGTTTAACATGATACTGAGTTGCTTTTCAGAGACCAAAACCCAGAGTCATGCAGCCTGGGCATGTTCACAGGAGAGTACTCTGACCTCCAGTTGCAACAGAACCAAAATTTCACCCCTCCTCTGCACAACCAAAGGACCAGGACATAACCACAATCTGAACTCCAGAACCTTTCAGAAGCCAAGTGTTGGCTGTCCAGGAAGATCTGTGTTGACATCTCTTTACTATAAATGGCCAAGCTCCAAGTTCCCCCGATTAAAACTTGCCAACCAACACTTTTGTGTACCTGTTTCCCAGCCCCTTAAAACCCTTAAACTGGTCCAGTGATTGAGATGATTTGAGTCACCATTAAGTTTTCCATCTTCTTGGTTGGCAACTTCTTGATCAATAAACCTTTTCTTATTCCAGACTCTGATGATTAGTGTTTTGCCCTTTCGAAGCATGGGGCACATGGACAGAATTTGGTAACAGCCTGAGGTAGGAGATCTGTAAGTTCTCCAGAAACTACTCAGCAATTATTTTGAATCATCTTGGTTCCCACTAAGCAAGATTGAAGACATACAGGTTGGGGAGGATGATCCTGATGGAAAAGATTCTATCTGCCTGTTGAGAGAGTTTAAAGCATGTGGGACTCTGCAGTATCAGACCATGCAGTGGATCTAGGCTGGGTGTGAGCAGTGGAAAAGTAGAACATCGGGGTCAAGTGTAGTTCATGGAGTCAAGGACTCTAAGTCAGGAACCAGCAGGGTGGCTGAGTACCAGGGAATATCTTCAGGACTGTGATCCAGAGATGAGTCCAAACCTTAGGAAAATAGGAGTAGGAATTCAAGTCACAGCACTGGATGGGGTACCAATAGGTGTGAGTTGCTAGGAAATAACAAAATAAATAGGAAGAAAGAAGAAAAACACTCAGGACAAAAAGGGGATCAAGAAAAATGGCCCAATTAAAGAACCAATAGGGAACTGAGACCTACGGAAGTTGCAGTGATACCAATTTTAGAGCTGAGGATAGACACAGTGTGGTAGAGACTTGATGCTAAGCCTGAAACTGTTTGTAGAGAAGAATAGTTAATATTTATTAAACATTTTTAAAACTGCCACTGCTTGTTGGGCAGTATGTAAAGTAGTTTGGCCCCTTTTTAAGCCCCTTAAATGTCTCATACAAGTAGAAATCTTTAGCTCAGGCTCACAGTGCAAGATCTCATCACTGGGTCCACTGCAGATGAAGCTGTTTGGATGTGCTTCCATAGTTTCCTTTCAGTCCGAAGACTAGTGACACAGAGGCAACTTATCTGCCCCTTATACACCCACGCAAATACAAAAAGGTAAGTGAGTCCTAAGATACCTGCATATTTGTGGGTTCCAGTGTAAAATTAAAATGCAAAGCCCTTTATTCAAATATTAAGAATTTTGAGACAGTGATAGCTGAGAATTAAATAAAGCCCAGGATACTTCTAACCACATGGCCCTTAACATATGCACAATTCACACCTCCACAAGGGTAGCCCTCTTTCAGTGATAGAAGGTGAGAAAGAGAATGTTACTGAACCCAAGTCATGTGCCTGATGCTTTGAAAGGCCAAACTTCAAAACATCAGAGTTTGGGTTAAGGAAATGTTTGTTGATCAAGAAGTCACCACCTGAGAAGATGAGAGACCTAGTGGTGTCTCAGATTTATCTCACTCACTGGACCAGTTCAAGAGTTTTTATGGTTTAGGGAGGACAAGTATTGTGGAAGTGCTGATGGGAAAATTTTAATTGATGGAACTTGGAGCTTGGCCATTTATGGGAAAGGAGCATTAACATGGAATCTTCCTGGAGAGCTGACCCTTGGCTGCTGAAATGTGCCAGTGTTCACATCCTACTTATGTCCCAGTCCTTTGATTCTGTGGGTGAGAAGGCCAAGATTTTTTCTGGTGCAGCTGGAGCTCGAAGTTCTCTGTGCATGCCCAGGCAGCATGATTCAGAGTTTTGGTCTGTGGTCTCTGAAAAACAAGTCAATATTTTGTTAAACAGAACAGGATAATTTTGAGATGCTTATACAGTTACAAGAAGAGGAAAGTCACTGGTTTACAATGATTCTGATACCCAACAGTGGACATGTCATGAATCCTTTATGTAGACTCTGATCTTTGTCCTCTGATCTTACCTTCTACTTTGAGTCATTCTTCTTTTTCCACGAATGCAATCCATGTTTGAGCATTTTACAAAGTCTTAGTTTCTGACATGAGTTTTCTCAATTTTCTTCTATCTACAGAAATCTAGGGTTCTATAATTTGCATCCTATTTTTACTGACTCTGAAACTTTTAGTCCAAGAAAATAGAATTCCATATTTTTAAATTTTACTTTACATTAGGTGAAGACACACCTATGAGTATTTCTGAAGTCAGCCTTCCTCTACTTGGCTGCAGTGGAACAATGCCCTTCAGATTCCTGGAAAACTTGGGACTAAGTGGAGAGAATATGTTCATTCCTTAGGATATCTTTGTCTTTTATATCAAAGGAGCTGTGAACCAACAATTTAAATCTATCTGAAGTCCTAAAAATGGTTCTCCAGTGGCATCTTGACCTCTTCTCTGACCTGCCCTGAGGTCACACTTTTATAACTGCTTCCTGGATTTATTTATTTTTCCTGAAGCATGTTTTCAGTGGATAATAGTTTGCTTGGGGAGAGGCAGGCAAGATAAGAAGTAGTTTTGTCAAATTCGGCAGGTCTTGGATTCCTAGATATTTTATAATTTCTTCTAAAAAACCATTTCCTTCTCAAATTCATCATTTCCTTTCTCTGTAATTTATGACATACCACTAGCTAGAAGGAACTAATTGATCCAATCATTCTGCAGAGGTGTCCTTAGTCAACACCTTCACTTCCTTAAGGGATTTTCTATTTTCTACCTTATAGGAGGTAACACTTTTACTAAAACTTCCCCCAGTATGTGACAAAGTCATCCTTTTCTCTAAGTTCTAGTTAGGGTTTTCTACTCCCCTTTAAGCCTCACCAATAATTTTCTGGGACCTGTCACATTCTGCTAACTGAACCCAGTTCCCTTCTATGCCCTCCCATTGCCTCTAAACCATCATCTTAGGGTCTTAATACAGAGACACTTTGTTGCAGGTAACAATTTCTGCATCAGTCTGGTTTCAATCTGAAAAATGGAATCACTGTGAGTGACACTGAATAAGATATTCAATTAGAAATTAAACTACATGATTGTGTTCATTGGTGGAAAAATCTATGCAAGACTTTACCTCTGAATTTAGTGTTGGGTCTGCAATGGCTACAGGTCACCTAGGACATGATTTAGGAAAGAGAGGGGAATAGATGGGGAGGCAAGGACAACTGGAGTCCACAGGGAAAGACAGAAACCATGAGAACAAACTGGATCCTGCAAGGAGGAATTGGAACCATGGCTAATGTCAGTGCCACAGGAGATGTGGAGAGGAGCTGGTATTTCCTGTCAGAGATGTGCGTGCCAGGACTGAGAGGAGCTGAGGGAGGATAGCAGTAGAAGCTGGTCAGCCTGCTCGGAGCTTCAGAGCACCCACACTGACCTTTGGAACCAAATGCAGCTTCTGCTTCATCTCCACCACCTGGACCCTACGTAGATCCTCATGCTCACCCTGTGTTTGAATAATATAGGAGAGGGAATTCTAGAAACAGCAGTCCAGCTCGGTTCAGGGGTACAGTACAGAGCCACCAGAGAAGACCTCCTGGAAGATGGGCTCTTCAAAGTGGATCTTTAAACAAAGTGGATCTTTAACTGCTTTGTCCTCCAAAGCAGTTAGCAAAAACCAAAGACCAGGGTTCCAGAAAAAGACTAGGATTCAAGGAAGAAATCAGGGTTCAAGCAGAATGAGCTCAGACAGGGGCCTAGAAACTTGAGATCCACAGGGTGCAAACAAGTCTGTAAGGGACAGATTACCACCCTTCAGGGATACTGATTATTTACCCCTTGAAAAACAAACCATCTATTGGGTTGGTCAAAAGTCCATTTAGTTTTTTCCATAAAATAAAGACACATTTTTCATTTTCACCAATAACTTTATTGATTTGGACATTTTCAGTGTATCAGCTATCTTGTGAGTTGTATAATGTTGATTGCTTTCAATTAATTTCTAAATTTAATTGTTATTAATGTCTACTGGTCAACCTGATCATGGACCATCATCCAGTGAGAAATATCCAGCATGAAATTTTGCAAACCACTCTTGGCAAGTTTGCTCAGTCAGAGCACCTTCCTGATACCCTGCACAAATCTTTGTGGCATTTCAGTTGCATTTTTACCTTTCTTGAAATAAGCATATGCTAAAAATGTTACATATTTTCTTCCACCTTCAATATTAAAATGACTACACAAAAATTCACCAATTTTGATTTTTTAAAAAATTGTTGTTCAAGTACAGTTGTCTCCATTTTCACTCCACAACAGCCCCCAGCTCCACCCAACCCTGCTCTACCACTTCAGCCTACCTGCTTTGGCTTTGTCCATGTGTCCTTTACACATGTTTCTTGATGAACATTCCTCTATCACCCCCCATTATTCCTCTCTCCCCTCCCCACTGGATACTGTCAGCTTGTCTTTATGTCAGTGTCTGTGATATATTTTGCTTGCTTGTTTGTTTTGTTGATTAGGTTCCACTTATAGGTAAGATCATGAGGTAGTTGTCTTTCACTGCCTGGTTTTTTCAATTAGCATAATGCTCTCCAGTTCCATCCATACTGTCACAAAGGTTAGGAACTCCTTCTTTCTTTCTTCTATGTAGTATTCCACTGTGTAAATGTACCATACTATTTTGGTCCACTTATTTACTGATAGTCACTTAGGCTGCTTCCACCACTTGGCTATCACAAATTATGCTATGAACATTGGGTTGCACAGGTTCTTTTGAATTGATGCTTGAGGATTCTTAATGTAAAATCCCAGCAGTGGTATTGATGGGTCAAAAAGCAGATCCATTTTTAGTTTTCTGAGGAAATTCCATATTGTTTTTCCACACTGCACCAGTCTATTTTCCCACCAACCATGTATTAGTGTTTCTTTTTTATGGCAGCCTCTCTGTACTTGTTCTTTGTTGATTTGTTTATGATTAGCATTCTGACTGGTGTGGTGGTATTTCATTGTGGTTTTAATTTGCATCTCTCTGATGGCTAGTGATGCTGAGTATCCCTTCATATGACTCTGGGCTCTGTGTATGTCCTTCTTGGAGAAGTGTCTATGCAAGCCCTTTGCCCATTTTTTAATCAGGTTGTTTGTCTTCCTAGAGTAGAGTCCTGTGAGTTTTTTATATATGTTGGAGATTGAACCGTTGTCCAAGGTGTTATTGGCAAATATATTTACCATGCAGTTGATTCCCTTTTCATTTTATTGCTATCTTCTTTAGCTATACAGAAGCTTTTTACATTGAAGAGATCTTGTTTGTTTATTCTTTCCTTTATGTCCCTTGCTCTAGGGAACATATCAATGAAAATACTGCTGCTTGGAATATCTGAGCTTTTTCTACCTATGTTCTCCTCTAGGACTTTTATTGTGTCACAACTTATATTTAAATCCTTTATCTATATTGAATTTATTTTTGTGTATAGGGGAAGTTGGTGATTGAGCTTCATTATTTGCATGTAGTTGTCCAAATCTCCCAACACAATTTGTTGAAGAGGCTATTTTTACTCCATTTTATGCTTCTGCCCCCTTTTCAAATATTATTAACAATGCAGATATAGGTAGAATTCTGCTCTCTGTATTCTCTTGCATTAATCCATGGGTCTGTTCTTATGCCAGTACCAGACTGTTTTGATTACCATAGCCTTGTAATATAGTTTGATGTCAGGTATGGTGATCCCTGTTAGTTAGTTCTTCTTTCTCAAAATTGCTGCAGCTATTCATGTTATTTTTGGTTCCACATAAATTTTTGAAATGTTCACTCTATGTCTATGAAATATATCATTGTTATTTTAATAGAGATTGCATTGAATCTATAAATTCCTTTGGGTAGTATGGACATTTTGATGATGTTAATTTTTCCAAACCACAAACATGGTATTTGCTTCCATTTGTTTGTATCTTCTTTAATTTCTTTCTTTAGTGATGTGCAGTTTTCTAAGTATGGGTCTTTTACCTCCTTGGTTAGGTTTATTCTGAAGTAATTTGTACTTCTTATTTGTATATCAAATGGGATTTTTTGCCTGATTTCTGTTTATGAAATTTCATTGTAATTGCACAAAAATGCCTTTGATTTCTGAATATTGACTCCATACCCTACTGTTCACCATATTCACTTATTAGTTCAACTATTTTTTTTGGTGGAGTCTATAGGAATTTCTATGTATACTCCCATGGTATCTACAAACAATGGCAGTTTTGCTTCCTCCTTTCCAGTTTGGATGCCTTTTATTTTTTTTTTTCTTATCAGATTGCTTTGGCTAGCTCTTCCAATACTATGTTGAATAGCAGTGGTGGAAGTGGACATCCTTGTATTGTTTCTGATATTATTGGGAAAGCTTTCAGTTTTTTCCTGTTTAGTATGATATGGGCTGTGGGTTGCTTATAGATTGCCTTTACTATGTGGAGGTATGCTCCCTCTAATCCCATTTTTGTGAAAATTTTTATAATAAATTGGTGTATATAATGAATTTTCTGAATCTATTGATATGATTATGTGATTTTGTGTATTCTTTTGTTTATGTGATGTATTACAGTTATTAATTTGCAAATATGGTCCCATCTTTGGATCTCTGTGATTAACCTACTTGATCATGGTGTATAATTTTTTTATTCATTTTAAATTATTTTATTGTTGCTCAAGTACAATTGTCTATATTTACCCTCATCACTCCCCACATACCACAGCCACCCTCACCTCCCTCCCCTGATTCCACCCTCCATTTTGTTTCGTCTATGTGCCCTTTATAGTTGTTCCTGAATCCTCCCCACCATTCCCCCTATTATCCCCTCCCACCAATCCTCTGGTTACTGTCAGTTTGTTCTTAGTTTTAATGTCTCTGGTTGTATTTTGCTTGTTTTTTTTGTTTTTGTTGATTAGGTCCCACTTATAGGTGAGATCATATGGTATTTATCTTTCACCTCCTGGCTTATTTTAATTAGCACAATGTTTTCCAGTTCTACCCATTCTGTTGCAAAGGTTAGGAGCTCCTTCTTTCTTTCTGCTACATAGAATTCCATTGTGTAAATGTACCATGGGTTTTTGACCTACTCATTTACTGATGGGTACCTAGGTTGCTTCCAGCACTTGGCTATTGTAAATTGTGCTGCTATGAACATTGAGGTGCATAGGTTCTTTCAGGTTGGTGTTTCAGGGTTCTTAAAGTATAATCCTAGCAGTCGAATTGCTGGGTCAAAAAGCAGATCCATTTTTAGTTTTCTGAGGAAATTTCATACTGTTGTCCATAGTGGTTGCATCAGTATGCAATCCCATCAACAGTGCACTAGGGTCCCCTTTTCTCCACGACCGGTCCAACACTTGTTTGTTGCTTTGCTTATGATAGCCACTCTGACCAGTGTGAGGTGGTATCTCATTGTGGTTATAATTTGCATGTCTCTGATAGCTAGCAATACTGAGCATCTTTTCATGTGTCTCTGGACCCTCTGTGTGTCCTCTTTGGAGAAGTGTCAATTCAGGTCTTTTGTTCATTTTTAACTGGAGTTTTTGTCTTCCTGGAGTGGACTCTTGTGAATTCTTTATAAATTTTCAAGATGAAACTGTTGTCTGAAGTATCATTGACAAATATGGTTTCTCATACAGTTGGTTCTCTTTTTATTTTAATTCTGTTTTCTTTAGCCATGCTGAAGCTTATTTTGATCAAGTTTCATTTGTTTATTCTTTTCTTTATGCCCATTGTTCTGGAGAATATACTGGTGGAAATATTGCTGCATGGAATATCAGAGATTTTCCTGCCTTTGTTCTCCTCTAGGATTTTTATGGTGTCATGGCTTATATTTAAGTCTTTTACCCACCTCAAATTTATTTTTGTGTACATTGTAAGTTGGTGATTCTATTTCATTTTTTTAGATGTATCCAACCAGGTATCCCAAAAACATTTGATGAAGAGGCCACTTTTACTCCATTTTATGCTTTTTCACCCTTTATCAAATATTAATTGATCATAGAGACTTGGGTTTATTTCTGGGTGTTCTGTTCTGTTTCATTGGTCTATGTGTCTGTTCTTATGCAAGTGCCAGGCTGTTTTGATTATAGTGGCCTTGTAATACAGTTTGATATCAGGTACTGTGATCCCTCCTACTTTGGTCCTCTTTCTCTAAATTGCTGCAGCCATTCAGGGTCGTTCATGGTTCCATAAAATTTTTGAAATGTTTGTTCTATATTTGTGACATATGTCATTGGTACTTTAATAGGGATTGCATTGAGTATATCAACTGCTTTGGGTAGTATGGACATTTTAAAGATGTTAATACTTCTAATTCCTGTACATGGTAAGTGCTTCCATTTTTTTGAGTTGTCCTTAATTTTGTTCTTCAGTGTTGTCAGTTTTACATCCTTGGTTAGGTTTGTTCCTAGATACTTTGTTTTTCTTTTTTTTTTTTTTTTAAAGATTTCATTTATTTATTTTTAGAGAGGGAAGGGAGGGAGATAGAGAGAGAGAGAAATATCAATGTGTGGTTGCTGGGGGTCATGGCCTATAACCCAGGCATGTACCCTGACTGGGAATCAAACCTGTGACACTGATACTTTGTTTTTCTTGTTGCTATATCAAATGGGATTTTTTTCCTGATTTCTTTCTGATTTTTCATTGTTGGTGTCCAAAAATGCCTCTGACTTCTGAATATTGA